>NC_084839.1:100278758-100602312 GCF_033115175.1 Lepus europaeus | reverse complement strand
TCTGTATGCTGAGTGTAGCACACGCAGCTTATGGGCGTTCTGTCTCGTGCATGTCGTGAGACACTGTTTACCAGAGTTCTGTATATGCGTGTAGAGAGAAACTGTTTCCAAGAGTTCTGGAGCCTAGCAAGAGGCATATGCAGGAATTGGGATTTCTGTATCCTGAGTGTAGGAGACGCCACTTATGGGAGCTCTGCTACCTGGATGTAGAGAGAAGCAGTTTACCGGAGTTCGCTATCCTTGGTGTAGAGAGGAGCTGTTTACAGGAGTTGCGTATCCTGGAATTAGGCATTCGCTTTGTGTGGGTATTCTGGATGCTGAGTGTAGCAGATGCAGCTTTCGGGAGTTCTGTAATCTAAGTGTAGAGAGATGCAGTTTCCAGTAGTTCTGTATGTTGCATGGAGAGAGAAGCTGTTTCCAAGAGTTCTGTAGTCTGAGAGCAGGCATACGCTGTATATGGGATTCCTGTTGCCTGAGTGTAGCCGACGCAGCTTCTGGGAGATCTGTAACCTAGAATTAGAGAGACACAGTTTACCGAAGTTCTGTATCAGAGTGTAGGGAGAAGCTGTTTCCAAGCATTCTGTAGCCTATGAGCAGGTATTCGCTATATGCGGGTTTTCTCTATGCTGCGTGTGGCAGACGCAGCTTATGCGAGTTCTGTATCTTGAATGTAGTGAGACACAGTTTACCAGAGTTCTGTATAGGGGCGTAGAGAGAAACTCTTTCCAAGAGTTCTGTAGCCTGGCATAGGCATATGCAGTAACTGGGATTTCTGTATCCTGAGTGTAGGAGATGCCGCTTATGGGAGCTCTGCTACCTGGATGTAGAGAGAAGCAGTTCACCGGAGTTCTCTATCCTTGGTGTAGAGAGCAGCTATTTACTGGAGTTTGGTAGCCTGGAATGAGGCATTCGCTCTATGCGGGTTTTCAGTAAGCTGCGTGTAAGAGATGCAGCTTACGGGAGTTCCATAACCTAAGTGCAGAGACATCCAGTATCCAGGAGTTCCGTATGTTGAATGTAGAGAGAAGCTGTTTCTAAGATTTCGGTAGCCTGGGCATAGGTATTCGGTATATGCGGGTTTTCTGTATGCTGAGTGCAGCAGGCGCAGCTTCTGGGAGATCTGCAACCTAGAATTAGAGAGACACAGTTTACCCAAGTTGTGTATCAGGTTGTAGGGAGAAGCTGTTTCCAAGAGTTCTGGAGCCTGGCAATAGGCATAGGCAATGTATGGGATTTCTGTATCCTAAGTGTAGCAGATGCAGCTTACAGGAGCTCAGTAACCTGGCTGGAAAGAGAAGCAGTTTCCAAGAGTTCTCTATCCTTGGTGTAGGGAGAAGCTGTTTCCAAGAGTTCTGTAGCCTATGAGCAGGTATTCGCTATACGCTGAGTGTAGCACACGCAGCTTATGGGCGTTCTGTCTCGTGCATGTCGTGAGACACTGTTTACCAGAGTTCTGTATATGCGTGTAGAGAGAAACTGTTTCCAAGAGTTCTGGAGCCTAGCAAGAGGCATATGCAGGAATTGGGATTTCTGTATCCTGAGTGTAGGAGACGCCACTTATGGGAGCTCTGCTACCTGGATGTAGAGAGAAGCAGTTTACCGGAGTTCGCTATCCTTGGTGTAGAGAGGAGCTGTTTACAGGAGTTGCGTATCCTGGAATTAGGCATTCGCTTTGTGTGGGTATTCTGGATGCTGAGTGTAGCAGATGCAGCTTTCGGGAGTTCTGTAATCTAAGTGTAGAGAGATGCAGTTTCCAGTAGTTCTGTATGTTGAATGTAGAGAGAAGATGTTTCCAAGAGTTCTGTAGTCTGAGAGCAGGCATACGCTGTATATGGGATTCCTGTTGCCTGAGTGTAGCCGACGCAGCTTCTGGGAGATCTGTAACCTAGAATTAGAGAGACACAGTTTACCCAAGTTCTGTATCAGAGTGTAGGGAGAAGCTGTTTCCAAGCATTCTGTAGCCTATGAGCAGGTATTCGCTACATGCGGGTTTTCTGTATGCTGCGTGTGGCAGACGCAGCTTATGCGAGTTCTGTATCTTGAATGTAGTGAGACACAGTTTACCAGAGTTCTGTATAGGGGCGTAGAGAGAAACTCTTTCCAAGAGTTCTGTAGCCTGGCATAGGCATATGCAGTAACTGGGATTTCTGTATCCTGAGTGTAGGAGATGCTGCTTATGGGAGCTCTGCTACCTGGATGTAGAGAGAAGCAGTTCACCGGAGTTCTCTATCCTTGGTGTAGAGAGCAGCTATTTACTGGAGTTCGGTAGCCTGGAATGAGGCATTCACTCTATGCGGGTTTTCAGTAAGCTGCGTGTAAGAGATGCAGCTTACGGGAGTTCCATAACCTAAGTGCAGAGACATCCAGTATCCAGGAGTTCCGTATGTTGAATGTAGAGAGAAGCTGTTTCTAAGATTTCGGTAGCCTGGGCATAGGTATTCGGTATATGCGGGTTTTCTGTATGCTGAGTGCAGCAGGCGCAGCTTATGGGAGATCTGCAACCTAGAATTAGAGAGACACAGTTTACCCAAGTTGTGTATCAGGTTGTAGGGAGAAGCTGTTTCCAAGAGTTCTGGAGCCTGGCAATAGGCATAGGCAATGTATGGGATTTCTGTATCCTAAGTGTAGCAGATGCAGCTTACAGGAGCTCAGTAACCTGGCTGGAAAGAGAAGCAGTTTCCAAGAGTTCTCTATCCTTGGTGTAGAGAGAAGCTGTTTCCAAGAGTTCTGTAGCCTATGAGCAGGTATTCGCTATACGCGGGTTTTCTGTATGCTGAGTGTAGCACACGCAGCTTATGGGCGTTCTGTCTCGTGCATGTCGTGAGACACTGTTTACCAGAGTTCTGTATATGCGTGTAGAGAGAAACTGTTTCCAAGAGTTCTGGAGCCTAGCAAGAGGCATATGCAGGAATTGGGATTTCTGTATCCTGAGTGTAGGAGACGCCACTTATGGGAGCTCTGCTACCTGGATGTAGAGAGAAGCAGTTTACCGGAGTTCGCTATCCTTGGTGTAGAGAGGAGCTGTTTACAGGAGTTGCGTATCCTGGAATTAGGCATTCGCTTTGTGTGGGTATTCTGGATGCTGAGTGTAGCAGATGCAGCTTTCGGGAGTTCTGTAATCTAAGTGTAGAGAGATGCAGTTTCCAGTAGTTCTGTATGTTGAATGTAGAGAGAAGCTGTTTCCAAGAGTTCTGTAGTCTGAGAGCAGGCATACGCTGTATATGGGATTCCTGTTGCCTGAGTGTAGCCGACGCAGCTTCTGGGAGATCTGTAACCTAGAATTAGAGAGACACAGTTTACCCAAGTTCTGTATCAGAGTGTAGGGAGAAGCTGTTTCCAAGCATTCTGTAGCCTATGAGCAGGTATTCGCTACATGCGGGTTTTCTGTATGCTGCGTGTGGCAGACGCAGCTTATGCGAGTTCTGTATCTTGAATGTAGTGAGACACAGTTTACCAGAGTTCTGTATAGGGGCGTAGAGAGAAACTCTTTCCAAGAGTTCTGTAGCCTGGCATAGGCATATGCAGTAACTGGGATTTCTGTATCCTGAGTGTAGGAGATGCCGCTTATGGGAGCTCTGCTACCTGGATGTAGAGAGAAGCAGTTCACCGGAGTTCTCTATCCTTGGTGTAGAGAGCAGCTATTTACTGGAGTTCGGTAGCCTGGAATGAGGCATTCACTCTATGCGGGTTTTCAGTAAGCTGCGTGTAAGAGATGCAGCTTACGGGAGTTCCATAACCTAAGTGCAGAGACATCCAGTATCCAGGAGTTCCGTATGTTGAATGTAGAGAGAAGCTGTTTCTAAGATTTCGGTAGCCTGGGCATAGGTATTCGGTATATGCGGGTTTTCTGTATGCTGAGTGCAGCAGGCGCAGCTTCTGGGAGATCTGCAACCTAGAATTAGAGAGACACAGTTTACCCAAGTTGTGTATCAGGTTGTAGGGAGAAGCTGTTTCCAAGAGTTCTGGAGCCTGGCAATAGGCATAGGCAATGTATGGGATTTCTGTATCCTAAGTGTAGCAGATGCAGCTTACAGGAGCTCAGTAACCTGGCTGGAAAGAGAAGCAGTTTCCAAGAGTTCTCTATCCTTGGTGTAGGGAGAAGCTGTTTCCAAGAGTTCTGTAGCCTATGAGCAGGTATTCGCTATACGCTGAGTGTAGCACACGCAGCTTATGGGCGTTCTGTCTCGTGCATGTCGTGAGACACTGTTTACCAGAGTTCTGTATATGCGTGTAGAGAGAAACTGTTTCCAAGAGTTCTGGAGCCTAGCAAGAGGCATATGCAGGAATTGGGATTTCTGTATCCTGAGTGTAGGAGACGCCACTTATGGGAGCTCTGCTACCTGGATGTAGAGAGAAGCAGTTTACCGGAGTTCGCTATCCTTGGTGTAGAGAGGAGCTGTTTACAGGAGTTGCGTATCCTGGAATTAGGCATTCGCTTTGTGTGGGTATTCTGGATGCTGAGTGTAGCAGATGCAGCTTTCGGGAGTTCTGTAATCTAAGTGTAGAGAGATGCAGTTTCCAGTAGTTCTGTATGTTGCATGTAGAGAGAAGCTGTTTCCAAGAGTTCTGTAGTCTGAGAGCAGGCATACGCTGTATATGGGATTCCTGTTGCCTGAGTGTAGCCGACGCAGCTTCTGGGAGATCTGTAACCTAGAATTAGAGAGACACAGTTTACCCAAGTTCTGTATCAGAGTGTAGGGAGAAGCTGTTTCCAAGCATTCTGTAGCCTATGAGCAGGTATTCGCTACATGCGGGTTTTCTGTATGCTGCGTGTGGCAGACGCAGCTTATGCGAGTTCTGTATCTTGAATGTAGTGAGACACAGTTTACCAGAGTTCTGTATAGGGGCGTAGAGAGAAACTCTTTCCAAGAGTTCTGTAGCCTGGCATAGGCATATGCAGTAACTGGGATTTCTGTATCCTGAGTGTAGGAGATGCCGCTTATGGGAGCTCTGCTACCTGGATGTAGAGAGAAGCAATTCACCGGAGTTCTCTATCCTTGGTGTAGAGAGCAGCTATTTACTGGAGTTCGGTAGCCTGGAATGAGGCATTCACTCTATGCGGGTTTTCAGTAAGCTGCGTGTAAGAGATGCAGCTTACGGGAGTTCCATAACCTAAGTGCAGAGACATCCAGTATCCAGGAGTTCCGTATGTTGAATGTAGAGAGAAGCTGTTTCTAAGATTTCGGTAGCCTGGGCATAGGTATTCGGTATATGCGGGTTTTCTGTATGCTGAGTGCAGCAGGCGCAGCTTCTGGGAGATCTGCAACCTAGAATTAGAGAGACACAGTTTACCCAAGTTGTGTATCAGGTTGTAGGGAGAAGCTGTTTCCAAGAGTTCTGGAGCCTGGCAATAGGCATAGGCAATGTATGGGATTTCTGTATCCTAAGTGTAGCAGATGCAGCTTACAGGAGCTCAGTAACCTGGCTGGAAAGAGAAGCAGTTTCCAAGAGTTCTCTATCCTTGGTGTAGGGAGAAGCTGTTTCCAAGAGTTCTGTAGCCTATGAGCAGGTATTCGCTATACGCGGGTTTTCTGTATGCTGAGTGTAGCACACGCAGCTTATGGGCGTTCTGTCTCGTGCATGTCGTGAGACACTGTTTACCAGAGTTCTGTATATGCGTGTAGAGAGAAACTGTTTCCAAGAGTTCTGGAGCCTAGCAAGAGGCATATGCAGGAATTGGGATTTCTGTATCCTGAGTGTAGGAGACGCCACTTATGGGAGCTCTGCTACCTGGATGTAGAGAGAAGCAGTTTACCGGAGTTCGCTATCCTTGGTGTAGAGAGGAGCTGTTTACAGGAGTTGCGTATCCTGGAATTAGGCATTCGCTTTGTGTGGGTATTCTGGATGCTGAGTGTAGCAGATGCAGCTTTCGGGAGTTCTGTAATCTAAGTGTAGAGAGATGCAGTTTCCAGTAGTTCTGTATGTTGCATGCAGAGAGAAGCTGTTTCCAAGAGTTCTGTAGTCTGAGAGCAGGCATACGCTGTATATGGGATTCCTGTTGCCTGAGTGTAGCCGACGCAGCTTCTGGGAGATCTGTAACCTAGAATTAGAGAGACACAGTTTACCGAGGTTCTGTATCAGAGTGTAGGGAGAAGCTGTTTCCAAGCATTCTGTAGCCTATGAGCAGGTATTCGCTATATGCGGGTTTTCTGTATGCTGCGTGTGGCAGACGCAGCTTATGCGAGTTCTGTATCTTGAATGTAGTGAGACACAGTTTACCAGAGTTCTGTATAGGGGCGTAGAGAGAAACTCTTTCCAAGAGTTCTGTAGCCTGGCATAGGCATATGCAGTAACTGGGATTTCTGTATCCTGAGTGTAGGAGATGCCGCTTATGGGAGCTCTGCTACCTGGATGTAGAGAGAAGCAGTTCACCGGAGTTCTCTATCCTTGGTGTAGAGAGCAGCTATTTACTGGAGTTTGGTAGCCTGGAATGAGGCATTCGCTCTATGCGGGTTTTCAGTAAGCTGCGTGTAAGAGATGCAGCTTACGGGAGTTCCATAACCTAAGTGCAGAGACATCCAGTATCCAGGAGTTCCGTATGTTGAATGTAGAGAGAAGCTGTTTCTAAGATTTCGGTAGCCTGGGCATAGGTATTCGGTATATGCGGGTTTTCTGTATGCTGAGTGCAGCAGGCGCAGCTTCTGGGAGATCTGCAACCTAGAATTAGAGAGACACAGTTTACCCAAGTTGTGTATCAGGTTGTAGGGAGAAGCTGTTTCCAAGAGTTCTGGAGCCTGGCAATAGGCATAGGCAATGTATGGGATTTCTGTATCCTAAGTGTAGCAGATGCAGCTTACAGGAGCTCAGTAACCTGGCTGGAAAGAGAAGCAGTTTCCAAGAGTTCTCTATCCTTGGTGTAGGGAGAAGCTGTTTCCAAGAGTTCTGTAGCCTATGAGCAGGTATTCGCTATACGCAGGTTTTCTGTATGCTGAGTGTAGCACACGCAGCTTATGGGCGTTCTGTCTCGTGCATGTCGTGAGACACTGTTTACCAGAGTTCTGTATATGCGTGTAGCGAGAAACTGTTTCCAAGAGTTCTAGAGCCTAGCAAGAGGCATATGCAGGAATTGGGATTTCTGCATCCTGAGTGTAGGAGACGCCACTTATGGGAGCTCTGCTACCTGGATGTAGAGAGAAGCAGTGTACCGGAGTTCGCTATCCTTGGTGTAGAGAGGAGCTGTTTACAGGAGTTGCGTATCCTGGAATTAGGCATTCGCTATGTGTGGGTATTCTGGATGCTGAGTGTAGCAGATGCAGCTTTCGGGAGTTCTGTAATCTAAGTGTAGAGAGATGCAGTTTCCAGTAGTTCTGTATGTTGCATGTAGAGAGAAGCTGTTTCCAAGAGTTCTGTAGTCTGAGAGCAGGCATACGCTGTATATGGGATTCCTGTTGCCTGAGTGTAGCCGACGCAGCTTCTGGGAGATCTGTAACCTAGAATTAGAGAGACACAGTTTACCGAGGTTCTGTATCAGAGTGTAGGGAGAAGCTGTTTCCAAGCATTCTGTAGCCTATGAGCAGGTATTCGCTATATGCGGGTTTTTTCTATGCTGCGTGTGGCAGACGCAGCTTCTGCGAGTTCTGTATCTTGAATGTAGTGAGACACAGTTTACCAGAGTTCTGTATAGGGGCGTAGAGAGAAACTCTTTCCAAGAGTTCTGTAGCCTGGCATAGGCATATGCAGTAACTGGGATTTCTGTATCCTGAGTGTAGGAGATGCCGCTTATGGGGAGCTCTGCTACCTGGATGTAGAGAGAAGCAGTTCACCGGAGTTCTCTATCCTTGGTGTAGAGAGCAGCTATTTACTGGAGTTCGGTAGCCTGGAATGAGGCATTCGCTCTATGCGGGTTTTCAGTAAGCTGCGTGTAAGAGATGCAGCTTACGGGAGTTCCATAACCTAAGTGCAGAGACATCCAGTATCCAGGAGTTCCGTATGTTGAATGTAGAGAGAAGCTGTTTCTAAGATTTCGGTAGCCTGGGCATAGGTATTCGGTATATGCGGGTTTTCTGTATGCTGAGTGCAGCAGGCGCAGCTTCTGGGAGATCTGCAACCTAGAATTAGAGAGACACAGTTTACCCAAGTTGTGTATCAGGTTGTAGGGAGAAGCTGTTTCCAAGAGTTCTGGAGCCTGGCAATAGGCATAGGCAATGTATGGGATTTCTGTATCCTAAGTGTAGCAGATGCAGCTTACAGGAGCTCAGTAACCTGGCTGGAAAGAGAAGCAGTTTCCAAGAGTTCTCTATCCTTGGTGTAGGGAGAAGCTGTTTCCAAGAGTTCTGTAGCCTATGAGCAGGTATTCGCTATACGCGGGTTTTCTGTATGCTGAGTGTAGCACACGCAGCTTATGGGTGTTCTGTCTCGTGCATGTCGTGAGACACTGTTTACCAGAGTTCTGTATATGCGTGTAGCGAGAAACTGTTTCCAAGAGTTCTGGAGCCTAGCAAGAGGCATATGCAGGAATTGGGATTTCTGTATCCTGAGTGTAGGAGACGCCACTTATGGGAGCTCTGCTACCTGGATGTAGAGAGAAGCAGTGTACCGGAGTTCGCTATCCTTGGTGTAGAGAGGAGCTGTTTACAGGAGTTGCGTATCCTGGAATTAGGCATTCGCTATGTGTGGGTATTCTGGATGCTGAGTGTAGCAGATGCAGCTTTCGGGAGTTCTGTAATCTAAGTGTAGAGAGATGCAGTTTCCAGTAGTTCTGTATGTTGCATGCAGAGAGAAGCTGTTTCCAAGAGTTCTGTAGTCTGAGAGCAGGCATACGCTGTATATGGGATTCCTGTTGCCTGAGTGTAGCCGACGCAGCTTCTGGGAGATCTGTAACCTAGAATTAGAGAGACACAGTTTACCGAGGTTCTGTATCAGAGTGTAGGGAGAAGCTGTTTCCAAGCATTCTGTAGCCTATGAGCAGGTATTCGCTATATGCGGGTTTTCTCTATGCTGCGTGTGGCAGACGCAGCTTCTGCGAGTTCTGTATCTTGAGTGTAGTGAGACACAGTTTACCAGAGTTCTGTATAGGGGCGTAGAGAGAAACTCTTTCCAAGAGTTCTGTAGCCTGGCATAGGCATATGCAGTAACTGGGATTTCTGTATCCTGAGTGTAGGAGATGCCGCTTATGGGGAGCTCTGCTACCTGGATGTAGAGAGAAGCAGTTCACCGGAGTTCTCTATCCTTGGTGTAGAGAGCAGCTATTTACTGGAGTTCGGTAGCCTGGAATGAGGCATTCGCTCTATGCGGGTTTTCAGTAAGCTGCGTGTAAGAGATGCAGCTTACGGGAGTTCCATAACCTAAGTGCAGAGACATCCAGTATCCAGGAGTTCCGTATGTTGAATGTAGAGAGAAGCTGTTTCTAAGATTTCGGTAGCCTGGGCATAGGTATTCGGTATATGCGGGTTTTCTGTATGCTGAGTGCAGCAGGCGCAGCTTCTGGGAGATCTGCAACCTAGAATTAGAGAGACACAGTTTACCCAAGTTGTGTATCAGGTTGTAGGGAGAAGCTGTTTCCAAGAGTTCTGGAGCCTGGCAATAGGCATAGGCAATGTATGGGATTTCTGTATCCTAAGTGTAGCAGATGCAGCTTACAGGAACTCAGTAACCTGGCTGGAAAGAGAAGCAGTTTCCAAGAGTTCTCTATCCTTGGTGTAGGGAGAAGCTGTTTCCAAGAGTTCTGTAGCCTATGAGCAGGTATTCGCTATACGCGGGTTTTCTGTATGCTGAGTGTAGCACACGCAGCTTATGGGCGTTCTGTCTCGTGCATGTCGTGAGACACTGTTTACCAGAGTTCTGTATATGCGTGTAGAGAGAAACTGTTTCCAAGAGTTCTGGAGCCTAGCAAGAGGCATATGCAGGAATTGGGATTTCTGTATCCTGAGTGTAGGAGACGCCACTTATGGGAGCTCTGCTACCTGGATGTAGAGAGAAGCAGTGTACCGGAGTTCGCTATCCTTGGTGTAGAGAGGAGCTGTTTACAGGAGTTGCGTATCCTGGAATTAGGCATTCGCTATGTGTGGGTATTCTGGATGCTGAGTGTAGCAGATGCAGCTTTCGGGAGTTCTGTAATCTAAGTGTAGAGAGATGCAGTTTCCAGTAGTTCTGTATGTTGCATGTAGAGAGAAGCTGTTTCCAAGAGTTCTGTAGTCTGAGAGCAGGCATACGCTGTATATGGGATTCCTGTTGCCTGAGTGTAGCCGACGCAGCTTCTGGGAGATCTGTAACCTAGAATTAGAGAGACACAGTTTACCGAAGTTCTGTATCAGAGTGTAGGGAGAAGCTGTTTCCAAGCATTCTGTAGCCTATGAGCAGGTATTCGCTATATGCGGGTTTTCTCTATGCTGCGTGTGGCAGACGCAGCTTCTGCGAGTTCTGTATCTTGAGTGTAGTGAGACACAGTTTACCAGAGTTCTGTATAGGGGCGTAGAGAGAAACTCTTTCCAAGAGTTCTGTAGCCTGGCATAGGCATATGCAGTAACTGGGATTTCTGTATCCTGAGTGTAGGAGATGCCGCTTATGGGGAGCTCTGCTACCTGGATGTAGAGAGAAGCAGTTCACCGGAGTTCTCTATCCTTGGTGTAGAGAGCAGCTATTTACTGGAGTTCGGTAGCCTGGAATGAGGCATTCGCTCTATGCGGGTTTTCAGTAAGCTGCGTGTAAGAGATGCAGCTTACGGAAGTTCCATAACCTAAGTGCAGAGACATCCAGTATCCAGGAGTTCCGTATGTTGAATGTAGAGAGAAGCTGTTTCTAAGATTTCGGTAGCCTGGGCATAGGTATTCGGTATATGCGGGTTTTCTGTATGCTGAGTGCAGCAGGCGCAGCTTCTGGGAGATCTGCAACCTAGAATTAGAGAGACACAGTTTACCCAAGTTGTGTATCAGGTTGTAGGGAGAAGCTGTTTCCAAGAGTTCTGGAGCCTGGCAATAGGCATAGGCAATGTATGGGATTTCTGTATCCTAAGTGTAGCAGATGCAGCTTACAGGAGCTCAGTAACCTGGCTGGAAAGAGAAGCAGTTTCCAAGAGTTCTCTATCCTTGGTGTAGGGAGAAGCTGTTTCCAAGAGTTCTGTAGCCTATGAGCAGGTATTCGCTATACGCAGGTTTTCTGTATGCTGAGTGTAGCACACGCAGCTTATGGGCGTTCTGTCTCGTGCATGTCGTGAGACACTGTTTACCAGAGTTCTGTATATGCGTGTAGCGAGAAACTGTTTCCAAGAGTTCTGGAGCCTAGCAAGAGGCATATGCAGGAATTGGGATTTCTGCATCCTGAGTGTAGGAGACGCCACTTATGGGAGCTCTGCTACCTGGATGTAGAGAGAAGCAGTGTACCGGAGTTCGCTATCCTTGGTGTAGAGAGGAGCTGTTTACAGGAGTTGCGTATCCTGGAATTATGCATTCGCTATGTGTGGGTATTCTGGATGCTGAGTGTAGCAGATGCAGCTTTCGGGAGTTCTGTAATCTAAGTGTAGAGAGATGCAGTTTCCAGTAGTTCTGTATGTTGCATGTAGAGAGAAGCTGTTTCCAAGAGTTCTGTAGTCTGAGAGCAGGCATACACTGTATATGGGATTCCTGTTGCCTGAGTGTAGCCGACGCAGCTTCTGGGAGATCTGTAACCTAGAATTAGAGAGACACAGTTTACCGAAGTTCTGTATCAGAGTGTAGGGAGAAGCTGTTTCCAAGCATTCTGTAGCCTATGAGCAGGTATTCGCTATATGCGGGTTTTCTCTATGCTGCGTGTGGCAGACGCAGCTTCTGCGAGTTCTGTATCTTGAGTGTAGTGAGACACAGTTTACCAGAGTTCTGTATAGGGGCGTAGAGAGAAACTCTTTCCAAGAGTTCTGTAGCCTGGCATAGGCATATGCAGTAACTGGGATTTCTGTATCCTGAGTGTAGGAGATGCCGCTTATGGGGAGCTCTGCTACCTGGATGTAGAGAGAAGCAGTTCACCGGAGTTCTCTATCCTTGGTGTAGAGAGCAGCTATTTACTGGAGTTCGGTAGCCTGGAATGAGGCATTCGCTCTATGCGGGTTTTCAGTAAGCTGCGTGTAAGAGATGCAGCTTACGGGAGTTCCATAACCTAAGTGCAGAGACATCCAGTATCCAGGAGTTCCGTATGTTGAATGTAGAGAGAAGCTGTTTCTAAGATTTCGGTAGCCTGGGCATAGGTATTCGGTATATGCGGGTTTTCTGTATGCTGAGTGCAGCAGGCGCAGCTTCTGGGAGATCTGCAACCTAGAATTAGAGAGACACAGTTTACCCAAGTTGTGTATCAGGTTGTAGGGAGAAGCTGTTTCCAAGAGTTCTGGAGCCTGGCAATAGGCATAGGCAATGTATGGATTTCTGTATCCTAAGTGTAGCAGATGCAGCTTACAGGAGCTCAGTAACCTGGCTGGAAAGAGAAGCAGTTTCCAAGAGTTCTCTATCCTTGGTGTAGGGAGAAGCTGTTTCCAAGAGTTCTGTAGCCTATGAGCAGGTATTCGCTATACGCGGGTTTTCTGTATGCTGAGTGTAGCACACGCAGCTTATGGGCGTTCTGTCTCGTGCATGTCGTGAGACACTGTTTACCAGAGTTCTGTATATGCGTGTAGCGAGAAACTGTTTCCAAGAGTTCTGGAGCCTAGCAAGAGGCATATGCAGGAATTGGGATTTCTGCATCCTGAGTGTAGGAGACGCCACTTATGGGAGCTCTGCTACCTGGATGTAGAGAGAAGCAGTGTACCGGAGTTCGCTATCCTTGGTGTAGAGAGGAGCTGTTTACAGGAGTTGCGTATCCTGGAATTAAGCATTCGCTATGTGTGGGTATTCTGGATGCTGAGTGTAGCAGATGCAGCTTTCGGGAGTTCTGTAATCTAAGTGTAGAGAGATGCAGTTTCCAGTAGTTCTGTATGTTGCATGTAGAGAGAAGCTGTTTCCAAGAGTTCTGTAGTCTGAGAGCAGGCATACGCTGTATATGGGATTCCTGTTGCCTGAGTGTAGCCGACGCAGCTTCTGGGAGATCTGTAACCTAGAATTAGAGAGACACAGTTTACCGAGGTTCTGTATCAGAGTGTAGGGAGAAGCTGTTTCCAAGCATTCTGTAGCCTATGAGCAGGTATTCGCTATATGCGGGTTTTTTCTATGCTGTGTGTGGCAGACGCAGCTTATGCGAGTTCTGTATCTTGAATGTAGTGAGACACAGTTTACCAGAGTTCTGTATAGGGGCGTAGAGAGAAACTCTTTCCAAGAGTTCTGTAGCCTGGCATAGGCATATGCAGTAACTGGGATTTCTGTATCCTGAGTGTAGGAGATGCCGCTTATGGGGAGCTCTGCTACCTGGATGTAGAGAGAAGCAGTTCACCGGAGTTCTCTATCCTTGGTGTAGAGAGCAGCTATTTACTGGAGTTCGGTAGCCTGGAATGAGGCATTCGCTCTATGCGGGTTTTCAGTAAGCTGCGTGTAAGAGATGCAGCTTACGGGAGTTCCATAACCTAAGTGCAGAGACATCCAGTATCCAGGAGTTCCGTATGTTGAATGTAGAGAGAAGCTGTTTCTAAGATTTCGGTAGCCTGGGCATAGGTATTCGGTATATGCGGGTTTTCTGTATGCTGAGTGCAGCAGGCGCAGCTTCTGGGAGATCTGCAACCTAGAATTAGAGAGACACAGTTTACCCAAGTTGTGTATCAGGTTGTAGGGAGAAGCTGTTTCCAAGAGTTCTGGAGCCTGGCAATAGGCATAGGCAATGTATGGGATTTCTGTATCCTAAGTGTAGCAGATGCAGCTTACAGGAGCTCCGTAACCTGGCTGGAAAGAGAAGCAGTTTCCAAGAGTTCTCTATCCTTGGTGTAGGGAGAAGCTGTTTCCAAGAGTTCTGTAGCCTATGAGCAGGTATTCGCTATACGCGGGTTTTCTGTATGCTGAGTGTAGCACACGCAGCTTATGGGCGTTCTGTCTCGTGCATGTCGTGAGACACTGTTTACCAGAGTTCTGTATAGGGGCGTAGAGAGAAACTGTTTCCAAGAGTTCTGGAGCCTAGCAAGAGGCATATGCAGGAATTGGGATTTCTGCATCCTGAGTGTAGGAGACGCCACTTATGGGAGCTCTGCTACCTGGATGTAGAGAGAAGCAGTGTACCGGAGTTCGCTATCCTTGGTGTAGAGAGGAGCTGTTTACAGGAGTTGCGTATCCTGGAATTAGGCATTCGCTATGTGTGGGTATTCTGGATGCTGAGTGTAGCAGATGCAGCTTTCGGGAGTTCAGTAATCTAAGTGTAGAGAGATGCAGTTTCCAGTAGTTCTGTATGTTGCATGTAGAGAGAAGCTGTTTCCAAGAGTTCTGTAGTCTGAGAGCAGGCATACGCTGTATATGGGATTCCTGTTGCCTGAGTGTAGCCGACACAGCTTCTGGGAGATCTGTAACCTAGAATTAGAGAGACACAGTTTACCGAGGTTCTGTATCAGAGTGTAGGGAGAAGCTGTTTCCAAGCATTCTGGAGCCTATGAGCAGGTATTCGCTATATGCGGGTTTTCTCTATGCTGCGTGTGGCAGACGCAGCTTATGCGAGTTCTGTATCTTGAATGTAGTGAGACACAGTTTACCAGAGTTCTGTATAGGGGCGTAGAGAGAAACTCTTTCCAAGAGTTCTGTAGCCTGGCATAGGCATATGCAGTAACTGGGATTTCTGTATCCTGAGTGTAGGAGATGCCGCTTATGGGGAGCTCTGCTACCTGGATGTAGAGAGAAGCAGTTCACCGGAGTTCTCTATCCTTGGTGTAGAGAGCAGCTATTTACTGGAGTTCGGTAGCCTGGAATGAGGCATTCGCTCTATGCGGGTTTTCAGTAAGCTGCGTGTAAGAGATGCAGCTTACGGGAGTTCCATAACCTAAGTGCAGAGACATCCAGTATCCAGGAGTTCCGTATGTTGAATGTAGAGAGAAGCTGTTTCTAAGATTTCGGTAGCCTGGGCATAGGTATTCGGTATATGCGGGTTTTCTGTATGCTGAGTGCAGCAGGCGCAGCTTCTGGGAGATCTGCAACCTAGAATTAGAGAGACACAGTTTACCCAAGTTGTGTATCAGGTTGTAGGGAGAAGCTGTTTCCAAGAGTTCTGGAGCCTGGCAATAGGCATAGGCAATGTATGGGATTTCTGTATCCTAAGTGTAGCAGATGCAGCTTACAGGAGCTCCGTAACCTGGCTGGAAAGAGAAGCAGTTTCCAAGAGTTCTCTATCCTTGGTGTAGGGAGAAGCTGTTTCCAAGAGTTCTGTAGCCTATGAGCAGGTATTCGCTATACGCGGGTTTTCTGTATGCTGAGTGTAGCACACGCAGCTTATGGGCGTTCTGTCTCGTGCATGTCGTGAGACACTGTTTACCAGAGTTCTGTATATGCGTGTAGAGAGAAACTGTTTCCAAGAGTTCTGGAGCCTAGCAAGAGGCATATGCAGGAATTGGGATTTCTGTATCCTGAGTGTAGGAGACGCCACTTATGGGAGCTCTGCTACCTGGATGTAGAGAGAAGCAGTGTACCGGAGTTCGCTATCCTTGGTGTAGAGAGGAGCTGTTTACAGGAGTTGTGTATCCTGGAATTAGGCATTCGCCATGTGTGGGTATTCTGGATGCTGAGTGTAGCAGATGCAGCTTTCGGGAGTTCTGTAATCTAAGTGTAGAGAGATGCAGTTTCCAGTAGTTCTGTATGTTGCATGTAGAGAGAAGCTGTTTCCAAGAGTTCTGTAGTCTGAGAGCAGGCATACGCTGTATATGGGATTCCTGTTGCCTGAGTGTAGCCGACGCAGCTTCTGGGAGATCTGTAACCTAGAATTAGAGAGACACAGTTTACCGAGGTTCTGTATCAGAGTGTAGGGAGAAGCTGTTTCCAAGCATTCTGTAGCCTATGAGCAGGTATTCGCTATATGCGGGTTTTTTCTATGCTGTGTGTGGCAGACGCAGCTTATGCGAGTTCTGTATCTTGAATGTAGTGAGACACAGTTTACCAGAGTTCTGTATAGGGGCGTAGAGAGAAACTCTTTCCAAGAGTTCTGTAGCCTGGCATAGGCATATGCAGTAACTGGGATTTCTGTATCCTGAGTGTAGGAGATGCCGCTTATGGGGAGCTCTGCTACCTGGATGTAGAGAGAAGCAGTTCACCGGAGTTCTCTATCCTTGGTGTAGAGAGCAGCTATTTACTGGAGTTCGGTAGCCTGGAATGAGGCATTCGCTCTATGCGGGTTTTCAGTAAGCTGCGTGTAAGAGATGCAGCTTACGGGAGTTCCATAACCTAAGTGCAGAGACATCCAGTATCCAGGAGTTCCGTATGTTGAATGTAGAGAGAAGCTGTTTCTAAGATTTCGGTAGCCTGGGCATAGGTATTCGGTATATGCGGGTTTTCTGTATGCTGAGTGCAGCAGGCGCAGCTTCTGGGAGATCTGCAACCTAGAATTAGAGAGACACAGTTTACCCAAGTTGTGTATCAGGTTGTAGGGAGAAGCTGTTTCCAAGAGTTCTGGAGCCTGGCAATAGGCATAGGCAATGTATGGGATTTCTGTATCCTAAGTGTAGCAGATGCAGCTTACAGGAGCTCCGTAACCTGGCTGGAAAGAGAAGCAGTTTCCAAGAGTTCTCTATCCTTGGTGTAGGGAGAAGCTGTTTCCAAGAGTTCTGTAGCCTATGAGCAGGTATTCGCTATACGCGGGTTTTCTGTATGCTGAGTGTAGCACACGCAGCTTATGGGCGTTCTGTCTCGTGCATGTCGTGAGACACTGTTTACCAGAGTTCTGTATAGGGGCGTAGAGAGAAACTGTTTCCAAGAGTTCTGGAGCCTAGCAAGAGGCATATGCAGGAATTGGGATTTCTGCATCCTGAGTGTAGGAGACGCCACTTATGGGAGCTCTGCTACCTGGATGTAGAGAGAAGCAGTGTACCGGAGTTCGCTATCCTTGGTGTAGAGAGGAGCTGTTTACAGGAGTTGCGTATCCTGGAATTAGGCATTCGCTATGTGTGGGTATTCTGGATGCTGAGTGTAGCAGATGCAGCTTTCGGGAGTTCAGTAATCTAAGTGTAGAGAGATGCAGTTTCCAGTAGTTCTGTATGTTGCATGTAGAGAGAAGCTGTTTCCAAGAGTTCTGTAGTCTGAGAGCAGGCATACGCTGTATATGGGATTCCTGTTGCCTGAGTGTAGCCGACACAGCTTCTGGGAGATCTGTAACCTAGAATTAGAGAGACACAGTTTACCGAGGTTCTGTATCAGAGTGTAGGGAGAAGCTGTTTCCAAGCATTCTGGAGCCTATGAGCAGGTATTCGCTATATGCGGGTTTTCTCTATGCTGCGTGTGGCAGACGCAGCTTCTGCGAGTTCTGTATCTTGAATGTAGTGAGACACAGTTTACCAGAGTTCTGTATAGGGGCGTAGAGAGAAACTCTTTCCAAGAGTTCTGTAGCCTGGCATAGGCATATGCAGTAACTGGGATTTCTGTATCCTGAGTGTAGGAGATGCCGCTTATGGGGAGCTCTGCTACCTGGATGTAGAGAGAAGCAGTTCACCGGAGTTCTCTATCCTTGGTGTAGAGAGCAGCTATTTACTGGAGTTCGGTAGCCTGGAATGAGTCATTCGCTCTATGCGGGTTTTCAGTAAGCTGCGTGTAAGAGATGCAGCTTACGGGAGTTCCATAACCTAAGTGCAGAGACATCCAGTATCCAGGAGTTCCGTATGTTGAATGTAGAGAGAAGCTGTTTCTAAGATTTCGGTAGCCTGGGCATAGGTATTCGGTATATGCGGGTTTTCTGTATGCTGAGTGCAGCAGGCGCAGCTTCTGGGAGATCTGCAACCTAGAATTAGAGAGACACAGTTTACCCAAGTTGTGTATCAGGTTGTAGGGAGAAGCTGTTTCCAAGAGTTCTGGAGCCTGGCAATAGGCATAGGCAATGTATGGGATTTCTGTATCCTAAGTGTAGCAGATGCAGCTTACAGGAGCTCAGTAACCTGGCTGGAAAGAGAAGCAGTTTCCAAGAGTTCTCTATCCTTGGTGTAGGGAGAAGCTGTTTCCAAGAGTTCTGTAGCCTATGAGCAGGTATTCGCTATACGCGGGTTTTCTGTATGCTGAGTGTAGCACACGCAGCTTATGGGCGTTCTGTCTCGTGCATGTCGTGAGACACTGTTTACCAGAGTTCTGTATATGCGTGTAGAGAGAAACTGTTTCCAAGAGTTCTGGAGCCTAGCAAGAGGCATATGCAGGAATTGGGATTTCTGTATCCTGAGTGTAGGAGACGCCACTTATGGGAGCTCTGCTACCTGGATGTAGAGAGAAGCAGTGTACCGGAGTTCGCTATCCTTGGTGTAGAGAGGAGCTGTTTACAGGAGTTGCGTATCCTGGAATTAGGCATTCGCTATGTGTGGGTATTCTGGATGCTGAGTGTAGCAGATGCAGCTTTCGGGAGTTCTGTAATCTAAGTGTAGAGAGATGCAGTTTCCAGTAGTTCTGTATGTTGCATGTAGAGAGAAGCTGTTTCCAAGAGTTCTGTAGTCTGAGAGCAGGCATACGCTGTATATGGGATTCCTGTTGCCTGAGTGTAGCCGACGCAGCTTCTGGGAGATCTGTAACCTAGAATTAGAGAGACACAGTTTACCGAAGTTCTGTATCAGAGTGTAGGGAGAAGCTGTTTCCAAGCATTCTGTAGCCTATGAGCAGGTATTCGCTATATGCGGGTTTTCTCTATGCTGCGTGTGGCAGACGCAGCTTCTGCGAGTTCTGTATCTTGAGTGTAGTGAGACACAGTTTACCAGAGTTCTGTATAGGGGCGTAGAGAGAAACTCTTTCCAAGAGTTCTGTAGCCTGGCATAGGCATATGCAGTAACTGGGATTTCTGTATCCTGAGTGTAGGAGATGCCGCTTATGGGGAGCTCTGCTACCTGGATGTAGAGAGAAGCAGTTCACCGGAGTTCTCTATCCTTGGTGTAGAGAGCAGCTATTTACTGGAGTTCGGTAGCCTGGAATGAGGCATTCGCTCTATGCGGGTTTTCAGTAAGCTGCGTGTAAGAGATGCAGCTTACGGAAGTTCCATAACCTAAGTGCAGAGACATCCAGTATCCAGGAGTTCCGTATGTTGAATGTAGAGAGAAGCTGTTTCTAAGATTTCGGTAGCCTGGGCATAGGTATTCGGTATATGCGGGTTTTCTGTATGCTGAGTGCAGCAGGCGCAGCTTCTGGGAGATCTGCAACCTAGAATTAGAGAGACACAGTTTACCCAAGTTGTGTATCAGGTTGTAGGGAGAAGCTGTTTCCAAGAGTTCTGGAGCCTGGCAATAGGCATAGGCAATGTATGGGATTTCTGTATCCTAAGTGTAGCAGATGCAGCTTACAGGAGCTCCGTAACCTGGCTGGAAAGAGAAGCAGTTTCCAAGAGTTCTCTATCCTTGGTGTAGGGAGAAGCTGTTTCCAAGAGTTCTGTAGCCTATGAGCAGGTATTCGCTATACGCGGGTTTTCTGTATGCTGAGTGTAGCACACGCAGCTTATGGGCGTTCTGTCTCGTGCATGTCGTGAGACACTGTTTACCAGAGTTCTGTATATGCGTGTAGAGAGAAACTGTTTCCAAGAGTTCTGGAGCCTAGCAAGAGGCATATGCAGGAATTGGGATTTCTGTATCCTGAGTGTAGGAGACGCCACTTATGGGAGCTCTGCTACCTGGATGTAGAGAGAAGCAGTGTACCGGAGTTCGCTATCCTTGGTGTAGAGAGGAGCTGTTTACAGGAGTTGTGTATCCTGGAATTAGGCATTCGCCATGTGTGGGTATTCTGGATGCTGAGTGTAGCAGATGCAGCTTTCGGGAGTTCTGTAATCTAAGTGTAGAGAGATGCAGTTTCCAGTAGTTCTGTATGTTGCATGTAGAGAGAAGCTGTTTCCAAGAGTTCTGTAGTCTGAGAGCAGGCATACGCTGTATATGGGATTCCTGTTGCCTGAGTGTAGCCGACGCAGCTTCTGGGAGATCTGTAACCTAGAATTAGAGAGACACAGTTTAGCGAAGTTCTGTATCAGAGTGTAGGGAGAAGCTGTTTCCAAGCATTCTGTAGCCTATGAGCAGGTATTCGCTATATGCGGGTTTTCTCTATGCTGCGTGTGGCAGACGCAGCTTATGCGAGTTCTGTATCTTGAATGTAGTGAGACACAGTTTACCAGAGTTCTGTATAGGGGCGTAGAGAGAAACTCTTTCCAAGAGTTCTGTAGCCTGGCATAGGCATATGCAGTAACTGGGATTTCTGTATCCTGAGTGTAGGAGATGCCGCTTATGGGGAGCTCTGCTACCTGGATGTAGAGAGAAGCAGTTCACCGGAGTTCTCTATCCTTGGTGTAGAGAGCAGCTATTTACTGGAGTTCGGTAGCCTGGAATGAGGCATTCGCTCTATGCGGGTTTTCAGTAAGCTGCGTGTAAGAGATGCAGCTTACGGGAGTTCCATAACCTAAGTGCAGAGACATCCAGTATCCAGGAGTTCCGTATGTTGAATGTAGAGAGAAGCTGTTTCTAAGATTTCGGTAGCCTGGGCATAGGTATTCGGTATATGCGGGTTTTCTGTATGCTGAGTGCAGCAGGCGCAGCTTCTGGGAGATCTGCAACCTAGAATTAGAGAGACACAGTTTACCCAAGTTGTGTATCAGGTTGTAGGGAGAAGCTGTTTCCAAGAGTTCTGGAGCCTGGCAATAGGCATAGGCAATGTATGGGATTTCTGTATCCTAAGTGTAGCAGATGCAGCTTACAGGAGCTCAGTAACCTGGCTGGAAAGAGAAGCAGTTTCCAAGAGTTCTCTATCCTTGGTGTAGGGAGAAGCTGTTTCCAAGAGTTCTGTAGCCTATGAGCAGGTATTCGCTATACGCGGGTTTTCTGTATGCTGAGTGTAGCACACGCAGCTTATGGGCGTTCTGTCTCGTGCATGTCGTGAGACACTGTTTACCAGAGTTCTGTATATGCGTGTAGAGAGAAACTGTTTCCAAGAGTTCTGGAGCCTAGCAAGAGGCATATGCAGGAATTGGGATTTCTGTATCCTGAGTGTAGGAGACGCCACTTATGGGAGCTCTGCTACCTGGATGTAGAGAGAAGCAGTGTACCGGAGTTCGCTATCCTTGGTGTAGAGAGGAGCTGTTTACAGGAGTTGCGTATCCTGGAATTAGGCATTCGCTATGTGTGGGTATTCTGGATGCTGAGTGTAGCAGATGCAGCTTTCGGGAGTTCTGTAATCTAAGTGAAGAGAGATGCAGTTTCCAGTAGTTCTGTATGTTGCATGTAGAGAGAAGCTGTTCCCAAGAGTTCTGTAGTCTGAGAGCAGGCATACGCTGTATATGGGATTCCTGTTGCCTGAGTGTAGCCGACGCAGCTTCTGGGAGATCTGTAACCTAGAATTAGAGAGACACAGTTTACCGAAGTTCTGTATCAGAGTGTAGGGAGAAGCTGTTTCCAAGCATTCTGTAGCCTATGAGCAGGTATTCGCTATATGCGGGTTTTCTGTATGCTGCGTGTGGCAGACGCAGTTTCTGCGAGTTCTGTATCTTGAGTGTAGTGAGACACAGTTTACCAGAGTTCTGTATAGGGGTGTAGAGAGAAACTCTTTCCAAGAGTTCTGTAGCCTGGCATAGGCATATGCAGTAACTGGGATTTCTGTATCCTGAGTGTAGGAGATGCCGCTTATGGGGAGCTCTGCTACCTGGATGTAGAGAGAAGCAGTTCACCGGAGTTCTCTATCCTTGGTGTAGAGAGCAGCTATTTACTGGAGTTCGGTAGCCTGGAATGAGGCATTCGCTCTATGCGGGTTTTCAGTAAGCTGCGTGTAAGAGATGCAGCTTACGGGAGTTCCATAACCTAAGTGCAGAGACATCCAGTATCCAGGAGTTCCGTATGTTGAATGTAGAGAGAAGCTGTTTCTAAGATTTCGGTAGCCTGGGCATAGGTATTCGGTATATGCGGGTTTTCTGTATGCTGAGTGCAGCAGGCGCAGCTTCTGGGAGATCTGCAACCTAGAATTAGAGAGACACAGTTTACCCAAGTTGTGTATCAGGTTGTAGGGAGAAGAGAAGCTGTTTCCAAGAGTTCTGGAGCCTGGCAATAGGCATAGGCAATGTATGGGATTTCTGTATCCTAAGTGTAGCAGATGCAGCTTACAGGAGCTCAGTAACCTGGCTGGAAAGAGAAGCAGTTTCCAAGAGTTCTCTATCCTTGGTGTAGGGAGAAGCTGTTTCCAAGAGTTCTGTAGCCTATGAGCAGGTATTCGCTATACGCGGGTTTTCTGTATGCTGAGTGTAGCACACGCAGCTTATGGGCGTTCTGTCTCGTGCATGTCGTGAGACACTGTTTACCAGAGTTCTGTATATGCGTGTAGAGAGAAACTGTTTCCAAGAGTTCTGGAGCCTAGCAAGAGGCATATGCAGGAATTGGGATTTCTGTATCCTGAGTGTAGGAGACGCCACTTATGGGAGCTCTGCTACCTGGATGTAGAGAGAAGCAGTGTACCGGAGTTCGCTATCCTTGGTGTAGAGAGGAGCTGTTTACAGGAGTTGCGTATCCTGGAATTAGGCATTCGCTATGTGTGGGTATTCTGGATGCTGAGTGTAGCAGATGCAGCTTTCGGGAGTTCTGTAATCTAAGTGAAGAGAGATGCAGTTTCCAGTAGTTCTGTATGTTGCATGTAGAGAGAAGCTGTTCCCAAGAGTTCTGTAGTCTGAGAGCAGGCATACGCTGTATATGGGATTCCTGTTGCCTGAGTGTAGCGACGCAGCTTCTGGGAGATCTGTAACCTAGAATTAGAGAGACACAGTTTACCGAAGTTCTGTATCAGAGTGTAGGGAGAAGCTGTTTCCAAGCATTCTGTAGCCTATGAGCAGGTATTCGCTATATGCGGGTTTTCTCTATGCTGCGTGTGGCAGACGCAGCTTATGCGAGTTCTGTATCTTGAGTGTAGTGAGACACAGTTTACCAGAGTTCTGTATAGGGGCATAGAGAGAAACTCTTTCCAAGAGTTCTGTAGCCTGGCATAGGCATATGCAGTAACTGGGATTTCTGTATCCTGAGTGTAGGAGATGCCGCTTATGGGAGCTCTGCTACCTGGATGTAGAGAGAAGCAGTTCACCGGAGTTCTCTATCCTTGGTGTAGAGAGCAGCTATTTACTGGAGTTCGGTAGCCTGGAATGAGGCATTCGCTCTATGCGGGTTTTCAGTAAGCTGCGTGTAAGAGATGCAGCTTACGGGAGTTCCATAACCTAAGTGCAGAGACATCCAGTATCCAGGAGTTCCGTATGTTGAATGTAGAGAGAAGCTGTTTCTAAGATTTCGGTAGCCTGGGCATAGGTATTCGGTATATGCGGGTTTTCTGTATGCTGAGTGCAGCAGGCGCAGCTTCTGGGAGATCTGCAACCTAGAATTAGAGAGACACAGTTTACCCAAGTTGTGTATCAGGTTGTAGGGAGAAGCTGTTTCCAAGAGTTCTGGAGCCTGGCAATAGGCATAGGCAATGTATGGGATTTCTGTATCCTAAGTGTAGCAGATGCAGCTTACAGGAGCTCAGTAACCTGGCTGGAAAGAGAAGCAGTTTCCAAGAGTTCTCTATCCTTGGTGTAGGGAGAAGCTGTTTCCAAGAGTTCTGTAGCCTATGAGCAGGTATTCGCTATACGCGGGTTTTCTGTATGCTGAGTGTAGCACACGCAGCTTATGGGCGTTCTGTCTCGTGCATGTCGTGAGACACTGTTTACCAGAGTTCTGTATATGCGTGTAGAGAGAAACTGTTTCCAAGAGTTCTGGAGCCTAGCAAGAGGCATATGCAGGAATTGGGATTTCTGTATCCTGAGTGTAGGAGACGCCACTTATGGGAGCTCTGCTACCTGGATGTAGAGAGAAGCAGTGTACCGGAGTTCGCTATCCTTGGTGTAGAGAGGAGCTGTTTACAGGAGTTGCGTATCCTGGAATTAGGCATTCGCTATGTGTGGGTATTCTGGATGCAGAGTGTAGCAGATGCAGCTTTCGGGAGTTCTGTAATCTAAGTGTAGAGAGATGCAGTTTCCAGTAGTTCTGTATGTTGCATGTAGAGAGAAGCTGTTTCCAAGAGTTCTGTAGTCTGAGAGCAGGCATACGCTGTATATGGGATTCCTGTTGCCTGAGTGTAGCCGACGCAGCTTCTGGGAGATCTGTAACCTAGAATTAGAGAGACACAGTTTACCGAAGTTCTGTATCAGAGTGTAGGGATAAGCTGTTTCCAAGCATTCTGTAGCCTATGAGCAGGTATTCGCTATATGCGGGTTTTCTCTATGCTGCGTGTGGCAGACGCAGCTTCTGCGAGTTCTGTATCTTGAGTGTAGTGAGACACAGTTTACCAGAGTTCTGTATAGGGGCGTAGAGAGAAACTCTTTCCAAGAGTTCTGTAGCCTGGCATAGGCATATGCAGTAACTGGGATTTCTGTATCCTGAGTGTAGGAGATGCCGCTTATGGGGAGCTCTGCTACCTGGATGTAGAGAGAAGCAGTTCACCGGAGTTCTCTATCCTTGGTGTAGAGAGCAGCTATTTACTGGAGTTCGGTAGCCTGGAATGAGGCATTCGCTCTATGCGGGTTTTCAGTAAGCTGCGTGTAAGAGATGCAGCTTACGGGAGTTCCATAACCTAAGTGCAGAGACATCCAGTATCCAGGAGTTCCGTATGTTGAATGTAGAGAGAAGCTGTTTCTAAGATTTCGGTAGCCTGGGCATAGGTATTCGGTATATGCGGGTTTTCTGTATGCTGAGTGCAGCAGGCGCAGCTTCTGGGAGATCTGCAACCTAGAATTAGAGAGACACAGTTTACCCAAGTTGTGTATCAGGTTGTAGGGAGAAGAGAAGCTGTTTCCAAGAGTTCTGGAGCCTGGCAATAGGCATAGGCAATGTATGGGATTTCTGTATCCTAAGTGTAGCAGATGCAGCTTACAGGAGCTCAGTAACCTGGCTGGAAAGAGAAGCAGTTTCCAAGAGTTCTCTATCCTTGGTGTAGGGAGAAGCTGTTTCCAAGAGTTCTGTAGCCTATCAGCAGGTATTCGCTATACGCGGGTTTTCTGTATGCTGAGTGTAGCACACGCAGCTTATGGGCGTTCTGTCTCGTGCATGTCGTGAGACACTGTTTACCAGAGTTCTGTATATGCGTGTAGAGAGAAACTGTTTCCAAGAGTTCTGGAGCCTAGCAAGAGGCATATGCAGGAATTGGGATTTCTGTATCCTGAGTGTAGGAGACGCCACTTATGGGAGCTCTGCTACCTGGATGTAGAGAGAAGCAGTGTACCGGAGTTCGCTATCCTTGGTGTAGAGAGGAGCTGTTTACAGGAGTTGCGTATCCTGGAATTAGGCATTCGCTATGTGTGGGTATTCTGGATGCAGAGTGTAGCAGATGCAGCTTTCGGGAGTTCTGTAATCTAAGTGTAGAGAGATGCAGTTTCCAGTAGTTCTGTATGTTGCATGTAGAGAGAAGCTGTTCCCAAGAGTTCTGTAGTCTGAGAGCAGGCATACGCTGTATATGGGATTCCTGTTGCCTGAGTGTAGCCGACGCAGCTTCTGGGAGATCTGTAACCTAGAATTAGAGAGACACAGTTTACCGAAGTTCTGTATCAGAGTGTAGGGATAAGCTGTTTCCAAGCATTCTGGAGCCTATGAGCAGGTATTCGCTATATGCGGGTTTTCTCTATGCTGCGTGTGGCAGACGCAGCTTCTGCGAGTTCTGTATCTTGAGTGTAGTGAGACACAGTTTACCAGAGTTCTGTATAGGGGCGTAGAGAGAAACTCTTTCCAAGAGTTCTGTAGCCTGGCATAGGCATATGCAGTAACTGGGATTTCTGTATCCTGAGTGTAGGAGATGCCGCTTATGGGGAGCTCTGCTACCTGGATGTAGAGAGAAGCAGTTCACCGGAGCTCTCTATCCTTGGTGTAGAGAGCAGCTATTTACTGGAGTTCGGTAGCCTGGAATGAGGCATTTGCTCTATGCGGGTTTTCAGTAAGCTGCGTGTAAGAGATGCAGCTTACGGGAGTTCCATAACCTAAGTGCAGAGACATCCAGTATCCAGGAGTTCCGTATGTTGAATGTAGAGAGAAGCTGTTTCTAAGATTTCGGTAGCCTGGGCATAGGTATTCGGTATATGCGGGTTTTCTGTATGCTGAGTGCAGCAGGCGCAGCTTCTGGGAGATCTGCAACCTAGAATTAGAGAGACACAGTTTACCCAAGTTGTGTATCAGGTTGTAGGGAGAAGAGAAGCTGTTTCCAAGAGATCTGGAGCCTGGCAATAGGCATAGGCAATGTATGGGATTTCTGTATCCTAAGTGTAGCAGATGCAGCTTACAGGAGCTCAGTAACCTGGCTGGAAAGAGAAGCAGTTTCCAAGAGTTCTCTATCCTTGGTGTAGGGAGAAGCTGTTTCCAAGAGTTCTGTAGCCTATGAGCAGGTATTCGCTATACGCGGGTTTTCTGTATGCTGAGTGTAGCACACGCAGCTTATGGGCGTTCTGTCTCGTGCATGTCGTGAGACACTGTTTACCAGAGTTCTGTATATGCGTGTAGAGAGAAACTGTTTCCAAGAGTTCTGGAGCCTAGCAAGAGGCATATGCAGGAATTGGGATTTCTGTATCCTGAGTGTAGGAGACGCCACTTATGGGAGCTCTGCTACCTGGATGTAGAGAGAAGCAGTGTACCGGAGTTCGCTATCCTTGGTGTAGAGAGGAGCTGTTTACAGGAGTTGCGTATCCTGGAATTAGGCATTCGCTATGTGTGGGTATTCTGGATGCTGAGTGTAGCAGATGCAGCTTTCGGGAGTTCTGTAATCTAAGTGTAGAGAGATGCAGTTTCCAGTAGTTCTGTATGTTGCATGTAGAGAGAAGCTGTTTCCAAGAGTTCTGTAGTCTGAGAGCAGGCATACGCTGTATATGGGATTCCTGTTGCCTGAGTGTAGCCGACGCAGCTTCTGGGAGATCTGTAACCTAGAATTAGAGAGACACAGTTTACCGAGGTTCTGTATCAGAGTGTAGGGAGAAGCTGTTTCCAAGCATTCTGGAGCCTATGAGCAGGTATTCGCTATATGCGGGTTTTCTCTATGCTGCGTGTGGCAGACGCAGCTTCTGCGAGTTCTGTATCTTGAGTGTAGTGAGACACAGTTTACCAGAGTTCTGTATAGGGGCGTAGAGAGAAACTCTTTCCAAGAGTTCTGTAGCCTGGCATAGGCATATGCAGTAACTGGGATTTCTGTATCCTGAGTTTAGGAGATGCCGCTTATGGGGAGCTCTGCTACCTGGATGTAGAGAGAAGCAGTTCACCGGAGTTCTCTATCCTTGGTGTAGAGAGCAGCTATTTACTGGAGTTCGGTAGCCTGGAATGAGGCATTCGCTCTATGCGGGTTTTCAGTAAGCTGCGTGTAAGAGATGCAGCTTACGGGAGTTCCATAACCTAAGTGCAGAGACATCCAGTATCCAGGAGTTCCGTATGTTGAATGTGGAGAGAAGCTGTTTCTAAGATTTCGGTAGCCTGGGCATAGGTATTCGGTATATGCGGGTTTTCTGTATGCTGAGTGCAGCAGGCACAGCTTATGGGAGATCTGCAACCTAGAATTAGAGAGACACAGTTTACCCAAGTTGTGTATCAGGTTGTAGGGAGAAGCTGTTTCCAAGAGTTCTGTAGCCTATGAGCAGGTATTCGCTATACGCGGGTTTTCTGTATGCTGAGTGTAGCACACGCAGCTTATGGGCGTTCTGTCTCGTGCATGTTGTGAGACACTGTTTACCAGAGTTCTGTATATGCGTGTAGAGAGAAACTGTTTCCAAGAGTTCTGGAGCCTAGCAAGAGGCATATGCAGGAATTGGGATTTCTGTATCCTGAGTGTAGGAGACGCCACTTATGGGAGCTCTGCCACCTGGATGTAGAGAGAAGCAGTGTACCGGAGTTCGCTATCCTTGGTGTAGAGAGGAGCTGTTTACAGGAGTTGCGTATCCTGGAATTAGGCATTCGCTATGTGTGGGTATTCTGGATGCTGAGTGTAGCAGATGCAGCTTTCGGGAGTTCTGTAATCTAAGTGTAGAGAGATGCAGTTTCCAGTAGTTCTGTATGTTGCATGTAGAGAGAAGCTGTTTCCAAGAATTCTGTAGTCTGAGAGCAGGCATACGCTGTATATGGGATTCCTGTTGCCTGAGTGTAGCCGACGCAACTTCTGGGAGATCTGTAACCTAGAATTAGAGAAACACAGTTTACCCAAGTTCTGTATCAGAGTGTAGGGAGAAGCTGTTTCCAAGCATTCTGTAGCCTATGAGCAGGTATTCGCTATATGCGGGTTTTCTGTATGCTGCGTGTGGCAGACGCAGCTTCTGCGAATTCTGTATCTTGAGTGTAGTGAGACACAGTTTACCAGAGTTCTGTATAGGGGCGTAGAGGGAAACTCTTTCCAAGAGTTCTGTAGCCTGGCATAGGCATATGCAGTAACTGGGATTTCTGTATCCTGAGTGTAGGAGATGCCGCTTATGGGGAGCTCTGCTACCTGGATGTAGAGAGAAGCAGTTCACCGGAGTTCTCTATCCTTGGTGTAGAGAGCAGCTATTTACTGGAGTTCGGTAGCCTGGAATGAGGCATTCACTCTATGCGGGTTTTCAGTAAGCTGCGTGTAAGAGATGCAGCTTACGGGAGTTCCATAACCTAAGTGCAGAGACATCCAGTATCCAGGAGTTCCGTATGTTGAATGTAGCGAGAAGCTGTTTCTAAGATTTCGGTAGCCTGGGCATAGGTATTCGGTATATGCGGGTTTTCTGTATGCTGAGTGCAGCAGGCGCAGCTTATGGGAGATCTGCAACCTAGAATTAGAGAGACACAGTTTACCCAAGTTGTGTATCAGGTTGTAGGGAGAAGAGAAGCTGTTTCCAAGAGTTCTGGAGCCTGGCAATAGGCATAGGCAATGTATGGGATTTCTGTATCCTAAGTGTAGCAGATGCAGCTTACAGGAGCTCAGTAACCTGGCTGGAAAGAGAAGCAGTTTCCAAGAGTTCTCTATCCTTGGTGTAGGGAGAAGCTGTTTCCAAGAGTTCTGTAGCCTATGAGCAGGTATTCGCTATACGCGGGTTTTCTGTATGCTGAGTGTAGCACACGCAGCTTATGGGCGTTCTGTCTCGTGCATGTCGTGAGACACTGTTTACCAGAGTTCTGTATATGCGTGTAGAGAGAAACTGTTTCCAAGAGTTCTGGAGCCTAGCAAGAGGCATATGCAGGAATTGGGATTTCTGTATCCTGAGTGTAGGAGACGCCACTTATGGGAGCTCTGCTACCTGGATGTAGAGAGAAGCAGTGTACCGGAGTTCGCTATCCTTGGTGTAGAGAGGAGCTGTTTACAGGAGTTGCGTATCCTGGAATTAGGCATTCGCTATGTGTGGGTATTCTGGATGCTGAGTGTAGCAGATGCAGCTTTCGGGAGTTCTGTAATCTAAGTGTAGAGAGATGCAGTTTCCAGTAGTTCTGTATGTTGCATGTAGAGAGAAGCTGTTTCCAAGAGTTCTGTAGTCTGAGAGCAGGCATACGCTGTATATGGGATTCCTGTTGCCTGAGTGTAGCCGACGCAGCTTCTGGGAGATCTGTAACCTAGAATTAGAGAGACACAGTTTACCCAAGTTCTGTATCAGAGTGTAGGGAGAAGCTGTTTCCAAGCATTCTGTAGCCTATGAGCAGGTATTCGCTATATGCGGGTTTTCTGTATGCTGCGTGTGGCAGACGCAGCTTATGCGAGTTCTGTATCTTGAATGTAGTGAGACACAGTTTACCAGAGTTCTGTATAGGGGCGTAGAGAGAAACTCTTTCCAAGAGTTCTGTAGCCTGGCATAGGCATATGCAGTAACTGGGATTTCTGTATCCTGAGTGTAGGAGATGCCGCTTATGGGAGCTCTGCTACCTGGATGTAGAGAGAAGCAGTTCACCGGAGTTCTCTATCCTTGGTGTAGAGAGCAGCTATTTACTGGAGTTCGGTAGCCTGTAATGAGGCATTCACTCTATGCGGGTTTTCAGTAAGCTGCGTGTAAGAGATGCAGCTTACGGGAGTTCCATAACCTAAGTGCAGAGACATCCAGTATCCAGGAGTTCCGTATGTTGAATGTAGAGAGAAGCTGTTTCTAAGATTTCGGTAGCCTGGGCATAGGTATTCGGTATATGCGGGTTTTCTGTATGCTGAGTGCAGCAGGCGCAGCTTCTGGGAGATCTGCAACCTAGAATTAGAGAGACACAGTTTACCCAAGTTGTGTATCAGGTTGTAGGGAGAAGCTGTTTCCAAGAGTTCTGGAGCCTGGCAATAGGCATAGGCAATGTATGGGATTTCTGTATCCTAAGTGTAGCAGATGCAGCTTACAGGAGCTCAGTAACCTGGCTGGAAAGAGAAGCAGTTTCCAAGAGTTCTCTATCCTTGGTGTAGAGAGAAGCTGTTTCCAAGAGTTCTGTAGCCTATGAGCAGGTATTCGCTATACGCGGGTTTTCTGTATGCTGAGTGTAGCACACGCAGCTTATGGGCGTTCTGTCTCGTGCATGTCGTGAGACACTGTTTACCAGAGTTCTGTATATGCGTGTAGAGAGAAACTGTTTCCAAGAGTTCTGGAGCCTAGCAAGAGGCATATGCAGGAATTGGGATTTCTGTATCCTGAGTGTAGGAGATGCCACTTATGGGAGCTCTGCTACCTGGATGTAGAGAGAAGCAGTTTACCGGAGTTCGCTATCCTTGGTGTAGAGAGGAGCTGTTTACAGGAGTTGCGTATCCTGGAATTAGGCATTCGCTTTGTGTGGGTATTCTGGATGCTGAGTGTAGCAGATGCAGCTTTCGGGAGTTCTGTAATCTAAGTGTAGAGAGATGCAGTTTCCAGTAGTTCTGTATGTTGAATGTAGAGAGAAGCTGTTTCCAAGAGTTCTGTAGTCTGAGAGCAGGCATACACTGTATATGGGATTCCTGTTGCCTGAGTGTAGCCGACGCAGCTTCTGGGAGATTTGTAACCTAGAATTAGAGAGACACAGTTTACCCAAGTTCTGTATCAGAGTGTAGGGAGAAGCTGTTTCCAAGCATTCTGTAGCCTATGAGCAGGTATTCGCTATATGCGGGTTTTCTGTATGCTGCGTGTGGCAGACGCAGCTTATGCGAGTTCTGTATCTTGAATGTAGTGAGACACAGTTTACCAGAGTTCTGTATAGGGGCGTAGAGAGAAACTCTTTCCAAGAGTTCTGTAGCCTGGCATAGGCATATGCAGTAACTGGGATTTCTGTATCCTGAGTGTAGGAGATGCCGCTTATGGGAGCTCTGCTACCTGGATGTAGAGAGAAGCAGTTCACCGGAGTTCTCTATCCTTGGTGTAGAGAGCAGCTATTTACTGGAGTTCGGTAGCCTGCAATGAGGCATTCACTCTATGCGGGTTTTCAGTAAGCTGCGTGTAAGAGATGCAGCTTACGGGAGTTCCATAACCTAAGTGCAGAGACATCCAGTATCCAGGAGTTCCGTATGTTGAATGTAGAGAGAAGCTGTTTCTAAGATTTCGGTAGCCTGGGCATAGGTATTCGGTATATGCGGGTTTTCTGTATGCTGAGTGCAGCAGGCGCAGCTTCTGGGAGATCTGCAACCTAGAATTAGAGAGACACAGTTTACCCAAGTTGTGTATCAGGTTGTAGGGAGAAGCTGTTTCCAAGAGTTCTGGAGCCTGGCAATAGGCATAGGCAATGTATGGGATTTCTGTATCCTAAGTGTAGCAGATGCAGCTTACAGGAGCTCAGTAACCTGGCTGGAAAGAGAAGCAGTTTCCAAGAGTTCTCTATCCTTGGTGTAGGGAGAAGCTGTTTCCAAGAGTTCTGTAGCCTATGAGCAGGTATTCGCTATACGCGGGTTTTCTGTATGCTGAGTGTAGCACACGCAGCTTATGGGCGTTCTGTCTCGTGCATGTCGTGAGACACTGTTTACCAGAGTTCTGTATATGCGTGTAGAGAGAAACTGTTTCCAAGAGTTCTGGAGCCTAGCAAGAGGCATATGCAGGAATTGGGATTTCTGTATCCTGAGTGTAGGAGACGCCACTTATGGGAGCTCTGCTACCTGGAGGTAGAGAGAAGCAGTTTACCGGAGTTCGCTATCCTTGGTGTAGAGAGGAGCTGTTTACAGGAGTTGCGTATCCTGGAATTAGGCATTCGCTATGTGTGGGTATTCTGGATGCTGAGTGTAGCAGATGCAGCTTTCGGGAGTTCTGTAATCTAAGTGTAGAGAGATGCAGTTTCCAGTAGTTCTGTATGTTGCATGGAGAGAGAAGCTGTTTCCAAGAGTTCTGTAGTCTGAGAGCAGGCATACGCTGTATATGGGATTCCTGTTGCCTGAGTGTAGCCGACGCAGCTTCTGGGAGATCTGTAACCTAGAATTAGAGAGACACAGTTTACCCAAGTTCTGTATCAGAGTGTAGGGAGAAGCTGTTTCCAAGCATTCTGTAGCCTATGAGCAGGTATTCGCTATATGCGGGTTTTCTCTATGCTGCGTGTGGCAGACGCAGCTTATGCGAGTTCTGTATCTTGAATGTAGTGAGACACAGTTTACCAGAGTTCTGTATAGGGGCGTAGAGAGAAACTCTTTCCAAGAGTTCTGTAGCCTGGCATAGGCATATGCAGTAACTGGGATTTCTGTATCCTGAGTGTAGGAGATGCCGCTTATGGGAGCTCTGCTACCTGGATGTAGAGAGAAGCAGTTCACCGGAGTTCTCTATCCTTGGTGTAGAGAGCAGCTATTTACTGGAGTTCGGTAGCCTGGAATGAGGCATTCGCTCTATGCGGGTTTTCAGTAAGCTGCGTGTAAGAGATGCAGCTTACGGGAGTTCCATAACCTAAGTGCAGAGACATCCAGTATCCAGGAGTTCCATATGTTGAATGTAGAGAGAAGCTGTTTCTAAGATTTCGGTAGCCTGGGCATAGGTATTCGGTATATGCGGGTTTTCTGTATGCTGAGTGCAGCAGGCGCAGCCTCTGGGAGATCTGCAACCTAGAATTAGAGAGACACAGTTTACCCAAGTTGTGTATCAGGTTCTAGGGAGAAGCTGTTTCCAAGAGTTCTGGAGCCTGGCAATAGGCATAGGCAATGTATGGGATTTCTGTATCCTAAGTGTAGCAGATGCAGCTTACAGGAGCTCAGTAACCTGGCTGGAAGGAGAAGCAGTTTCCAAGAGTTCTCTATCCTTGGTGTAGAGAGAAGCTGTTTCCAAGAGTTCTGTAGCCTATGAGCAGGTATTCGCTATACGCGGGTTTTCTGTATGCTGAGTGTAGCACACGCAGCTTATGGGCGTTCTGTCTCGTGCATGTCGTGAGACACTGTTTACCAGAGTTCTGTATATGCGTGTAGAGAGAAACTGTTTCCAAGAGTTCTGGAGCCTAGCAAGAGGCATATGCCATAATTGGGATTTCTGTATCCTGAGTGTAGGAGACGCCACTTATGGGAGCTCTGCTACCTGGATGTAGAGAGAAGCAGTTTACCGGAGTTCGCTATCCTTGGTGTAGAGAGGAGCTGTTTACAGGAGTTGCGTATCCTGGAATTAGGCATTCGCTTTGTGTGGGTATTCTGGATGCTGAGTGTAGCAGATGCAGCTTTCGGGAGTTCTGTAATCTAAGTGTAGAGAGATGCAGTTTCCAGTAGTTCTGTATGTTGAATGTAGAGAGAAGCTGTTTCCAAGAGTTCTGTAGTCTGAGAGCAGGCATACGCTGTATATGGGATTCCTGTTGCCTGAGTGTAGCCGACGCAGCTTCTGGGAGATCTGTAACCTAGAATTAGAGAGACACAGTTTACCCAAGTTCTGTATCAGAGTGTAGGGAGAAGCTGTTTCCAAGCATTCTGTAGCCTATGAGCAGGTATTCGCTATATGCGGGTTTTCTGTATGCTGCGTGTGGCAGACGCAGCTTATGCGAGTTCTGTATCTTGAATGTAGTGAGACACAGTTTACCAGAGTTCTGTATAGGGGCGTAGAGTGAAACTCTTTCCAAGAGTTCTGTAGCCTGGCATAGGCATATGCAGTAACTGGGATTTCTGTATCCTGAGTGTAGGAGATGCCGCTTATGGGAGCTCTGCTACCTGGATGTAGAGAGAAGCAATTCACCGGAGTTCTCTATCCTTGGTGTAGAGAGCAGCTATTTACTGGAGTTCGGTAGCCTGGAATGAGGCATTCGCTCTATGCGGGTTTTCAGTAAGCTGCGTGTAAGAGATGCAGCTTACGGGAGTTCCATAACCTAAGTGCAGAGACATCCAGTATCCAGGAGTTCCGTATGTTGAATGTAGAGAGAAGCTGTTTCTAAGATTTCGGTAGCCTGGGCATAGGTATTCGGTATATGCGGGTTTTCTGTATGCTGAGTGCAGCAGGCGCAGCTTCTGGGAGATCTGCAACCTAGAATTAGAGAGACACAGTTTACCCAAGTTGTGTATCAGGTTGTAGGGAGAAGCTGTTTCCAAGAGTTCTGGAGCCTGGCAATAGGCATAGGCAATGTATGGGATTTCTGTATCCTAAGTGTAGCAGATGCAGCTTACAGGAGCTCAGTAACCTGGCTGGAAAGAGAAGCAGTTTCCAAGAGTTCTCTATCCTTGGTGTAGAGAGAAGCTGTTTCCAAGAGTTCTGTAGCCTATGAGCAGGTATTCGCTATACGCTGGTTTTCTGTATGCTGAGTGTAGCACACGCAGCTTATGGGCGTTCTGTCTCGTGCATGTCGTGAGACACTGTTTACCAGAGTTCTGTATATGCGTGTAGAGAGAAACTGTTTCCAAGAGTTCTGGAGCCTAGCAAGAGGCATATGCAGTAATTGGGATTTCTGTATCCTGAGTGTAGGAGACGCCACTTATGGGAGCTCTGCTACCTGGATGTAGAGAGAAGCAGTTTACCGGAGTTCGCTATCCTTGGTGTAGAGAGGAGCTGTTTACAGGAGTTGCGTATCCTGGAATTAGGCATTCGCTATGTGTGGGTATTCTGGATGCTGAGTGTAGCAGATGCAGCTTTCGGGAGTTCTGTAATCTAAGTGTAGAGAGATGCAGTTTCCAGTAGTTCTGTATGTTGCATGGAGAGAGAAGCTGTTTCCAAGAGTTCTGTAGTCTGAGAGCAGGCATACGCTGTATATGGGATTCCTGTTGCCTGAGTGTAGCCGACGCAGCTTCTGGGAGATCTGTAACCTAGAATTAGAGAGACACAGTTTACCCAAGTTCTGTATCAGAGTGTAGGGAGAAGCTGTTTCCAAGCATTCTGTAGCCTATGAGCAGGTATTCGCTATATGCGGGTTTTCTCTATGCTGCGTGTGGCAGACGCAGCTTATGCGAGTTCTGTATCTTGAATGTAGTGAGACACAGTTTACCAGAGTTCTGTATAGGGGCGTAGAGAGAAACTCTTTCCAAGAGTTCTGTAGCCTGGCATAGGCATATGCAGTAACTGGGATTTCTGTATCCTGAGTGTAGGAGATGCCGCTTATGGGAGCTCTGCTACCTGGATGTAGAGAGAAGCAGTTCACCGGAGTTCTCTATCCTTGGTGTAGAGAGCAGCTATTTACTGGAGTTCGGTAGCCTGGAATGAGGCATTCACTCTATGCGGGTTTTCAGTAAGCTGCGTGTAAGAGATGCAGCTTACGGAAGTTCCATAACCTAAGTGCAGAGACATCCAGTATCCAGGAGTTCCGTATGTTGAATGTAGAGAGAAGCTGTTTCTAAGATTTCGGTAGCCTTGGCATAGGTATTGGGTATATGCGGGTTTTCTGTATGCTGAGTGAAGCAGGCGCAGCTTATGGGAGATCTGCAACCTAGAATTAGAGAGACACAGTTTACCCAAGTTGTGTATCAGGTTGTAGGGAGAAGCTGTTTCCAAGAGTTCTGGAGCCTGGCAATAGGCATAGGCAATGTATGGGATTTCTGTATCCTAAGTGTAGCAGATGCAGCTTACAGGAGCTCAGTAACCTGGCTGGAAAGAGAAGCAGTTTCCAAGAGTTCTCTATCCTTGGTGTAGGGAGAAGCTGTTTCCAAGAGTTCTGTAGCCTATGAGCAGGTATTCGCAATACGCTGAGTGTAGCACACGCAGCTTATGGGCGTTCTGTCTCGTGCATGTCGTGAGACACTGTTTACCAGAGTTCTGTATATGCGTGTAGAGAGAAACTGTTTCCAAGAGTTCTGGAGCCTAGCAAGAGGCATATGCAGGAATTGGGATTTCTGTATCCTGAGTGTAGGAGATGCCACTTATGGGAGCTCTGCTACCTGGCTGTAGAGAGAAGCAGTTTACCGGAGTTCGCTATCCTTGGTGTAGAGAGGAGCTGTTTACAGGAGTTGTGTATCCTGGAATTAGGCATTCGCTTTGTGTGGGTATTCTGGATGCTGAGTGTAGCAGATGCAGCTTTCGGGAGTTCTGTAATCTAAGTGTAGAGAGATGCAGTTTCCAGTAGTTCTGTATGTTGCATGGAGAGAGAAGCTGTTTCCAAGAGTTCTGTAGTCTGAGAGCAGGCATACGCTGTATATGGGATTCCTGTTGCCTGAGTGTAGCCGACGCAGCTTCTGGGAGATCTGTAACCTAGAATTAGAGAGACACAGTTTACCCAAGTTCTGTATCAGAGTGTAGGGAGAAGCTGTTTCCAAGCATTCTGTAGCCTATGAGCAGGTATTCGCTATATGCGGGTTTTCTGTATGCTGCGTGTGGCAGACGCAGCTTATGCGAGTTCTGTATCTTGAATGTAGTGAGACACAGTTTACCAGAGTTCTGTATAGGGGCGTAGAGAGAAACTCTTTCCAAGAGTTCTGTAGCCTGGCATAGGCATATGCAGTAACTGGGATTTCTGTATCCTGAGTGTAGGAGATGCCGCTTATGGGAGCTCTGCTACCTGGATGTAGAGAGAAGCAATTCACCGGAGTTCTCTATCCTTGGTGTAGAGAGCAGCTATTTACTGGAGTTCGGTAGCCTGGAATGAGGCATTCGCTCTATGCGGGTTGTCAGTAAGCTGCGTGTAAGAGATGCAGCTTACGGGAGTTCCATAACCTAAGTGCAGAGACATCCAGTATCCAGGAGTTCCGTATGTTGAATGTAGAGAGAAGCTGTTTCTAAGATTTCGGTAGCCTGGGCATAGGTATTCGGTATATGCGGGTTTTCTGTATGCTGAGTGCAGCAGGCGCAGCTTCTGGGAGATCTGCAACCTAGAATTAGAGAGACACAGTTTACCCAAGTTGTGTATCAGGTTGTAGGGAGAAGCTGTTTCCAAGAGTTCTGGAGCCTGGCAATAGGCATAGGCAATGTATGGGATTTCTGTATCCTAAGTGTAGCAGATGCAGCTTACAGGAGCTCAGTAACCTGGCTGGAAAGAGAAGCAGTTTCCAAGAGTTCTCTATCCTTGGTGTAGAGAGAAGCTGTTTCCAAGAGTTCTGTAACCTATGAGCAGGTATTCGCTATACGCGGGTTTTCTGTATGCTGAGTGTAGCACACGCAGCTTATGGGCGTTCTGTCTCGTGCATGTCGTGAGACACTGTTTACCAGAGTTCTGTATATGCGTGTAGAGAGAAACTGTTTCCAAGAGTTCTGGAGCCTAGCAAGAGGCATATGCAGTAATTGGGATTTCTGTATCCTGAGTGTAGGAGATGCCACTTATGGGAGCTCTGCTACCTGGATGTAGAGAGAAGCAGTTTACCGGAGTTCGCTATCCTTGGTGTAGAGAGGAGCTGTTTACAGGAGTTGCGTATCCTGGAATTAGGCATTCGCTTTGTGTGGGTATTCTGGATGCTGAGTGTAGCAGATGCAGCTTTCGGGAGTTCTGTAATCTAAGTGTAGAGAGATGCAGTTTCCAGTAGTTCTGTATGTTGCATGGAGAGAGAAGCTGTTTCCAAGAGTTCTGTAGTCTGAGAGCAGGCATACGCTGTATATGGGATTCCTGTTGCCTGAGTGTAGCCGACGCAGCTTCTGGGAGATCTGTAACCTAGAATTAGAGAGACACAGTTTACCTAAGTTCTGTATCAGAGTGTAGGGAGAAGCTGTTTCCAAGCATTCTGTAGCCTATGAGCAGGTATTCGCTATATGCGGGTTTTCTCTATGCTGCGTGTGGCAGACGCAGCTTATGCGAGTTCTGTATCTTGAATGTAGTGAGACACAGTTTACCAGAGTTCTGTATAGGGGCGTAGAGAGAAACTCTTTCCAAGAGTTCTGTAGCCTGGTATAGGCATATGCAGTAACTGGGATTTCTGTATCCTGAGTGTAGGAGATGCCGCTTATGGGAGCTCTGCTACCTGGATGTAGAGAGAAGCAATTCACCGGAGTTCTCTATCCTTGGTGTAGAGAGCAGCTATTTACTGGAGTTCGGTAGCCTGGAATGAGGCATTCGCTCTATGCGGGTTGTCAGTAAGCTGCGTGTAAGAGATGCAGCTTACGGGAGTTCCATAACCTAAGTGCAGAGACATCCAGTATCCAGGAGTTCCGTATGTTGAATGTAGAGAGAAGCTGTTTCTAAGATTTCGGTAGCCTATGCATAGGTATTCGGTATATGCGGGTTTTCTGTATGCTGAGTGCAGCAGGTGCAGCTTCTGGGAGATCTGCAACCTAGAATTAGAGAGACACAGTTTACCCAAGTTGTGTATCAGGTTGTAGGGAGAAGCTGTTTCCAAGAGTTCTGGAGCCTGGCAATAGGCATAGGCAATGTATGGGATTTCTGTATCCTAAGTGTAGCAGATGCAGCTTACAGGAGCTCAGTAACCTGGCTGGAAAGAGAAGCAGTTTCCAAGAGTTCTCTATCCTTGGTGTAGAGAGAAGCTGTTTCCAAGAGTTCTGTAGCCTATGAGCAGGTATTCGCTATACGCGGGTTTTCTGTATGCTGAGTGTAGCACACGCAGCTTATGGGCGTTCTGTCTCGTGCATGTCGTGAGACACTGTTTACCAGAGTTCTGTATATGCGTGTAGAGAGAAACTGTTTCCAAGAGTTCTGGAGCCTAGCAAGAGGCATATGCAGGAATTGGGATTTCTGTATCCTGAGTGTAGGAGATGCCACTTATGGGAGCTCTGCTACCTGGATGTAGAGAGAAGCAGTTTACCGGAGTTCGCTATCCTTGGTGTAGAGAGGAGCTGTTTACAGGAGTTGCGTATCCTGGAATTAGGCATTCGCTTTGTGTGGGTATTCTGGATGCTGAGTGTAGCAGATGCAGCTTTCGGGAGTTCTGTAATCTAAGTGTAGAGAGATGCAGTTTCCAGTAGTTCTGTATGTTGCATGGAGAGAGAAGCTGTTTCCAAGAGTTCTGTAGTCTGAGAGCAGGCATACGCTGTATATGGGATTCCTGTTGCCTGAGTGTAGCCGACGCAGCTTCTGGGAGATTTGTAACCTGGAATTAGAGAGACACAGTTTACCCAAGTTCTGTATCAGAGTGTAGGGAGAAGCTGTTTCCAAGCATTCTGTAGCCTATGAGCAGGTATTCGCTATATGCGGGTTTTCTCTATGCTGCGTGTGGCAGACGCAGCTTATGCGAGTTCTGTATCTTGAATGTAGTGAGACACAGTTTACCAGAGTTCTGTATAGGGGCGTAGAGAGAAACTCTTTCCAAGAGTTCTGTAGCCTGGCATAGGCATATGCAGTAACTGGGATTTCTGTATCCTGAGTGTAGGAGATGCCGCTTATGGGAGCTCTGCTACCTGGATGTAGAGAGAAGCAGTTCACCGGAGTTCTCTATCCTTGGTGTAGAGAGCAGCTATTTACTGGAGTTCGGTAGCCTGGAATGAGGCATTCACTCTATGCGGGTTTTCAGTAAGCTGCGTGTAAGAGATGCAGCTTACGGGAGTTCCATAACCTAAGTGCAGAGACATCCAGTATCCAGGAGTTCCGTATGTTGAATGTAGAGAGAAGCTGTTTCTAAGATTTCGGTAGCCTGGGCATAGGTATTCGGTATATGCGGGTTTTCTGTATGCTAAGTGCAGCAGGTGCAGCTTCTGGGAGATCTGCAACCTAGAATTAGAGAGACACAGTTTACCCAAGTTGTGTATCAGGTTGTAGGGAGAAGCTGTTTCCAAGAGTTCTGGAGCCTGGCAATAGGCATAGGCAATGTATGGGATTTTTGTATCCTAAGTGTAGCAGATGCAGCTTACAGGAGCTCAGTAACCTGGCTGGAAAGAGAAGCAGTTTCCAAGAGTTCTCTATCCTTGGTGTAGGGAGAAGCTGTTTCCAAGAGTTCTGTAGCCTATGAGCAGGTATTCGCTATATGCAGGTTTTCTGTATGCTGAGTGTAGCACACGCAGCTTATGGGCGTTCTGTCTCGTGCATGTCGTGAGACACTGATTACCAGAGTTCTGTATATGCTTGTAGAGAGAAACTGTTTCCAAGAGTTCTGGAGCCTAGCAAGAGGCATATGCAGGAATTGGGATTTCTGTATCCTGAGTGTAGGAGACGCCACTTATGGGAGCTCTGCTACCTGGATGTAGAGAGAAGCAGTTTACCGGAGTTCGCTATCCTTGGTGTAGAGAGGAGCTGTTTACAGGAGTTGCGTATCCTGGAATTAGGCATTCGCTATGTGTGGGTATTCTGGATGCTGAGTGTAGCAGATGCAGCTTTCGGGAGTTCTGTAATCTAAGTGTAGAGAGATGCAGTTTCCAGTAGTTCTGTATGTTGCATGGAGAGAGAAGCTGTTTCCAAGAGTTCTGTAGTCTGAGAGCAGGCATACGCTGTATATGGGATTCCTGTTGCCTGAGTGTAGCCGACGCAGCTTCTGGGAGATCTGTAACCTAGAATTAGAGAGACACAGTTTACCCAAGTTCTGTATCAGAGTGTAGGGAGAAGCTGTTTCCAAGCATTCTGTAGCCTATGAGCAGGTATTCGCTATATGCGGGTTTTCTGTATGCTGCGTGTGGCAGACGCAGCTTATGCGAGTTCTGTATCTTGAATGTAGTGAGACACAGTTTACCAGAGTTCTGTATAGGGGCGTAGAGAGAAACTCTTTCCAAGAGTTCTGTAGCCTGGCATAGGCATATGCAGTAACTGGGATTTCTGTATCCTGAGTGTAGGAGATGCCGCTTATGGGAGCTCTGCTACCTGGATGTAGAGAGAAGCAGTTCACCGGAGTTCTCTATCCTTGGTGTAGAGAGCAGCTATTTACTGGAGTTCGGTAGCCTGGAATGAGGCATTCGCTCTATGCGGGTTTTCAGTAAGCTGCGTGTAAGAGATGCAGCTTACGGGAGTTCCATAACCTAAGTGCAGAGACATCCAGTATCCAGGAGTTCCGTATGTTGAATGTAGAGAGAAGCTGTTTCTAAGATTTCGGTAGCCTGGGCATAGGTATTCGGTATATGCGGGTTTTCTGTATGCTGAGTGCAGCAGGCGCAGCTTCTGGGAGATCTGCAACCTAGAATTAGAGAGACACAGTTTACCCAAGTTGTGTATCAGGTTGTAGGGAGAAGCTGTTTCCAAGAGTTCTGGAGCCTGGCAATAGGCATAGGCAATGTATGGGATTTCTGTATCCTAAGTGTAGCAGATGCAGCTTACAGGAGCTCAGTAACCTGGCTGGAAAGAGAAGCAGTTTCCAAGAGTTCTCTATCCTTGGTGTAGAGAGAAGCTGTTTCCAAGAGTTCTGTAGGCTATGAGCTGGTATTCGCTATACGCGGGTTTTCTGTATGCTGAGTGTAGCACACGCAGCTTATGGGCGTTCTGTCTCGTGCATGTCGTGAGACACTGTTTACCAGAGTTCTGTATATGCGTGTAGAGAGAAACTGTTTCCAAGAGTTCTGGAGCCTAGCAAGAGGCATATGCAGTAATTGGGATTTCTGTATCCTGAGTGTAGGAGACGCCACTTATGGGAGCTCTGCTACCTGGATGTAGAGAGAAGCAGTTTACCGGAGTTCGCTATCCTTGGCGAAGAGAGGAGCTGTTTACAGGAGTTGCGTATCCTGGAATTAGGCATTCGCTTTGTGTGGGTATTCTGGATGCTGAGTGTAGCAGATGCAGCTTTCGGGAGTTCTGTAATCTAAGTGTAGAGAGATGCAGTTTCCAGTAGTTCTGTATGTTGAATGTAGAGAGAAGCTGTTTCCAAGAGTTCTGTAGTCTGAGAGCAGGCATACGCTGTATATGGGATTCCTGTTGCCTGAGTGTAGCCGACGCAGCTTCTGGGAGATTTGTAACCTAGAATTAGAGAGACACAGTTTACCCAAGTTCTGTATCAGAGTGTAGGGAGAAGCTGTTTCCAAGCATTCTGTAGCCTATGAGCAGGTATTCGCTATATGCGGGTTTTCTGTATGCTGCGTGTGGCAGACGCAGCTTATGCGAGTTCTGTATCTTGAATGCAGTGAGACACAGTTTACCAGAGTTCTGTATAGGGGCGTAGAGAGAAACTCTTTCCAAGAGTTCTGTAGCCTGGCATAGGCATATGCAGTAACTGGGATTTCTGTATCCTGAGTGTAGGAGATGCCGCTTATGGGAGCTCTGCTACCTGGATGTAGAGAGAAGCAGTTCACCGGAGTTCTCTATCCTTGGTGTAGAGAGCAGCTATTTACTGGAGTTCGGTAGCCTGGAATGAGGCATTCGCTCTATGCGGGTTTTCAGTAAGCTGCGTGTAAGAGATGCAGCTTACGGGAGTTCCATAACCTAAGTGCAGAGACATCCAGTATCCAGGAGTTCCGTATGTTGAATGTAGAGAGAAGCTGTTTCTAAGATTTCGGTAGCCTGGGCATAGGTATTCGGTATATGCGGGTTTTCTGTATGCTGAGTGCAGCAGGCGCAGCTTCTGGGAGATCTGCAACCTAGAATTAGAGAGACACAGTTTACCCAAGTTGTGTATCAGGTTGTAGGGAGAAGCTGTTTCCAAGAGTTCTGGAGCCTGGCAATAGGCATAGGCAATGTATGGGATTTCTGTATCCTAAGTGTAGCAGATGCAGCTTACAGGAGCTCAGTAACCTGGCTGGAAAGAGAAGCAGTTTCCAAGAGTTCTCTATCCTTGGTGTAGAGAGAAGCTGTTTCCAAGAGTTCTGTAGCCTATGAGCAGGTATTCGCTATACGCGGGTTTTCTGTATGCTGAGTGTTGCACACGCAGCTTATGGGCGTTCTGTCTCGTGCATGTCGTGAGACACTGTTTACCAGAGTTCTGTATATGCGTGTAGAGAGAAACTGTTTCCAAGAGTTCTGGAGCCTAGCAAGAGGCATATGCAGGAATTGGGATTTCTGTATCCTGAGTGTAGGAGACGCCACTTATGGGAGCTCTGCTACCTGGATGTAGAGAGAAGCAGTTTACCGGAGTTCGCTATCCTTGGTGTAGAGAGGAGCTGTTTACAGGAGTTGCGTATCCTGGAATTAGGCATTCGCTATGTGTGGGTATTCTGGATGCTGAGTGTAGCAGATGCAGCTTTCGGGAGTTCTGTAATCTAAGTGTAGAGAGATGCAGTTTCCAGTAGTTCTGTATGTTGCATGGAGAGAGAAGCTGTTTCCAAGAGTTCTGTAGTCTGAGAGCAGGCATACGCTGTATATGGGATTCCTGTTGCCTGAGTGTAGCCGACGCAGCTTCTGGGAGATCTGTAACCTAGAATTAGAGAGACACAGTTTACCCAAGTTCTGTATCAGAGTGTAGGGAGAAGCTGTTTCCAAGCATTCTGTAGCCTATGAGCAGGTATTCGCTATATGCGGGTTTTCTCTATGCTGCGTGTGGCAGACGCAGCTTATGCGAGTTCTGTATCTTGAATGTAGTGAGACACAGTTTACCAGAGTTCTGTATAGGGGCGTAGAGAGAAACTCTTTCCAAGAGTTCTGTAGCCTGGCATAGGCATATGCAGTAACTGGGATTTCTGTATCCTGAGTGTAGGAGATGCCGCTTATGGGAGCTCTGCTACCTGGATGTAGAGAGAAGCAGTTCACCGGAGTTCTCTATCCTTGGTGTAGAGAGCAGCTATTTACTGGAGTTCGGTAGCCTGGAATGAGGCATTCGCTCTATGCGGGTTTTCAGTAAGCTGCGTGTAAGAGATGCAGCTTACGGGAGTTCCATAACCTAAGTGCAGAGACATCCAGTATCCAGGAGTTCCGTATGTTGAATGTAGAGAGAAGCTGTTTCTAAGATTTCGGTAGCCTGGGCATAGGTATTCGGTATATGCGGGTTTTCTGTATGCTGAGTGCAGCAGGCGCAGCTTCTGGGAGATCTGCAACCTAGAATTAGAGAGACACAGTTTACCCAAGTTGTGTATCAGGTTGTAGGGAGAAGCTGTTTCCAAGAGTTCTGGAGCCTGGCAATAGGCATAGGCAATGTATGGGATTTCTGTATCCTAAGTGTAGCAGATGCAGCTTACAGGAGCTCAGTAACCTGGCTGGAAAGAGAAGCAGTTTCCAAGAGTTCTCTATCCTTGGTGTAGGGAGAAGCTGTTTCCAAGAGTTCTGTAGCCTATGAGCAGGTATTCGCTATACGCGGGTTTTCTGTATGCTGAGTGTAGCACACGCAGCTTATGGGCGTTCTGTCTCGTGCATGTCGTGAGACACTGTTTACCAGAGTTCTGTATATGCGTGTAGAGAGAAACTGTTTCCAAGAGTTCTGGAGCCTAGCAAGAGGCATATGCAGGAATTGGGATTTCTGTATCCTGAGTGTAGGAGACGCCACTTATGGGAGCTCTGCTACCTGGATGTAGAGAGAAGCAGTTTACCGGAGTTCGCTATCCTTGGTGTAGAGAGGAGCTGTTTACAGGAGTTGCGTATCCTGGAATTAGGCATTCGCTTTGTGTGGGTATTCTGGATGCTGAGTGTAGCAGATGCAGCTTTCGGGAGTTCTGTAATCTAAGTGTAGAGAGATGCAGTTTCCAGTAGTTCTGTATGTTGCATGGAGAGAGAAGCTGTTTCCAAGAGTTCTGTAGTCTGAGAGCAGGCATACGCTGTATATGGGATTCCTGTTGCCTGAGTGTAGCCGACGCAGCTTCTGGGAGATTTGTAACCTAGAATTAGAGAGACACAGTTTACCCAAGTTCTGTATCAGAGTGTAGGGAGAAGCTGTTTCCAAGCATTCTGTAGCCTATGAGCAGGTATTCGCTATATGCGGGTTTTCTCTATGCTGCGTGTGGCAGACGCAGCTTCTGCGAGTTCTGTATCTTGAATGTAGTGAGACACAGTTTACCAGAGTTCTGTATAGGGGCGTAGAGAGAAACTCTTTCCAAGAGTTCTGTAGCCTGGCATAGGCATATGCAGTAACTGGGATTTCTGTATCCTGAGTGTAGGAGATGCCGCTTATGGGAGCTCTGCTACCTGGATGTAGAGAGAAGCAGTTCACCGGAGTTCTCTATCCTTGGTGTAGAGAGCAGCTATTTACTGGAGTTCGGTAGCCTGGAATGAGGCATTCACTCTATGCGGGTTTTCAGTAAGCTGCGTGTAAGAGATGCAGCTTACGGGAGTTCCATAACCTAAGTGCAGAGACATCCAGTATCCAGGAGTTCCGTATGTTGAATGTAGAGAGAAGCTGTTTCTAAGATTTCGGTAGCCTGGGCATAGGTATTCGGTATATGCGGGTTTTCTGTATGCTGAGTGCAGCAGGCGCAGCTTCTGGGAGATCTGCAACCTAGAATTAGAGAGACACAGTTTACCCAAGTTGTGTATCAGGTTGTAGGGAGAAGCTGTTTCCAAGAGTTCTGGAGCCTGGCAATAGGCATAGGCAATGTATGGGATTTCTGTATCCTAAGTGTAGCAGATGCAGCTTACAGGAGCTCAGTAACCTGGCTGGAAAGAGAAGCAGTTTCCAAGAGTTCTCTATCCTTGGTGTAGAGAGAAGCTGTTTCCAAGAGTTCTGTAGCCTATGAGCAGGTATTCGCTATACGCGGGTTTTCTGTATGCTGAGTGTAGCACACGCAGCTTATGGGCGTTCTGTCTCGTGCATGTCGTGAGACACTGTTTACCAGAGTTCTGTATATGCGTGTAGAGAGAAACTGTTTCCAAGAGTTCTGGAGCCTAGCAAGAGGCATATGCAGGAATTGGGATTTCTGTATCCTGAGTGTAGGAGACGCCACTTATGGGAGCTCTGCTACCTGGATGTAGAGAGAAGCAGTTTACCGGAGTTCGCTATCCTTGGTGTAGAGAGGAGCTGTTTACAGGAGTTGCGTATCCTGGAATTAGGCATTCGCTTTGTGTGGGTATTCTGGATGCTGAGTGTAGCAGATGCAGCTTTCGGGAGTTCTGTAATCTAAGTGTAGAGAGATGCAGTTTCCAGTAGTTCTGTATGTTGCATGGAGAGAGAAGCTGTTTCCAAGAGTTCTGTAGTCTGAGAGCAGGCATACGCTGTATATGGGATTCCTGTTGCCTGAGTGTAGCCGACGCAGCTTCTGGGAGATCTGTAACCTAGAATTAGAGAGACACAGTTTACCCAAGTTCTGTATCAGAGTGTAGGGAGAAGCTGTTTCCAAGCATTCTGTAGCCTATGAGCAGGTATTCGCTATATGCGGGTTTTCTCTATGCTGCGTGTGGCAGACGCAGCTTCTGCGAGTTCTGTATCTTGAGTGTAGTGAGACACAGTTTACCAGAGTTCTGTATAGGGGCGTAGAGAGAAACTCTTTCCAAGAGTTCTGTAGCCTGGCATAGGCATATGCAGTAACTGGGATTTCTGTATCCTGAGTGTAGGAGATGCCGCTTATGGGAGCTCTGCTACCTGGATGTAGAGAGAAGCAGTTCACCGGAGTTCTCTATCCTTGGTGTAGAGAGCAGCTATTTACTGGAGTTCGGTAGCCTGGAATGAGGCATTCACTCTATGCGGGTTTTCAGTAAGCTGCGTGTAAGAGATGCAGCTTACGGGAGTTCCATAACCTAAGTGCAGAGACATCCAGTATCCAGGAGTTCCGTATGTTGAATGTAGAGAGAAGCTGTTTCTAAGATTTCGGTAGCCTGGGCATAGGTATTCGGTATATGCGGGTTTTCTGTATGCTGAGTGCAGCAGGCGCAGCTTCTGGGAGATCTGCAACCTAGAATTAGAGAGACACAGTTTACCCAAGTTGTGTATCAGGTTGTAGGGAGAAGCTGTTTCCAAGAGTTCTGGAGCCTGGCAATAGGCATAGGCAATGTATGGGATTTCTGTATCCTAAGTGTAGCAGATGCAGCTTACAGGAGCTCAGTAACCTGGCTGGAAAGGGAAGCAGTTTCCAAGAGTTCTCTATCCTTGGTGTAGGGAGAAGCTGTTTCCAAGAGTTCTGTAGCCTATGAGCAGGTATCCGCTATACGCTGAGTGTAGCACACGCAGCTTATGGGCGTTCTGTCTCGTGCATGTCGTGAGACACTGTTTACCAGAGTTCTGTATATGCGTGTAGAGAGAAACTGTTTCCAAGAGTTCTGGAGCCTAGCAAGAGGCATATGCAGGAATTGGGATTTCTGTATCCTGAGTGTAGGAGACGCCACTTATGGGAGCTCTGCTACCTGGATGTAGAGAGAAGCAGTTTACCGGAGTTCGCTATCCTTGGTGTAGAGAGGAGCTGTTTACAGGAGTTGCGTATCCTGGAATTAGGCATTCGCTTTGTGTGGGTATTCTGGATGCTGAGTGTAGCAGATGCAGCTTTCGGGAGTTCTGTAATCTAAGTGTAGAGAGATGCAGTTTCCAGTAGTTCTGTATGTTGCATGGAGAGAGAAGCTGTTTCCAAGAGTTCTGTAGTCTGAGAGCAGGCATACGCTGTATATGGGATTCCTGTTGCCTGAGTGTAGCCGACGCAGCTTCTGGGAGATTTGTAACCTAGAATTAGAGAGACACAGTTTACCCAAGTTCTGTATCAGAGTGTAGGGAGAAGCTGTTTCCAAGCATTCTGTAGCCTATGAGCAGGTATTCGCTATATGCGGGTTTTCTGTATGCTGCGTGTGGCAGACGCAGCTTATGCGAGTTCTGTATCTTGAATGTAGTGAGACACAGTTTACCAGAGTTCTGTATAGGGGCGTAGAGAGAAACTCTTTCCAAGAGTTCTGTAGCCTGGCATAGGCATATGCAGTAACTGGGATTTCTGTATCCTGAGTGTAGGAGATGCCGCTTATGGGAGCTCTGCTACCTGGATGTAGAGAGAAGCAGTTCACCGGAGTTCTCTATCCTTGGTGTAGAGAGCAGCTATTTACTGGAGTTCGGTAGCCTGGAATGAGGCATTCACTCTATGCGGGTTTTCAGTAAGCTGCGTGTAAGAGATGCAGCTTACGGGAGTTCCATAACCTAAGTGCAGAGACATCCAGTATCCAGGAGTTCCGTATGTTGAATGTAGAGAGAAGCTGTTTCTAAGATTTCGGTAGCCTGGGCATAGGTATTCGGTATATGCGGGTTTTCTGTATGCTGAGTGCAGCAGGCGCAGCTTCTGGGAGATCTGCAACCTAGAATTAGAGAGACACAGTTTACCCAAGTTGTGTATCAGGTTGTAGGGAGAAGCTGTTTCCAAGAGTTCTGGAGCCTGGCAATAGGCATAGGCAATGTATGGGATTTCTGTATCCTAAGTGTAGCAGATGCAGCTTACAGGAGCTCAGTAACCTGGCTGGAAAGAGAAGCAGTTTCCAAGAGTTCTCTATCCTTGGTGTAGGGAGAAGCTGTTTCCAAGAGTTCTGTAGCCTATGAGCAGGTATTCGCTATACGCGGGTTTTCTGTATGCTGAGTGTAGCACACGCAGCTTATGGGCGTTCTGTCTCGTGCATGTCGTGAGACACTGTTTACCAGAGTTCTGTATATGCGTGTAGAGAGAAACTGTTTCCAAGAGTTCTGGAGCCTAGCAAGAGGCATATGCAGGAATTGGGATTTCTGTATCCTGAGTGTAGGAGACGCCACTTATGGGAGCTCTGCTACCTGGATGTAGAGAGAAGCAGTGTACCGGAGTTCGCTATCCTTGGTGTAGAGAGGAGCTGTTTACAGGAGTTGCGTATCCTGGAATTAGGCATTCGCTATGTGTGGGTATTCTGGATGCTGAGTGTAGCAGATGCAGCTTTCGGGAGTTCTGTAATCTAAGTGTAGAGAGATGCAGTTTCCAGTAGTTCTGTATGTTGCATGCAGAGAGAAGCTGTTTCCAAGAGTTCTGTAGTCTGAGAGCAGGCATACGCTGTATATGGGATTCCTGTTGCCTGAGTGTAGCCGACGCAGCTTCTGGGAGATCTGTAACCTAGAATTAGAGAGACACAGTTTACCGAGGTTCTGTATCAGAGTGTAGGGAGAAGCTGTTTCCAAGCATTCTGTAGCCTATGAGCAGGTATTCGCTATATGCGGGTTTTCTCTATGCTGCGTGTGGCAGACGCAGCTTCTGCGAGTTCTGTATCTTGAGTGTAGTGAGACACAGTTTACCAGAGTTCTGTATAGGGGCGTAGAGAGAAACTCTTTCCAAGAGTTCTGTAGCCTGGCATAGGCATATGCAGTAACTGGGATTTCTGTATCCTGAGTGTAGGAGATGCCGCTTATGGGGAGCTCTGCTACCTGGATGTAGAGAGAAGCAGTTCACCGGAGTTCTCTATCCTTGGTGTAGAGAGCAGCTATTTACTGGAGTTCGGTAGCCTGGAATGAGGCATTCGCTCTATGCGGGTTTTCAGTAAGCTGCGTGTAAGAGATGCAGCTTACGGGAGTTCCATAACCTAAGTGCAGAGACATCCAGTATCCAGGAGTTCCGTATGTTGAATGTAGAGAGAAGCTGTTTCTAAGATTTCGGTAGCCTGGGCATAGGTATTCGGTATATGCGGGTTTTCTGTATGCTGAGTGCAGCAGGCGCAGCTTCTGGGAGATCTGCAACCTAGAATTAGAGAGACACAGTTTACCCAAGTTGTGTATCAGGTTGTAGGGAGAAGCTGTTTCCAAGAGTTCTGGAGCCTGGCAATAGGCATAGGCAATGTATGGGATTTCTGTATCCTAAGTGTAGCAGATGCAGCTTACAGGAGCTCAGTAACCTGGCTGGAAAGAGAAGCAGTTTCCAAGAGTTCTCTATCCTTGGTGTAGGGAGAAGCTGTTTCCAAGAGTTCTGTAGCCTATGAGCAGGTATTCGCTATACGCGGGTTTTCTGTATGCTGAGTGTAGCACACGCAGCTTATGGGCGTTCTGTCTCGTGCATGTCGTGAGACACTGTTTACCAGAGTTCTGTATATGCGTGTAGCGAGAAACTGTTTCCAAGAGTTCTGGAGCCTAGCAAGAGGCATATGCAGGAATTGGGATTTCTGTATCCTGAGTGTAGGAGACGCCACTTATGGGAGCTCTGCTACCTGGATGTAGAGAGAAGCAGTGTACCGGAGTTCGCTATCCTTGGTGTAGAGAGGAGCTGTTTACAGGAGTTGCGTATCCTGGAATTAGGCATTCGCTATGTGTGGGTATTCTGGATGCTGAGTGTAGCAGATGCAGCTTTCGGGAGTTCTGTAATCTAAGTGTAGAGAGATGCAGTTTCCAGTAGTTCTGTATGTTGCATGTAGAGAGAAGCTGTTTCCAAGAGTTCTGTAGTCTGAGAGCAGGCATACGCTGTATATGGGATTCCTGTTGCCTGAGTGTAGCCGACGCAGCTTCTGGGAGATCTGTAACCTAGAATTAGAGAGACACAGTTTACCGAAGTTCTGTATCAGAGTGTAGGGAGAAGCTGTTTCCAAGCATTCTGTAGCCTATGAGCAGGTATTCGCTATATGCGGGTTTTCTCTATGCTGCGTGTGGCAGACGCAGCTTCTGCGAGTTCTGTATCTTGAGTGTAGTGAGACACAGTTTACCAGAGTTCTGTATAGGGGCGTAGAGAGAAACTCTTTCCAAGAGTTCTGTAGCCTGGCATAGGCATATGCAGTAACTGGGATTTCTGTATCCTGAGTGTAGGAGATGCCGCTTATGGGGAGCTCTGCTACCTGGATGTAGAGAGAAGCAGTTCACCGGAGTTCTCTATCCTTGGTGTAGAGAGCAGCTATTTACTGGAGTTCGGTAGCCTGGAATGAGGCATTCACTCTATGCGGGTTTTCAGTAAGCTGCGTGTAAGAGATGCAGCTTACGGGAGTTCCATAACCTAAGTGCAGAGACATCCAGTATCCAGGAGTTCCGTATGTTGAATGTAGATAGAAGCTGTTTCTAAGATTTCGGTAGCCTGGGCATAGGTATTCGGTATATGCGGGTTTTCTGTATGCTGAGTGCAGCAGGCGCAGCTTCTGGGAGATCTGCAACCTAGAATTAGAGAGACACAGTTTACCCAAGTTGTGTATCAGGTTGTAGGGAGAAGCTGTTTCCAAGAGTTCTGGAGCCTGGCAATAGGCATAGGCAATGTATGGGATTTCTGTATCCTAAGTGTAGCAGATGCAGCTTACAGGAGCTCAGTAACCTGGCTGGAAAGAGAAGCAGTTTCCAAGAGTTCTCTATCCTTGGTGTAGGGAGAAGCTGTTTCCAAGAGTTCTGTAGCCTATGAGCAGGTATTCGCTATACGCGGGTTTTCTGTATGCTGAGTGTAGCACACGCAGCTTATGGGCGTTCTGTCTCGTGCATGTCGTGAGACACTGTTTACCAGAGTTCTGTATATGCGTGTAGAGAGAAACTGTTTCCAAGAGTTCTGGAGCCTAGCAAGAGGCATATGCAGGAATTGGGATTTCTGCATCCTGAGTGTAGGAGACGCCACTTATGGGAGCTCTGCTACCTGGATGTAGAGAGAAGCAGTGTACCGGAGTTCGCTATCCTTGGTGTAGAGAGGAGCTGTTTACAGGAGTTGCGTATCCTGGAATTAGGCATTCGCTATGTGTGGGTATTCTGGATGCTGAGTGTAGCAGATGCAGCTTTCGGGAGTTCTGTAATCTAAGTGTAGAGAGATGCAGTTTCCAGTAGTTCTGTATGTTGCATGTAGAGAGAAGCTGTTTCCAAGAGTTCTGTAGTCTGAGAGCAGGCATACGCTGTATATGGGATTCCTGTTGCCTGAGTGTAGCCGACGCAGCTTCTGGGAGATCTGTAACCTAGAATTAGAGAGACACAGTTTACCGAGGTTCTGTATCAGAGTGTAGGGAGAAGCTGTTTCCAAGCATTCTGTAGCCTATGAGCAGGTATTCGCTATATGCGGGTTTTTTCTATGCTGCGTGTGGCAGACGCAGCTTCTGCGAGTTCTGTATCTTGAATGTAGTGAGACACAGTTTACCAGAGTTCTGTATAGGGGCGTAGAGAGAAACTCTTTCCAAGAGTTCTGTAGCCTGGCATAGGCATATGCAGTAACTGGGATTTCTGTATCCTGAGTGTAGGAGATGCCGCTTATGGGAGCTCTGCTACCTGGATGTAGAGAGAAGCAGTTCACCGGAGTTCTCTATCCTTGGTGTAGAGAGCAGCTATTTACTGGAGTTCGGTAGCCTGGAATGAGGCATTCGCTCTATGCGGGTTTTCAGTAAGCTGCGTGTAAGAGATGCAGCTTACGGGAGTTCCATAACCTAAGTGCAGAGACATCCAGTATCCAGGAGTTCCGTATGTTGAATGTAGAGAGAAGCTGTTTCTAAGATTTCGGTAGCCTGGGCATAGGTATTCGGTATATGCGGGTTTTCTGTATGCTGAGTGCAGCAGGCGCAGCTTCTGGGAGATCTGCAACCTAGAATTAGAGAGACACAGTTTACCCAAGTTGTGTATCAGGTTGTAGGGAGAAGCTGTTTCCAAGAGTTCTGGAGCCTGGCAATAGGCATAGGCAATGTATGGGATTTCTGTATCCTAAGTGTAGCAGATGCAGCTTACAGGAGCTCAGTAACCTGGCTGGAAAGAGAAGCAGTTTCCAAGAGTTCTCTATCCTTGGTGTAGGGAGAAGCTGTTTCCAAGAGTTCTGTAGCCTATGAGCAGGTATTCGCTATACGCGGGTTTTCTGTATGCTGAGTGTAGCACACGCAGCTTATGGGCGTTCTGTCTCGTGCATGTCGTGAGACACTGTTTACCAGAGTTCTGTATAGGGGCGTAGAGAGAAACTGTTTCCAAGAGTTCTGGAGCCTAGCAAGAGGCATATGCAGGAATTGGGATTTCTGTATCCTGAGTGTAGGAGACGCCACTTATGGGAGCTCTGCTACCTGGATGTAGAGAGAAGCAGTGTACCGGAGTTCGCTATCCTTGGTGTAGAGAGGAGCTGTTTACAGGAGTTGCGTATCCTGGAATTAGGCATTCGCTATGTGTGGGTATTCTGGATGCTGAGTGTAGCAGATGCAGCTTTCGGGAGTTCTGTAATCTAAGTGTAGAGAGATGCAGTTTCCAGTAGTTCTGTATGTTGCATGCAGAGAGAAGCTGTTTCCAAGAGTTCTGTAGTCTGAGAGCAGGCATACGCTGTATATGGGATTCCTGTTGCCTGAGTGTAGCCGACGCAGCTTCTGGGAGATCTGTAACCTAGAATTAGAGAGACACAGTTTACCGAGGTTCTGTATCAGAGTGTAGGGAGAAGCTGTTTCCAAGCATTCTGTAGCCTATGAGCAGGTATTCGCTATATGCGGGTTTTCTCTATGCTGCGTGTGGCAGACGCAGCTTCTGCGAGTTCTGTATCTTGAGTGTAGTGAGACACAGTTTACCAGAGTTCTGTATAGGGGCGTAGAGAGAAACTCTTTCCAAGAGTTCTGTAGCCTGGCATAGGCATATGCAGTAACTGGGATTTCTGTATCCTGAGTGTAGGAGATGCCGCTTATGGGGAGCTCTGCTACCTGGATGTAGAGAGAAGCAGTTCACCGGAGTTCTCTATCCTTGGTGTAGAGAGCAGCTATTTACTGGAGTTCGGTAGCCTGGAATGAGGCATTCGCTCTATGCGGGTTTTCAGTAAGCTGCGTGTAAGAGATGCAGCTTACGGGAGTTCCATAACCTAAGTGCAGAGACATCCAGTATCCAGGAGTTCCGTATGTTGAATGTAGAGAGAAGCTGTTTCTAAGATTTCGGTAGCCTGGGCATAGGTATTCGGTATATGCGGGTTTTCTGTATGCTGAGTGCAGCAGGCGCAGCTTCTGGGAGATCTGCAACCTAGAATTAGAGAGACACAGTTTACCCAAGTTGTGTATCAGGTTGTAGGGAGAAGCTGTTTCCAAGAGTTCTGGAGCCTGGCAATAGGCATAGGCAATGTATGGGATTTCTGTATCCTAAGTGTAGCAGATGCAGCTTACAGGAGCTCAGTAACCTGGCTGGAAAGAGAAGCAGTTTCCAAGAGTTCTCTATCCTTGGTGTAGGGAGAAGCTGTTTCCAAGAGTTCTGTAGCCTATGAGCAGGTATTCGCTATACGCGGGTTTTCTGTATGCTGAGTGTAGCACACGCAGCTTATGGGCGTTCTGTCTCGTGCATGTCGTGAGACACTGTTTACCAGAGTTCTGTATATGCGTGTAGAGAGAAACTGTTTCCAAGAGTTCTGGAGCCTAGCAAGAGGCATATGCAGGAATTGGGATTTCTGCATCCTGAGTGTAGGAGACGCCACTTATGGGAGCTCTGCTACCTGGATGTAGAGAGAAGCAGTGTACCGGAGTTCGCTATCCTTGGTGTAGAGAGGAGCTGTTTACAGGAGTTGCGTATCCTGGAATTAGGCATTCGCTATGTGTGGGTATTCTGGATGCTGAGTGTAGCAGATGCAGCTTTCGGGAGTTCTGTAATCTAAGTGTAGAGAGATGCAGTTTCCAGTAGTTCTGTATGTTGCATGTAGAGAGAAGCTGTTTCCAAGAGTTCTGTAGTCTGAGAGCAGGCATACGCTGTATATGGGATTCCTGTTGCCTGAGTGTAGCCGACGCAGCTTCTGGGAGATCTGTAACCTAGAATTAGAGAGACACAGTTTACCGAAGTTCTGTATCAGAGTGTAGGGAGAAGCTGTTTCCAAGCATTCTGTAGCCTATGAGCAGGTATTCGCTATATGCGGGTTTTCTCTATGCTGCGTGTGGCAGACGCAGCTTCTGCGAGTTCTGTATCTTGAGTGTAGTGAGACACAGTTTACCAGAGTTCTGTATAGGGGCGTAGAGAGAAACTCTTTCCAAGAGTTCTGTAGCCTGGCATAGGCATATGCAGTAACTGGGATTTCTGTATCCTGAGTGTAGGAGATGCCGCTTATGGGGAGCTCTGCTACCTGGATGTAGAGAGAAGCAGTTCACCGGAGTTCTCTATCCTTGGTGTAGAGAGCAGCTATTTACTGGAGTTCGGTAGCCTGGAATGAGGCATTCGCTCTATGCGGGTTTTCAGTAAGCTGCGTGTAAGAGATGCAGCTTACGGGAGTTCCATAACCTAAGTGCAGAGACATCCAGTATCCAGGAGTTCCGTATGTTGAATGTAGAGAGAAGCTGTTTCTAAGATTTCGGTAGCCTGGGCATAGGTATTCGGTATATGCGGGTTTTCTGTATGCTGAGTGCAGCAGGCGCAGCTTCTGGGAGATCTGCAACCTAGAATTAGAGAGACACAGTTTACCCAAGTTGTGTATCAGGTTGTAGGGAGAAGCTGTTTCCAAGAGTTCTGGAGCCTGGCAATAGGCATAGGCAATGTATGGGATTTCTGTATCCTAAGTGTAGCAGATGCAGCTTACAGGAGCTCAGTAACCTGGCTGGAAAGAGAAGCAGTTTCCAAGAGTTCTCTATCCTTGGTGTAGGGAGAAGCTGTTTCCAAGAGTTCTGTAGCCTATGAGCAGGTATTCGCTATACGCTGAGTGTAGCACACGCAGCTTATGGGCGTTCTGTCTCGTGCATGTCGTGAGACACTGTTTACCAGAGTTCTGTATATGCGTGTAGAGAGAAACTGTTTGCAAGAGTTCTGGAGCCTAGCAAGAGGCATATGCAGTAATTGGGATTTCTGTATCCTGAGTGTAGGAGACGCCACTTATGGGAGCTCTGCTACCTGGATGTAGAGAGAAGCAGTTTACCGGAGTTCGCTATCCTTGGTGTAGAGAGGAGCTGTTTACAGGAGTTGCGTATCCTGGAATTAGGCATTCGCTATGTGTGGGTATTCTGGATGCTGAGTGTAGCAGATGCAGCTTTCGGGAGTTCTGTAATCTAAGTGTAGAGAGATGCAGTTTCCAGTAGTTCTGTATGTTGCATGTAGAGAGAAGCTGTTTCCAAGAGTTCTGTAGTCTGAGAGCAGGCATACGCTGTATATGGGATTCCTGTTGCCTGAGTGTAGCCGACGCAGCTTCTGGGAGATCTGTAACCTAGAATTAGAGAGACACAGTTTACCCAAGTTCTGTATCAGAGTGTAGGGAGAAGCTGTTTCCAAGCATTCTGTAGCCTATGAGCAGGTATTCGCTATATGCGGGTTTTCTCTATGCTGCGTGTGGCAGACGCAGCTTATGCGAGTTCTGTATCTTGAATGTAGTGAGACACAGTTTACCAGAGTTCTGTATAGGGGCGTAGAGAGAAACTCTTTCCAAGAGTTCTGTAGCCTGGCATAGGCATATGCAGTAACTGGGATTTCTGTATCCTGAGTGTAGGAGATGCCGCTTATGGGAGCTCTGCTACCTGGATGTAGAGAGAAGCAGTTCACCGGAGTTCTCTATCCTTGGTGTAGAGAGCAGCTATTTACTGGAGTTCGGTAGCCTGGAATGAGGCATTCACTCTATGCGGGTTTTCAGTAAGCTGCGTGTAAGAGATGCAGCTTACGGGAGTTCCATAACCTAAGTGCAGAGACATCCAGTATCCAGGAGTTCCGTATGTTGAATGTAGAGAGAAGCTGTTTCTAAGATTTCGGTAGCCTGGGCATAGGTATTCGGTATATGCGGGTTTTCTGTATGCTGAGTGCAGCAGGCGCAGCTTCTGGGAGATCTGCAACCTAGAATTAGAGAGACACAGTTTACCCAAGTTGTGTATCAGGTTGTAGGGAGAAGCTGTTTCCAAGAGTTCTGGAGCCTGGCAATAGGCATAGGCAATGTATGGGATTTCTGTATCCTAAGTGTAGCAGATGCAGCTTACAGGAGCTCAGTAACCTGGCTGGAAAGAGAAGCAGTTTCCAAGAGTTCTCTATCCTTGGTGTAGGGAGAAGCTGTTTCCAAGAGTTCTGTAGCCTATGAGCAGGTATTCGCTATACGCGGGTTTTCTGTATGCTGAGTGTAGCACACGCAGATTATGGGCGTTCTGTCTCGTGCATGTCGTGAGACACTGTTTACCAGAGTTCTGTATATGCGTGTAGAGAGAAACTGTTTCCAAGAGTTCTGGAGCCTAGCAAGAGGCATATGCAGGAATTGGGATTTCTGTATCCTGAGTGTAGGAGACGCCACTTATGGGAGCTCTGCTACCTGGATGTAGAGAGAAGCAGTGTACCGGAGTTCGCTATCCTTGGTGTAGAGAGGAGCTGTTTACAGGAGTTGCGTATCCTGGAATTAGGCATTCGCTATGTGTGGGTATTCTGGATGCTAAGTGTAGCAGATGCAGCTTTCGGGAGTTCTGTAATCTAAGTGTAGAGAGATGCAGTTTCCAGTAGTTCTGTATGTTGCATGGAGAGAGAAGCTGTTTCCAAGAGTTCTGTAGTCTGAGAGCAGGCATACGCTGTATATGGGATTCCTGTTGCCTGAGTGTAGCCGACGCAGCTTCTGGGAGATCTGTAACCTAGAATTAGAGAGACACAGTTTACCCAAGTTCTGTATCAGAGTGTAGGGAGAAGCTGTTTCCAAGCATTCTGTAGCCTATGAGCAGGTATTCGCTATATGCGGGTTTTCTCTATGCTGCGTGTGGCAGACGCAGCTTATGCGAGTTCTGTATCTTGAATGTAGTGAGACACAGTTTACCAGAGTTCTGTATAGGGGCGTAGAGAGAAACTCTTTCCAAGAGTTCTGTAGCCTGGCATAGGCATATGCAGTAACTGGGATTTCTGTATCCTGAGTGTAGGAGATGCCGCTTATGGGAGCTCTGCTACCTGGATGTAGAGAGAAGCAATTCACCGGAGTTCTCTATCCTTGGTGTAGAGAGCAGCTATTTACTGGAGTTCGGTAGCCTGGAATGAGGCATTCACTCTATGCGGGTTTTCAGTAAGCTGCGTGTAAGAGATGCAGCTTACGGGAGTTCCATAACCTAAGTGCAGAGACATCCAGTATCCAGGAGTTCCGTATGTTGAATGTAGAGAGAAGCTGTTTCTAAGATTTCGGTAGCCTGGGCATAGGTATTCGGTATATGCGGGTTTTCTGTATGCTGAGTGCAGCAGGCGCAGCTTCTGGGAGATCTGCAACCTAGAATTAGAGAGACACAGTTTACCCAAGTTGTGTATCAGGTTGTAGGGAGAAGCTGTTTCCAAGAGTTCTGGAGCCTGGCAATAGGCATAGGCAATGTATGGGATTTCTGTATCCTAAGTGTAGCAGATGCAGCTTACAGGAGCTCAGTAACCTGGCTGGAAAGAGAAGCAGTTTCCAAGAGTTCTCTATCCTTGGTGTAGGGAGAAGCTGTTTCCAAGAGTTCTGTAGCCTATGAGCAGGTATTCGCTATACGCGGGTTTTCTGTATGCTGAGTGTAGCACACGCAGCTTATGGGCGTTCTGTCTCGTGCATGTCGTGAGACACTGTTTACCAGAGTTCTGTATATGCGTGTAGCGAGAAACTGTTTCCAAGAGTTCTGGAGCCTAGCAAGAGGCATATGCAGGAATTGGGATTTCTGTATCCTGAGTGTAGGAGACGCCACTTATGGGAGCTCTGCTACCTGGATGTAGAGAGAAGCAGTGTACCGGAGTTCGCTATCCTTGGTGTAGAGAGGAGCTGTTTACAGGAGTTGCGTATCCTGGAATTAGGCATTCGCTATGTGTGGGTATTCTGGATGCTGAGTGTAGCAGATGCAGCTTTCGGGAGTTCTGTAATCTAAGTGTAGAGAGATGCAGTTTCCAGTAGTTCTGTATGTTGCATGTAGAGAGAAGCTGTTTCCAAGAGTTCTGTAGTCTGAGAGCAGGCATACGCTGTATATGGGATTCCTGTTGCCTGAGTGTAGCCGACGCAGCTTCTGGGAGATCTGTAACCTAGAATTAGAGAGACACAGTTTACCGAAGTTCTGTATCAGAGTGTAGGGAGAAGCTGTTTCCAAGCATTCTGTAGCCTATGAGCAGGTATTCGCTATATGCGGGTTTTCTCTATGCTGCGTGTGGCAGACGCAGCTTCTGCGAGTTCTGTATCTTGAGTGTAGTGAGACACAGTTTACCAGAGTTCTGTATAGGGGCGTAGAGAGAAACTCTTTCCAAGAGTTCTGTAGCCTGGCATAGGCATATGCAGTAACTGGGATTTCTGTATCCTGAGTGTAGGAGATGCCGCTTATGGGGAGCTCTGCTACCTGGATGTAGAGAGAAGCAGTTCACCGGAGTTCTCTATCCTTGGTGTAGAGAGCAGCTATTTACTGGAGTTCGGTAGCCTGGAATGAGGCATTCACTCTATGCGGGTTTTCAGTAAGCTGCGTGTAAGAGATGCAGCTTACGGGAGTTCCATAACCTAAGTGCAGAGACATCCAGTATCCAGGAGTTCCGTATGTTGAATGTAGAGAGAAGCTGTTTCTAAGATTTCGGTAGCCTGGGCATAGGTATTCGGTATATGCGGGTTTTCTGTATGCTGAGTGCAGCAGGCGCAGCTTCTGGGAGATCTGCAACCTAGAATTAGAGAGACACAGTTTACCCAAGTTGTGTATCAGGTTGTAGGGAGAAGCTGTTTCCAAGAGTTCTGGAGCCTGGCAATAGGCATAGGCAATGTATGGGATTTCTGTATCCTAAGTGTAGCAGATGCAGCTTACAGGAGCTCAGTAACCTGGCTGGAAAGAGAAGCAGTTTCCAAGAGTTCTCTATCCTTGGTGTAGGGAGAAGCTGTTTCCAAGAGTTCTGTAGCCTATGAGCAGGTATTCGCTATACGCGGGTTTTCTGTATGCTGAGTGTAGCACACGCAGCTTATGGGCGTTCTGTCTCGTGCATGTCGTGAGACACTGTTTACCAGAGTTCTGTATATGCGTGTAGAGAGAAACTGTTTCCAAGAGTTCTGGAGCCTAGCAAGAGGCATATGCAGGAATTGGGATTTCTGTATCCTGAGTGTAGGAGACGCCACTTATGGGAGCTCTGCTACCTGGATGTAGAGAGAAGCAGTGTAGCGGAGTTCGCTATCCTTGGTGTAGAGAGGAGCTGTTTACAGGAGTTGCGTATCCTGGAATTAGGCATTCGCTATGTGTGGGTATTCTGGATGCTGAGTGTAGCAGATGCAGCTTTCGGGAGTTCTGTAATCTAAGTGTAGAGAGATGCAGTTTCCAGTAGTTCTGTATGTTGCATGGAGAGAGAAGCTGTTTCCAAGAGTTCTGTAGTCTGAGAGCAGGCATACGCTGTATATGGGATTCCTGTTGCCTGAGTGTAGCCGACGCAGCTTCTGGGAGATCTGTAACCTAGAATTAGAGAGACACAGTTTACCCAAGTTCTGTATCAGAGTGTAGGGAGAAGCTGTTTCCAAGCATTCTGTAGCCTATGAGCAGGTATTCGCTATATGCGGGTTTTCTGTATGCTGCGTGTGGCAGACGCAGCTTATGCGAGTTCTGTATCTTGAATGTAGTGAGACACAGTTTACCAGAGTTCTGTATAGGGGCGTAGAGAGAAACTCTTTCCAAGAGTTCTGTAGCCTGGCATAGGCATATGCAGTAACTGGGATTTCTGTATCCTGAGTGTAGGAGATGCCGCTTATGGGAGCTCTGCTACCTGGATGTAGAGAGAAGCAGTTCACCGGAGTTCTCTATCCTTGGTGTAGAGAGCAGCTATTTACTGGAGTTCGGTAGCCTGAAATGAGGCATTCACTCTATGCGGGTTTTCAGTAAGCTGCGTGTAAGAGATGCAGCTTACGGGAGTTCCATAACCTAAGTGCAGAGACATCCAGTATCCAGGAGTTCCGTATGTTGAATGTAGAGAGAAGCTGTTTCTAAGATTTCGGTAGCCTGGGCATAGGTATTCGGTATATGCGGGTTTTCTGTATGCTGAGTGCAGCAGGCGCAGCTTCTGGGAGATCTGCAACCTAGAATTAGAGAGACACAGTTTACCCAAGTTGTGTATCAGGTTGTAGGGAGAAGCTGTTTCCAAGAGTTCTGGAGCCTGGCAATAGGCATAGGCAATGTATGGGATTTCTGTATCCTAAGTGTAGCAGATGCAGCTTACAGGAGCTCAGTAACCTGGCTGGAAAGAGAAGCAGTTTCCAAGAGTTCTCTATCCTTGGTGTAGGGAGAAGCTGTTTCCAAGAGTTCTGTAGCCTATGAGCAGGTATTCGCTATACGCGGGTTTTCTGTATGCTGAGTGTAGCACACGCAGCTTATGGGCGTTCTGTCTCGTGCATGTCGTGAGACACTGTTTACCAGAGTTCTGTATATGCGTGTAGAGAGAAACTGTTTCCAAGAGTTCTGGAGCCTAGCAAGAGGCATATGCAGGAATTGGGATTTCTGTATCCTGAGTGTAGGAGACGCCACTTATGGGAGCTCTGCTACCTGGATGTAGAGAGAAGCAGTGTACCGGAGTTCGCTATCCTTGGTGTAGAGAGGAGCTGTTTACAGGAGTTGCGTATCCTGGAATTAGGCATTCGCTATGTGTGGGTATTCTGGATGCTAAGTGTAGCAGATGCAGCTTTCGGGAGTTCTGTAATCTAAGTGTAGAGAGATGCAGTTTCCAGTAGTTCTGTATGTTGCATGTAGAGAGAAGCTGTTCCCAAGAGTTCTGTAGTCTGAGAGCAGGCATACGCTGTATATGGGATTCCTGTTGCCTGAGTGTAGCCGACGCAGCTTCTGGGAGATCTGTAACCTAGAATTAGAGAGACACAGTTTACCCAAGTTCTGTATCAGAGTGTAGGGAGAAGCTGTTTCCAAGCATTCTGTAGCCTATGAGCAGGTATTCGCTATATGCGGGTTTTCTCTATGCTGCGTGTGGCAGACGCAGCTTATGCGAGTTCTGTATCTTGAATGTAGTGAGACACAGTTTACCAGAGTTCTGTATAGGGGCGTAGAGAGAAACTCTTTCCAAGAGTTCTGTAGCCTGGCATAGGCATATGCAGTAACTGGGATTTCTGTATCCTGAGTGTAGGAGATGCCGCTTATGGGAGCTCTGCTACCTGGATGTAGAGAGAAGCAATTCACCGGAGTTCTCTATCCTTGGTGTAGAGAGCAGCTATTTACTGGAGTTCGGTAGCCTGGAATGAGGCATTCACTCTATGCGGGTTTTCAGTAAGCTGCGTGTAAGAGATGCAGCTTACGGGAGTTCCATAACCTAAGTGCAGAGACATCCAGTATCCAGGAGTTCCGTATGTTGAATGTAGAGAGAAGCTGTTTCTAAGATTTCGGTAGCCTGGGCATAGGTATTCGGTATATGCGGGTTTTCTGTATGCTGAGTGCAGCAGGCGCAGCTTCTGGGAGATCTGCAACCTAGAATTAGAGAGACACAGTTTACCCAAGTTGTGTATCAGGTTGTAGGGAGAAGCTGTTTCCAAGAGTTCTGGAGCCTGGCAATAGGCATAGGCAATGTATGGGATTTCTGTATCCTAAGTGTAGCAGATGCAGCTTACAGGAGCTCAGTAACCTGGCTGGAAAGAGAAGCAGTTTCCAAGAGTTCTCTATCCTTGGTGTAGGGAGAAGCTGTTTCCAAGAGTTCTGTAGCCTATGAGCAGGTATTCGCTATACGCGGGTTTTCTGTATGCTGAGTGTAGCACACGCAGCTTATGGGCGTTCTGTCTCGTGCATGTCGTGAGACACTGTTTACCAGAGTTCTGTATATGCGTGTAGCGAGAAACTGTTTCCAAGAGTTCTGGAGCCTAGCAAGAGGCATATGCAGGAATTGGGATTTCTGTATCCTGAGTGTAGGAGACGCCACTTATGGGAGCTCTGCTACCTGGATGTAGAGAGAAGCAGTGTACCGGAGTTCGCTATCCTTGGTGTAGAGAGGAGCTGTTTACAGGAGTTGCGTATCCTGGAATTAGGCATTCGCTATGTGTGGGTATTCTGGATGCTGAGTGTAGCAGATGCAGCTTTCGGGAGTTCTGTAATCTAAGTGTAGAGAGATGCAGTTTCCAGTAGTTCTGTATGTTGCATGTAGAGAGAAGCTGTTTCCAAGAGTTCTGTAGTCTGAGAGCAGGCATACGCTGTATATGGGATTCCTGTTGCCTGAGTGTAGCCGACGCAGCTTCTGGGAGATCTGTAACCTAGAATTAGAGAGACACAGTTTACCGAAGTTCTGTATCAGAGTGTAGGGAGAAGCTGTTTCCAAGCATTCTGTAGCCTATGAGCAGGTATTCGCTATATGCGGGTTTTCTCTATGCTGCGTGTGGCAGACGCAGCTTCTGCGAGTTCTGTATCTTGAGTGTAGTGAGACACAGTTTACCAGAGTTCTGTATAGGGGCGTAGAGAGAAACTCTTTCCAAGAGTTCTGTAGCCTGGCATAGGCATATGCAGTAACTGGGATTTCTGTATCCTGAGTGTAGGAGATGCCGCTTATGGGGAGCTCTGCTACCTGGATGTAGAGAGAAGCAGTTCACCGGAGTTCTCTATCCTTGGTGTAGAGAGCAGCTATTTACTGGAGTTCGGTAGCCTGGAATGAGGCATTCACTCTATGCGGGTTTTCAGTAAGCTGCGTGTAAGAGATGCAGCTTACGGGAGTTCCATAACCTAAGTGCAGAGACATCCAGTATCCAGGAGTTCCGTATGTTGAATGTAGAGAGAAGCTGTTTCTAAGATTTCGGTAGCCTGGGCATAGGTATTCGGTATATGCGGGTTTTCTGTATGCTGAGTGCAGCAGGCGCAGCTTCTGGGAGATCTGCAACCTAGAATTAGAGAGACACAGTTTACCCAAGTTGTGTATCAGGTTGTAGGGAGAAGCTGTTTCCAAGAGTTCTGGAGCCTGGCAATAGGCATAGGCAATGTATGGGATTTCTGTATCCTAAGTGTAGCAGATGCAGCTTACAGGAGCTCAGTAACCTGGCTGGAAAGAGAAGCAGTTTCCAAGAGTTCTCTATCCTTGGTGTAGGGAGAAGCTGTTTCCAAGAGTTCTGTAGCCTATGAGCAGGTATTCGCTATACGCGGGTTTTCTGTATGCTGAGTGTAGCACACGCAGCTTATGGGCGTTCTGTCTCGTGCATGTCGTGAGACACTGTTTACCAGAGTTCTGTATATGCGTGTAGAGAGAAACTGTTTCCAAGAGTTCTGGAGCCTAGCAAGAGGCATATGCAGGAATTGGGATTTCTGTATCCTGAGTGTAGGAGACGCCACTTATGGGAGCTCTGCTACCTGGATGTAGAGAGAAGCAGTGTAGCGGAGTTCGCTATCCTTGGTGTAGAGAGGAGCTGTTTACAGGAGTTGCGTATCCTGGAATTAGGCATTCGCTATGTGTGGGTATTCTGGATGCTGAGTGTAGCAGATGCAGCTTTCGGGAGTTCTGTAATCTAAGTGTAGAGAGATGCAGTTTCCAGTAGTTCTGTATGTTGCATGGAGAGAGAAGCTGTTTCCAAGAGTTCTGTAGTCTGAGAGCAGGCATACGCTGTATATGGGATTCCTGTTGCCTGAGTGTAGCCGACGCAGCTTCTGGGAGATCTGTAACCTAGAATTAGAGAGACACAGTTTACCCAAGTTCTGTATCAGAGTGTAGGGAGAAGCTGTTTCCAAGCATTCTGTAGCCTATGAGCAGGTATTCGCTATATGCGGGTTTTCTGTATGCTGCGTGTGGCAGACGCAGCTTATGCGAGTTCTGTATCTTGAATGTAGTGAGACACAGTTTACCAGAGTTCTGTATAGGGGCGTAGAGAGAAACTCTTTCCAAGAGTTCTGTAGCCTGGCATAGGCATATGCAGTAACTGGGATTTCTGTATCCTGAGTGTAGGAGATGCCGCTTATGGGAGCTCTGCTACCTGGATGTAGAGAGAAGCAGTTCACCGGAGTTCTCTATCCTTGGTGTAGAGAGCAGCTATTTACTGGAGTTCGGTAGCCTGAAATGAGGCATTCACTCTATGCGGGTTTTCAGTAAGCTGCGTGTAAGAGATGCAGCTTACGGGAGTTCCATAACCTAAGTGCAGAGACATCCAGTATCCAGGAGTTCCGTATGTTGAATGTAGAGAGAAGCTGTTTCTAAGATTTCGGTAGCCTGGGCATAGGTATTCGGTATATGCGGGTTTTCTGTATGCTGAGTGCAGCAGGCGCAGCTTCTGGGAGATCTGCAACCTAGAATTAGAGAGACACAGTTTACCCAAGTTGTGTATCAGGTTGTAGGGAGAAGCTGTTTCCAAGAGTTCTGGAGCCTGGCAATAGGCATAGGCAATGTATGGGATTTCTGTATCCTAAGTGTAGCAGATGCAGCTTACAGGAGCTCAGTAACCTGGGTGGAAAGAGAAGCAGTTTCCAAGAGTTCTCTATCCTTGGTGTAGGGAGAAGCTGTTTCCAAGAGTTCTGAAGCCTATGAGCAGGTATTCGCTATACGCGGGTTTTCTGTATGCTGAGTGTAGCACACGCAGCTTATGGGCGTTCTGTCTCCTGCATGTCGTGAGACACTGTTTACCAGAGTTCTGTATATGCGTGTAGAGAGAAACTGTTTCCAAGAGTTCTGGAGCCTAGCAAGAGGCATATGCCATAATTGGGATTTCTGTATCCTGAGTGTAGGAGATGCCACTTATGGGAGCTCTGCTACCTGGATGTAGAGAGAAGCAGATTACCGGAGTTCGCTATCCTTGGTGTAGAGAGGAGCTGTTTACAGGAGTTGCGTATCCTGGAATTAGGCATTCGCTATGTGTGGGTATTCTGGATGCTGAGTGTAGCAGATGCAGCTTTCGGGAGTTCTGTAATCTAAGTGTAGAGAGATGCAGTTTCCAGTAGTTCTATATGTTGAATGTAGAGAGAAGCTTTTTCTAAGATTTCGGTAGCCTGGGCATAGGTATTCGGTATATGCGGGTTTTCTGTATGCTGAGTGCAGCAGGCACAGCTTCTGGGAGATCTGCAACCTAGAATTAGAGAGACACAGTTTACCCAAGTTGTGTATCAGGTTGTAGGGAGAAGCTGTTTCCAAGAGTTCTGGAGCCTGGCAATAGGCATAGGCAATGTATGGGATTTCTGTATCCTAAGTGTAGCAGATGCAGCTTACAGGAGCTCAGTAACCTGGCTGGAAAGAGAAGCAGTTTCCAAGAGTTCTCTATCCTTGGTGTAGAGAGAAGCTGTTTCCAAGAGTTCTGTAGCCTATGAGCAGGTATTCGCTATACGCGGGTTTTCTGTATGCTGAGTGTAGCACACGCAGCTTATGGGCGTTCTGTCTCGTGCATGTCGTGAGACACTGTTTACCAGAGTTCTGTATATGCGTGTAGAGAGAAACAGTTTCCAAGAGTTCTGGAGCCTAGCAAGAGGCATATGCAGGAATTGGGATTTCTGTATCCTGAGTGTAGGAGACGCCACTTATGGGAGCTCTGCTACCTGGATGTAGAGATAAGCAGTTTACCGGAGTTCGCTATCCTTGGTGTAGAGAGGAGCTGTTTACAGGAGTTGCGTATCCTGGAATTAGGCATTCGCTTTGTGTGGGTATTCTGGATGCTGAGTGTAGCAGATGCAGCTTTCGGGAGTTCTGTAATCTAAGTGTAGAGAGATGCAGTTTCCAGTAGTTCTGTATGTTGAATGTAGAGAGAAGCTGTTTCCAAGAGTTCTGTAGTCTGAGAGCAGGCATACGCTGTATATGGGATTCCTGTTGCCTGAGTGTAGCCGACGCAGCTTCTGGGAGATCTGTAACCTAGAATTAGAGAGACACAGTTTACCCAAGTTCTGTATCAGAGTGTAGGGAGAAGCTGTTTCCAAGCATTCTGTAGCCTATGAGCAGGTATTCGCTATATGCGGGTTTTCTGTATGCTGCGTGTGGCAGACGCAGCTTATGCGAGTTCTGTATCTTGAATGTAGTGAGACACAGTTTACCAGAGTTCTGTATAGGGGCGTAGAGAGAAACTCTTTCCAAGAGTTCTGTAGCCTGGCATAGGCATATGCAGTAACTGGGATTTCTGTATCCTGAGTGTAGGAGATGCCGCTTATGGGAGCTCTGCTACCTGGATGTAGAGAGAAGCAGTTCACCGGAGTTCTCTATCCTTGGTGTAGAGAGCAGCTATTTACTGGAGTTCGGTAGCCTGGAATGAGGCATTCACTCTATGCGGGTTTTCAGTAAGCTGCGTGTAAGAGATGCAGCTTACGGGAGTTCCATAACCTAAGTGCAGAGACATCCAGTATCCAGGAGTTCCGTATGTTGAATGTAGAGAGAAGCTGTTTCTAAGATTTCGGTAGCCTGGGCATAGGTATTCGGTATATGCGGGTTTTCTGTATGCTGAGTGCAGCAGGCGCAGCTTCTGGGAGATCTGCAACCTAGAATTAGAGAGACACAGTTTACCCAAGTTGTGTATCAGGTTGTAGGGAGAAGCTGTTTCCAAGAGTTCTGGAGCCTGGCAATAGGCATAGGCAATGTATGGGATTTCTGTATCCTAAGTGTAGCAGATGCAGCTTACAGGAGCTCAGTAACCTGGCTGGAAAGAGAAGCAGTTTCCAAGAGTTCTCTATCCTTGGTGTAGGGAGAAGCTGTTTCCAAGAGTTCTGTAGCCTATGAGCAGGTATTCGCTATACGCGGGTTTTCTGTATGCTGAGTGTAGCACACGCAGCTTATGGGCGTTCTGTCTCGTGCATGTCGTGAGACACTGTTTACCAGAGTTCTGTATATGCGTGTAGAGAGAAACTGTTTCCAAGAGTTCTGGAGCCTAGCAAGAGGCATATGCAGGAATTGGGATTTCTGTATCCTGAGTGTAGGAGACGCCACTTATGGGAGCTCTGCTACCTGGATGTAGAGAGAAGCAGTTTACCGGAGTTCGCTATCCTTGGTGTAGAGAGGAGCTGTTTACAGGAGTTGCGTATCCTGGAATTAGGCATTCGCTATGTGTGGGTATTCTGGATGCTGAGTGTAGCAGATGCAGCTTTCGGGAGTTCTGTAATCTAAGTGTAGAGAGATGCAGTTTCCAGTAGTTCTGTATGTTGCATGGAGAGAGAAGCTGTTTCCAAGAGTTCTGTAGTCTGAGAGCAGGCATACGCTGTATATGGGATTCCTGTTGCCTGAGTGTAGCCGACGCAGCTTCTGGGAGATCTGTAACCTAGAATTAGAGAGACACAGTTTACCCAAGTTCTGTATCAGAGTGTAGGGAGAAGCTGTTTCCAAGCATTCTGTAGCCTATGAGCAGGTATTCGCTATATGCGGGTTTTCTGTATGCTGCGTGTGGCAGACGCAGCTTATGCGAGTTCTGTATCTTGAATGTAGTGAGACACAGTTTACCAGAGTTCTGTATAGGGGCGTAGAGAGAAACTCTTTCCAAGAGTTCTGTAGCCTGGCATAGGCATATGCAGTAACTGGGATTTCTGTATCCTGAGTGTAGGAGATGCCGCTTATGGGAGCTCTGCTACCTGGATGTAGAGAGAAGCAGTTCACCGGAGTTCTCTATCCTTGGTGTAGAGAGCAGCTATTTACTGGAGTTCGGTAGCCTGAAATGAGGCATTCACTCTATGCGGGTTTTCAGTAAGCTGCGTGTAAGAGATGCAGCTTACGGGAGTTCCATAACCTAAGTGCAGAGACATCCAGTATCCAGGAGTTCCGTATGTTGAATGTAGAGAGAAGCTGTTTCTAAGATTTCGGTAGCCTGGGCATAGGTATTCGGTATATGCGGGTTTTCTGTATGCTGAGTGCAGCAGGCGCAGCTTCTGGGAGATCTGCAACCTAGAATTAGAGAGACACAGTTTACCCAAGTTGTGTATCAGGTTGTAGGGAGAAGCTGTTTCCAAGAGTTCTGGAGCCTGGCAATAGGCATAGGCAATGTATGGGATTTCTGTATCCTAAGTGTAGCAGATGCAGCTTACAGGAGCTCAGTAACCTGGCTGGAAAGAGAAGCAGTTTCCAAGAGTTCTCTATCCTTGGTGTAGGGAGAAGCTGTTTCCAAGAGTTCTGTAGCCTATGAGCAGGTATTCGCTATACGCGGGTTTTCTGTATGCTGAGTGTAGCACACGCAGCTTATGGGCGTTCTGTCTCGTGCATGTCGTGAGACACTGTTTACCAGAGTTCTGTATATGCGTGTAGAGAGAAACTGTTTCCAAGAGTTCTGGAGCCTAGCAAGAGGCATATGCAGGAATTGGGATTTCTGTATCCTGAGTGTAGGAGACGCCACTTATGGGAGCTCTGCTACCTGGATGTAGAGAGAAGCAGTGTACCGGAGTTCGCTATCCTTGGTGTAGAGAGGAGCTGTTTACAGGAGTTGCGTATCCTGGAATTAGGCATTCGCTATGTGTGGGTATTCTGGATGCTAAGTGTAGCAGATGCAGCTTTCGGGAGTTCTGTAATCTAAGTGTAGAGAGATGCAGTTTCCAGTAGTTCTGTATGTTGCATGTAGAGAGAAGCTGTTCCCAAGAGTTCTGTAGTCTGAGAGCAGGCATACGCTGTATATGGGATTCCTGTTGCCTGAGTGTAGCCGACGCAGCTTCTGGGAGATCTGTAACCTAGAATTAGAGAGACACAGTTTACCCAAGTTCTGTATCAGAGTGTAGGGAGAAGCTGTTTCCAAGCATTCTGTAGCCTATGAGCAGGTATTCGCTATATGCGGGTTTTCTCTATGCTGCGTGTGGCAGACGCAGCTTATGCGAGTTCTGTATCTTGAATGTAGTGAGACACAGTTTACCAGAGTTCTGTATAGGGGCGTAGAGAGAAACTCTTTCCAAGAGTTCTGTAGCCTGGCATAGGCATATGCAGTAACTGGGATTTCTGTATCCTGAGTGTAGGAGATGCCGCTTATGGGAGCTCTGCTACCTGGATGTAGAGAGAAGCAATTCACCGGAGTTCTCTATCCTTGGTGTAGAGAGCAGCTATTTACTGGAGTTCGGTAGCCTGGAATGAGGCATTCACTCTATGCGGGTTTTCAGTAAGCTGCGTGTAAGAGATGCAGCTTACGGGAGTTCCATAACCTAAGTGCAGAGACATCCAGTATCCAGGAGTTCCGTATGTTGAATGTAGAGAGAAGCTGTTTCTAAGATTTCGGTAGCCTGGGCATAGGTATTCGGTATATGCGGGTTTTCTGTATGCTGAGTGCAGCAGGCGCAGCTTCTGGGAGATCTGCAACCTAGAATTAGAGAGACACAGTTTACCCAAGTTGTGTATCAGGTTGTAGGGAGAAGCTGTTTCCAAGAGTTCTGGAGCCTGGCAATAGGCATAGGCAATGTATGGGATTTCTGTATCCTAAGTGTAGCAGATGCAGCTTACAGGAGCTCAGTAACCTGGCTGGAAAGAGAAGCAGTTTCCAAGAGTTCTCTATCCTTGGTGTAGGGAGAAGCTGTTTCCAAGAGTTCTGTAGCCTATGAGCAGGTATTCGCTATACGCGGGTTTTCTGTATGCTGAGTGTAGCACACGCAGCTTATGGGCGTTCTGTCTCGTGCATGTCGTGAGACACTGTTTACCAGAGTTCTGTATATGCGTGTAGCGAGAAACTGTTTCCAAGAGTTCTGGAGCCTAGCAAGAGGCATATGCAGGAATTGGGATTTCTGTATCCTGAGTGTAGGAGACGCCACTTATGGGAGCTCTGCTACCTGGATGTAGAGAGAAGCAGTGTACCGGAGTTCGCTATCCTTGGTGTAGAGAGGAGCTGTTTACAGGAGTTGCGTATCCTGGAATTAGGCATTCGCTATGTGTGGGTATTCTGGATGCTGAGTGTAGCAGATGCAGCTTTCGGGAGTTCTGTAATCTAAGTGTAGAGAGATGCAGTTTCCAGTAGTTCTGTATGTTGCATGTAGAGAGAAGCTGTTTCCAAGAGTTCTGTAGTCTGAGAGCAGGCATACGCTGTATATGGGATTCCTGTTGCCTGAGTGTAGCCGACGCAGCTTCTGGGAGATCTGTAACCTAGAATTAGAGAGACACAGTTTACCCAAGTTCTGTATCAGGTTGTAGGGAGAAGCTGTTTCCAAGAGTTCTGGAGCCTGGCAATAGGCATAGGCAATGTATGGGATTTCTGTATCCTAAGTGTAGCAGATGCAGCTTACAGGAGCTCAGTAACCTGGCTGGAAAGAGAAGCAGTTTCCAAGAGTTCTCTATCCTTGGTGTAGAGAGAAGCTGTTTCCAAGAGTTCTGTAGCCTATGAGCAGGTATTCGCTATACGCGGGTTTTCTGTATGCTGAGTGTAGCACACGCAGCTTATGGGCGTTCTGTCTCGTGCATGTCGTGAGACACTGTTTACCAGAGTTCTGTATATGCGTGTAGAGAGAAACAGTTTCCAAGAGTTCTGGAGCCTAGCAAGAGGCATATGCAGGAATTGGGATTTCTGTATCCTGAGTGTAGGAGACGCCACTTATGGGAGCTCTGCTACCTGGATGTAGAGATAAGCAGTTTACCGGAGTTCGCTATCCTTGGTGTAGAGAGGAGCTGTTTACAGGAGTTGCGTATCCTGGAATTAGGCATTCGCTTTGTGTGGGTATTCTGGATGCTGAGTGTAGCAGATGCAGCTTTCGGGAGTTCTGTAATCTAAGTGTAGAGAGATGCAGTTTCCAGTAGTTCTGTATGTTGAATGTAGAGAGAAGCTGTTTCCAAGAGTTCTGTAGTCTGAGAGCAGGCATACGCTGTATATGGGATTCCTGTTGCCTGAGTGTAGCCGACGCAGCTTCTGGGAGATCTGTAACCTAGAATTAGAGAGACACAGTTTACCCAAGTTCTGTATCAGAGTGTAGGGAGAAGCTGTTTCCAAGCATTCTGTAGCCTATGAGCAGGTATTCGCTATATGCGGGTTTTCTGTATGCTGCGTGTGGCAGACGCAGCTTATGCGAGTTCTGTATCTTGAATGTAGTGAGACACAGTTTACCAGAGTTCTGTATAGGGGCGTAGAGAGAAACTCTTTCCAAGAGTTCTGTAGCCTGGCATAGGCATATGCAGTAACTGGGATTTCTGTATCCTGAGTGTAGGAGATGCCGCTTATGGGAGCTCTGCTACCTGGATGTAGAGAGAAGCAGTTCACCGGAGTTCTCTATCCTTGGTGTAGAGAGCAGCTATTTACTGGAGTTCGGTAGCCTGGAATGAGGCATTCACTCTATGCGGGTTTTCAGTAAGCTGCGTGTAAGAGATGCAGCTTACGGGAGTTCCATAACCTAAGTGCAGAGACATCCAGTATCCAGGAGTTCCGTATGTTGAATGTAGAGAGAAGCTGTTTCTAAGATTTCGGTAGCCTGGGCATAGGTATTCGGTATATGCGGGTTTTCTGTATGCTGAGTGCAGCAGGCGCAGCTTCTGGGAGATCTGCAACCTAGAATTAGAGAGACACAGTTTACCCAAGTTGTGTATCAGGTTGTAGGGAGAAGCTGTTTCCAAGAGTTCTGGAGCCTGGCAATAGGCATAGGCAATGTATGGGATTTCTGTATCCTAAGTGTAGCAGATGCAGCTTACAGGAGCTCAGTAACCTGGCTGGAAAGAGAAGCAGTTTCCAAGAGTTCTCTATCCTTGGTGTAGGGAGAAGCTGTTTCCAAGAGTTCTGTAGCCTATGAGCAGGTATTCGCTATACGCGGGTTTTCTGTATGCTGAGTGTAGCACACGCAGCTTATGGGCGTTCTGTCTCGTGCATGTCGTGAGACACTGTTTACCAGAGTTCTGTATATGCGTGTAGAGAGAAACTGTTTCCAAGAGTTCTGGAGCCTAGCAAGAGGCATATGCAGGAATTGGGATTTCTGTATCCTGAGTGTAGGAGACGCCACTTATGGGAGCTCTGCTACCTGGATGTAGAGAGAAGCAGTTTACCGGAGTTCGCTATCCTTGGTGTAGAGAGGAGCTGTTTACAGGAGTTGCGTATCCTGGAATTAGGCATTCGCTATGTGTGGGTATTCTGGATGCTGAGTGTAGCAGATGCAGCTTTCGGGAGTTCTGTAATCTAAGTGTAGAGAGATGCAGTTTCCAGTAGTTCTGTATGTTGCATGGAGAGAGAAGCTGTTTCCAAGAGTTCTGTAGTCTGAGAGCAGGCATACGCTGTATATGGGATTCCTGTTGCCTGAGTGTAGCCGACGCAGCTTCTGGGAGATCTGTAACCTAGAATTAGAGAGACACAGTTTACCCAAGTTCTGTATCAGAGTGTAGGGAGAAGCTGTTTCCAAGCATTCTGTAGCCTATGAGCAGGTATTCGCTATATGCGGGTTTTCTGTATGCTGCGTGTGGCAGACGCAGCTTATGCGAGTTCTGTATCTTGAATGTAGTGAGACACAGTTTACCAGAGTTCTGTATAGGGGCGTAGAGAGAAACTCTTTCCAAGAGTTCTGTAGCCTGGCATAGGCATATGCAGTAACTGGGATTTCTGTATCCTGAGTGTAGGAGATGCCGCTTATGGGAGCTCTGCTACCTGGATGTAGAGAGAAGCAGTTCACCGGAGTTCTCTATCCTTGGTGTAGAGAGCAGCTATTTACTGGAGTTCGGTAGCCTGAAATGAGGCATTCACTCTATGCGGGTTTTCAGTAAGCTGCGTGTAAGAGATGCAGCTTACGGGAGTTCCATAACCTAAGTGCAGAGACATCCAGTATCCAGGAGTTCCGTATGTTGAATGTAGAGAGAAGCTGTTTCTAAGATTTCGGTAGCCTGGGCATAGGTATTCGGTATATGCGGGTTTTCTGTATGCTGAGTGCAGCAGGCTCAGCTTCTGGGAGATCTGCAACCTAGAATTAGAGAGACACAGTTTACCCAAGTTGTGTATCAGGTTGTAGGGAGAAGCTGTTTCCAAGAGTTCTGGAGCCTGGCAATAGGCATAGGCAATGTATGGGATTTCTGTATCCTAAGTGTAGCAGATGCAGCTTACAGGAGCTCAGTAACCTGGCTGGAAAGAGAAGCAGTTTCCAAGAGTTCTCTATCCTTGGTGTAGGGAGAAGCTGTTTCCAAGAGTTCTGTAGCCTATGAGCAGGTATTCGCTATACGCGGGTTTTCTGTATGCTGAGTGTAGCACACGCAGCTTATGGGCGTTCTGTCTCGTGCATGTCGTGAGACACTGTTTACCAGAGTTCTGTATATGCGTGTAGAGAGAAACTGTTTCCAAGAGTTCTGGAGCCTAGCAAGAGGCATATGCAGGAATTGGGATTTCTGTATCCTGAGTGTAGGAGACGCCACTTATGGGAGCTCTGCTACCTGGATGTAGAGAGAAGCAGTGTACCGGAGTTCGCTATCCTTGGTGTAGAGAGGAGCTGTTTACAGGAGTTGCGTATCCTGGAATTAGGCATTCGCTATGTGTGGGTATTCTGGATGCTAAGTGTAGCAGATGCAGCTTTCGGGAGTTCTGTAATCTAAGTGTAGAGAGATGCAGTTTCCAGTAGTTCTGTATGTTGCATGTAGAGAGAAGCTGTTCCCAAGAGTTCTGTAGTCTGAGAGCAGGCATACGCTGTATATGGGATTCCTGTTGCCTGAGTGTAGCCGACGCAGCTTCTGGGAGATCTGTAACCTAGAATTAGAGAGACACAGTTTACCCAAGTTCTGTATCAGAGTGTAGGGAGAAGCTGTTTCCAAGCATTCTGTAGCCTATGAGCAGGTATTCGCTATATGCGGGTTTTCTCTATGCTGCGTGTGGCAGACGCAGCTTATGCGAGTTCTGTATCTTGAATGTAGTGAGACACAGTTTACCAGAGTTCTGTATAGGGGCGTAGAGAGAAACTCTTTCCAAGAGTTCTGTAGCCTGGCATAGGCATATGCAGTAACTGGGATTTCTGTATCCTGAGTGTAGGAGATGCCGCTTATGGGAGCTCTGCTACCTGGATGTAGAGAGAAGCAATTCACCGGAGTTCTCTATCCTTGGTGTAGAGAGCAGCTATTTACTGGAGTTCGGTAGCCTGGAATGAGGCATTCACTCTATGCGGGTTTTCAGTAAGCTGCGTGTAAGAGATGCAGCTTACGGGAGTTCCATAACCTAAGTGCAGAGACATCCAGTATCCAGGAGTTCCGTATGTTGAATGTAGAGAGAAGCTGTTTCTAAGATTTCGGTAGCCTGGGCATAGGTATTCGGTATATGCGGGTTTTCTGTATGCTGAGTGCAGCAGGCGCAGCTTCTGGGAGATCTGCAACCTAGAATTAGAGAGACACAGTTTACCCAAGTTGTGTATCAGGTTGTAGGGAGAAGCTGTTTCCAAGAGTTCTGGAGCCTGGCAATAGGCATAGGCAATGTATGGGATTTCTGTATCCTAAGTGTAGCAGATGCAGCTTACAGGAGCTCAGTAACCTGGCTGGAAAGAGAAGCAGTTTCCAAGAGTTCTCTATCCTTGGTGTAGGGAGAAGCTGTTTCCAAGAGTTCTGTAGCCTATGAGCAGGTATTCGCTATACGCGGGTTTTCTGTATGCTGAGTGTAGCACACGCAGCTTATGGGCGTTCTGTCTCGTGCATGTCGTGAGACACTGTTTACCAGAGTTCTGTATATGCGTGTAGCGAGAAACTGTTTCCAAGAGTTCTGGAGCCTAGCAAGAGGCATATGCAGGAATTGGGATTTCTGTATCCTGAGTGTAGGAGACGCCACTTATGGGAGCTCTGCTACCTGGATGTAGAGAGAAGCAGTGTACCGGAGTTCGCTATCCTTGGTGTAGAGAGGAGCTGTTTACAGGAGTTGCGTATCCTGGAATTAGGCATTCGCTATGTGTGGGTATTCTGGATGCTGAGTGTAGCAGATGCAGCTTTCGGGAGTTCTGTAATCTAAGTGTAGAGAGATGCAGTTTCCAGTAGTTCTGTATGTTGCATGGAGAGAGAAGCTGTTTCCAAGAGTTCTGTAGTCTGAGAGCAGGCATACGCTGTATATGGGATTCCTGTTGCCTGAGTGTAGCCGACGCAGCTTCTGGGAGATCTGTAACCTAGAATTAGAGAGACACAGTTTACCGAAGTTCTGTATCAGAGTGTAGGGAGAAGCTGTTTCCAAGCATTCTGTAGCCTATGAGCAGGTATTCGCTATATGCGGGTTTTCTGTATGCTGCGTGTGGCAGACGCAGCTTATGCGAGTTCTGTATCTTGAATGTAGTGAGACACAGTTTACCAGAGTTCTGTATAGGGGCGTAGAGAGAAACTCTTTCCAAGAGTTCTGTAGCCTGGCATAGGCATATGCAGTAACTGGGATTTCTGTATCCTGAGTGTAGGAGATGCCGCTTATGGGAGCTCTGCTACCTGGATGTAGAGAGAAGCAGTTCACCGGAGTTCTCTATCCTTGGTGTAGAGAGCAGCTATTTACTGGAGTTCGGTAGCCTGAAATGAGGCATTCACTCTATGCGGGTTTTCAGTAAGCTGCGTGTAAGAGATGCAGCTTACGGGAGTTCCATAACCTAAGTGCAGAGACATCCAGTATCCAGGAGTTCCGTATGTTGAATGTAGAGAGAAGCTGTTTCTAAGATTTCGGTAGCCTGGGCATAGGTATTCGGTATATGCGGGTTTTCTGTATGCTGAGTGCAGCAGGCGCAGCTTCTGGGAGATCTGCAACCTAGAATTAGAGAGACACAGTTTACCCAAGTTGTGTATCAGGTTGTAGGGAGAAGCTGTTTCCAAGAGTTCTGGAGCCTGGCAATAGGCATAGGCAATGTATGGGATTTCTGTATCCTAAGTGTAGCAGATGCAGCTTACAGGAGCTCAGTAACCTGGCTGGAAAGAGAAGCAGTTTCCAAGAGTTCTCTATCCTTGGTGTAGAGAGAAGCTGTTTCCAAGAGTTCTGTAGCCTATGAGCAGGTATTCGCTATACGCGGGTTTTCTGTATGCTGAGTGTAGCACACGCAGCTTATGGGCGTTCTGTCTCGTGCATGTCGTGAGACACTGTTTACCAGAGTTCTGTATATGCGTGTAGAGAGAAACAGTTTCCAAGAGTTCTGGAGCCTAGCAAGAGGCATATGCAGGAATTGGGATTTCTGTATCCTGAGTGTAGGAGACGCCACTTATGGGAGCTCTGCTACCTGGATGTAGAGAGAAGCAGTGTAGCGGAGTTCGCTATCCTTGGTGTAGAGAGGAGCTGTTTACAGGAGTTGCGTATCCTGGAATTAGGCATTCGCTATGTGTGGGTATTCTGGATGCTGAGTGTAGCAGATGCAGCTTTCGGGAGTTCTGTAATCTAAGTGTAGAGAGATGCAGTTTCCAGTAGTTCTGTATGTTGCATGGAGAGAGAAGCTGTTTCCAAGAGTTCTGTAGTCTGAGAGCAGGCATACGCTGTATATGGGATTCCTGTTGCCTGAGTGTAGCCGACGCAGCTTCTGGGAGATCTGTAACCTAGAATTAGAGAGACACAGTTTACCCAAGTTCTGTATCAGAGTGTAGGGAGAAGCTGTTTCCAAGCATTCTGTAGCCTATGAGCAGGTATTCGCTATATGCGGGTTTTCTGTATGCTGCGTGTGGCAGACGCAGCTTATGCGAGTTCTGTATCTTGAATGTAGTGAGACACAGTTTACCAGAGTTCTGTATAGGGGCGTAGAGAGAAACTCTTTCCAAGAGTTCTGTAGCCTGGCATAGGCATATGCAGTAACTGGGATTTCTGTATCCTGAGTGTAGGAGATGCCGCTTATGGGAGCTCTGCTACCTGGATGTAGAGAGAAGCAGTTCACCGGAGTTCTCTATCCTTGGTGTAGAGAGCAGCTATTTACTGGAGTTCGGTAGCCTGAAATGAGGCATTCACTCTATGCGGGTTTTCAGTAAGCTGCGTGTAAGAGATGCAGCTTACGGGAGTTCCATAACCTAAGTGCAGAGACATCCAGTATCCAGGAGTTCCGTATGTTGAATGTAGAGAGAAGCTGTTTCTAAGATTTCGGTAGCCTGGGCATAGGTATTCGGTATATGCGGGTTTTCTGTATGCTGAGTGCAGCAGGCGCAGCTTCTGGGAGATCTGCAACCTAGAATTAGAGAGACACAGTTTACCCAAGTTGTGTATCAGGTTGTAGGGAGAAGCTGTTTCCAAGAGTTCTGGAGCCTGGCAATAGGCATAGGCAATGTATGGGATTTCTGTATCCTAAGTGTAGCAGATGCAGCTTACAGGAGCTCAGTAACCTGGGTGGAAAGAGAAGCAGTTTCCAAGAGTTCTCTATCCTTGGTGTAGGGAGAAGCTGTTTCCAAGAGTTCTGAAGCCTATGAGCAGGTATTCGCTATACGCGGGTTTTCTGTATGCTGAGTGTAGCACACGCAGCTTATGGGCATTCTGTCTCGTGCATGTCGTGAGACACTGTTTACCAGAGTTCTGTATATGCGTGTAGAGAGAAACTGTTTCCAAGAGTTCTGGAGCCTAGCAAGAGGCATATGCCATAATTGGGATTTCTGTATCCTGAGTGTAGGAGATGCCACTTATGGGAGCTCTGCTACCTGGATGTAGAGAGAAGCAGATTACCGGAGTTCGCTATCCTTGGTGTAGAGAGGAGCTGTTTACAGGAGTTGCGTATCCTGGAATTAGGCATTCGCTATGTGTGGGTATTCTGGATGCTGAGTGTAGCAGATGCAGCTTTCGGGAGTTCTGTAATCTAAGTGTAGAGAGATGCAGTTTCCAGTAGTTCTATATGTTGAATGTAGAGAGAAGCTTTTTCTAAGATTTCGGTAGCCTGGGCATAGGTATTCGGTATATGCGGGTTTTCTGTATGCTGAGTGCAGCAGGCACAGCTTCTGGGAGATCTGCAACCTAGAATTAGAGAGACACAGTTTACCCAAGTTGTGTATCAGGTTGTAGGGAGAAGCTGTTTCCAAGAGTTCTGGAGCCTGGCAATAGGCATAGGCAATGTATGGGATTTCTGTATCCTAAGTGTAGCAGATGCAGCTTACAGGAGCTCAGTAACCTGGCTGGAAAGAGAAGCAGTTTCCAAGAGTTCTCTATCCTTGGTGTAGAGAGAAGCTGTTTCCAAGAGTTCTGTAGCCTATGAGCAGGTATTCGCTATACGCGGGTTTTCTGTATGCTGAGTGTAGCACACGCAGCTTATGGGCGTTCTGTCTCGTGCATGTCGTGAGACACTGTTTACCAGAGTTCTGTATATGCGTGTAGAGAGAAACAGTTTCCAAGAGTTCTGGAGCCTAGCAAGAGGCATATGCAGGAATTGGGATTTCTGTATCCTGAGTGTAGGAGACGCCACTTATGGGAGCTCTGCTACCTGGATGTAGAGATAAGCAGTTTACCGGAGTTCGCTATCCTTGGTGTAGAGAGGAGCTGTTTACAGGAGTTGCGTATCCTGGAATTAGGCATTCGCTTTGTGTGGGTATTCTGGATGCTGAGTGTAGCAGATGCAGCTTTCGGGAGTTCTGTAATCTAAGTGTAGAGAGATGCAGTTTCCAGTAGTTCTGTATGTTGAATGTAGAGAGAAGCTGTTTCCAAGAGTTCTGTAGTCTGAGAGCAGGCATACGCTGTATATGGGATTCCTGTTGCCTGAGTGTAGCCGACGCAGCTTCTGGGAGATCTGTAACCTAGAATTAGAGAGACACAGTTTACCCAAGTTCTGTATCAGAGTGTAGGGAGAAGCTGTTTCCAAGCATTCTGTAGCCTATGAGCAGGTATTCGCTATATGCGGGTTTTCTGTATGCTGCGTGTGGCAGACGCAGCTTATGCGAGTTCTGTATCTTGAATGTAGTGAGACACAGTTTACCAGAGTTCTGTATAGGGGCGTAGAGAGAAACTCTTTCCAAGAGTTCTGTAGCCTGGCATAGGCATATGCAGTAACTGGGATTTCTGTATCCTGAGTGTAGGAGATGCCGCTTATGGGAGCTCTGCTACCTGGATGTAGAGAGAAGCAGTTCACCGGAGTTCTCTATCCTTGGTGTAGAGAGCAGCTATTTACTGGAGTTCGGTAGCCTGGAATGAGGCATTCACTCTATGCGGGTTTTCAGTAAGCTGCGTGTAAGAGATGCAGCTTACGGGAGTTCCATAACCTAAGTGCAGAGACATCCAGTATCCAGGAGTTCCGTATGTTGAATGTAGAGAGAAGCTGTTTCTAAGATTTCGGTAGCCTGGGCATAGGTATTCGGTATATGCGGGTTTTCTGTATGCTGAGTGCAGCAGGCGCAGCTTCTGGGAGATCTGCAACCTAGAATTAGAGAGACACAGTTTACCCAAGTTGTGTATCAGGTTGTAGGGAGAAGCTGTTTCCAAGAGTTCTGGAGCCTGGCAATAGGCATAGGCAATGTATGGGATTTCTGTATCCTAAGTGTAGCAGATGCAGCTTACAGGAGCTCAGTAACCTGGCTGGAAAGAGAAGCAGTTTCCAAGAGTTCTCTATCCTTGGTGTAGGGAGAAGCTGTTTCCAAGAGTTCTGTAGCCTATGAGCAGGTATTCGCTATACGCGGGTTTTCTGTATGCTGAGTGTAGCACACGCAGCTTATGGGCGTTCTGTCTCGTGCATGTCGTGAGACACTGTTTACCAGAGTTCTGTATATGCGTGTAGAGAGAAACTGTTTCCAAGAGTTCTGGAGCCTAGCAAGAGGCATATGCAGGAATTGGGATTTCTGTATCCTGAGTGTAGGAGACGCCACTTATGGGAGCTCTGCTACCTGGATGTAGAGAGAAGCAGTTTACCGGAGTTCGCTATCCTTGGTGTAGAGAGGAGCTGTTTACAGGAGTTGCGTATCCTGGAATTAGGCATTCGCTATGTGTGGGTATTCTGGATGCTGAGTGTAGCAGATGCAGCTTTCGGGAGTTCTGTAATCTAAGTGTAGAGAGATGCAGTTTCCAGTAGTTCTGTATGTTGCATGGAGAGAGAAGCTGTTTCCAAGAGTTCTGTAGTCTGAGAGCAGGCATACGCTGTATATGGGATTCCTGTTGCCTGAGTGTAGCCGACGCAGCTTCTGGGAGATCTGTAACCTAGAATTAGAGAGACACAGTTTACCCAAGTTCTGTATCAGAGTGTAGGGAGAAGCTGTTTCCAAGCATTCTGTAGCCTATGAGCAGGTATTCGCTATATGCGGGTTTTCTGTATGCTGCGTGTGGCAGACGCAGCTTATGCGAGTTCTGTATCTTGAATGTAGTGAGACACAGTTTACCAGAGTTCTGTATAGGGGCGTAGAGAGAAACTCTTTCCAAGAGTTCTGTAGCCTGGCATAGGCATATGCAGTAACTGGGATTTCTGTATCCTGAGTGTAGGAGATGCCGCTTATGGGAGCTCTGCTACCTGGATGTAGAGAGAAGCAGTTCACCGGAGTTCTCTATCCTTGGTGTAGAGAGCAGCTATTTACTGGAGTTCGGTAGCCTGAAATGAGGCATTCACTCTATGCGGGTTTTCAGTAAGCTGCGTGTAAGAGATGCAGCTTACGGGAGTTCCATAACCTAAGTGCAGAGACATCCAGTATCCAGGAGTTCCGTATGTTGAATGTAGAGAGAAGCTGTTTCTAAGATTTCGGTAGCCTGGGCATAGGTATTCGGTATATGCGGGTTTTCTGTATGCTGAGTGCAGCAGGCGCAGCTTCTGGGAGATCTGCAACCTAGAATTAGAGAGACACAGTTTACCCAAGTTGTGTATCAGGTTGTAGGGAGAAGCTGTTTCCAAGAGTTCTGGAGCCTGGCAATAGGCATAGGCAATGTATGGGATTTCTGTATCCTAAGTGTAGCAGATGCAGCTTACAGGAGCTCAGTAACCTGGGTGGAAAGAGAAGCAGTTTCCAAGAGTTCTCTATCCTTGGTGTAGGGAGAAGCTGTTTCCAAGAGTTCTGAAGCCTATGAGCAGGTATTCGCTATACGCGGGTTTTCTGTATGCTGAGTGTAGCACACGCAGCTTATGGGCGTTCTGTCTCCTGCATGTCGTGAGACACTGTTTACCAGAGTTCTGTATATGCGTGTAGAGAGAAACTGTTTCCAAGAGTTCTGGAGCCTAGCAAGAGGCATATGCCATAATTGGGATTTCTGTATCCTGAGTGTAGGAGACGCCACTTATGGGAGCTCTGCTACCTGGATGTAGAGAGAAGCAGATTACCGGAGTTCGCTATCCTTGGTGTAGAGAGGAGCTGTTTACAGGAGTTGCGTATCCTGGAATTAGGCATTCGCTATGTGTGGGTATTCTGGATGCTGAGTGTAGCAGATGCAGCTTTCGGGAGTTCTGTAATCTAAGTGTAGAGAGATGCAGTTTCCAGTAGTTCTATATGTTGAATGTAGAGAGAAGCTTTTTCTAAGATTTCGGTAGCCTGGGCATAGGTATTCGGTATATGCGGGTTTTCTGTATGCTGAGTGCAGCAGGCACAGCTTCTGGGAGATCTGTAACCTAGAATTAGAGAGACACAGTTTACCCAAGTTGTGTATCAGGTTGTAGGGAGAAGCTGTTTCCAAGAGTTCTGGAGCCTGGCAATAGGCATAGGCAATGTATGGGATTTCTGTATCCTAAGTGTAGCAGATGCAGCTTACAGGAGCTCAGTAACCTGGCTGGAAAGAGAAGCAGTTTCCAAGAGTTCTCTATCCTTGGTGTAGAGAGAAGCTGTTTCCAAGAGTTCTGTAGCCTATGAGCAGGTATTCGCTATACGCGGGTTTTCTGTATGCTGAGTGTAGCACACGCAGCTTATGGGCGTTCTGTCTCGTGCATGTCGTGAGACACTGTTTACCAGAGTTCTGTATATGCGTGTAGAGAGAAACAGTTTCCAAGAGTTCTGGAGCCTAGCAAGAGGCATATGCAGGAATTGGGATTTCTGTATCCTGAGTGTAGGAGACGCCACTTATGGGAGCTCTGCTACCTGGATGTAGAGATAAGCAGTTTACCGGAGTTCGCTATCCTTGGTGTAGAGAGGAGCTGTTTACAGGAGTTGCGTATCCTGGAATTAGGCATTCGCTTTGTGTGGGTATTCTGGATGCTGAGTGTAGCAGATGCAGCTTTCGGGAGTTCTGTAATCTAAGTGTAGAGAGATGCAGTTTCCAGTAGTTCTGTATGTTGAATGTAGAGAGAAGCTGTTTCCAAGAGTTCTGTAGTCTGAGAGCAGGCATACGCTGTATATGGGATTCCTGTTGCCTGAGTGTAGCCGACGCAGCTTCTGGGAGATCTGTAACCTAGAATTAGAGAGACACAGTTTACCCAAGTTCTGTATCAGAGTGTAGGGAGAAGCTGTTTCCAAGCATTCTGTAGCCTATGAGCAGGTATTCGCTATATGCGGGTTTTCTGTATGCTGCGTGTGGCAGACGCAGCTTATGCGAGTTCTGTATCTTGAATGTAGTGAGACACAGTTTACCAGAGTTCTGTATAGGGGCGTAGAGAGAAACTCTTTCCAAGAGTTCTGTAGCCTGGCATAGGCATATGCAGTAACTGGGATGTCTGTATCCTGAGTGTAGGAGATGCCGCTTATGGGAGCTCTGCTACCTGGATGTAGAGAGAAGCAATTCACCGGAGTTCTCTATCCTTGGTGTAGAGAGCAGCTATTTACTGGAGTTCGGTAGCCTGGAATGAGGCATTCGCTCTATGCGGGTTTTCAGTAAGCTGCGTGTAAGAGATGCAGATTACGGGAGTTCCATAACCTAAGTGCAGAGACATCCAGTATCCAGGAGTTCCGTATGTTGAATGTAGAGAGAAGCTGTTTCTAAGATTTCGGTAGCCTGGGCATAGGTATTCGGTATATGCGGGTTTTCTGTATGCTGAGTGCAGCAGGCGCAGCTTCTGGGAGATCTGCAACCTAGAATTAGAGAGACACAGTTTACCCAAGTTGTGTATCAGGTTGTAGGGAGAAGCTGTTTCCAAGAGTTCTGGAGCCTGGCAATAGGCATAGGCAATGTATGGGATTTCTGTATCCTAAGTGTAGCAGATGCAGCTTACAGGAGCTCAGTAACCTGGCTGGAAAGAGAAGCAGTTTCCAAGAGTTCTCTATCCTTGGTGTAGAGAGAAGCTGTTTCCAAGAGTTCTGTAGCCTATGAGCAGGTATTCGCTATACGCGGGTTTTCTGTATGCTGAGTGTAGCACACGCAGCTTATGGGCGTTCTGTCTCGTGCATGTCGTGAGACACTGTTTACCAGAGTTCTGTATATGCGTGTAGCGAGAAACTGTTTCCAAGAGTTCTGGAGCCTAGCAAGAGGCATATGCAGGAATTGGGATTTCTGTATCCTGAGTGTAGGAGATGCCACTTATGGGAGCTCTGCTACCTGGATGTAGAGAGAAGCAGTTTACCGGAGTTCGCTATCCTTGGTGTAGAGAGGAGCTGTTTACAGGAGTTGCGTATCCTGGAATTAGGCATTCGCTTTGTGTGGGTATTCTGGATGCTGAGTGTAGCAGATGCAGCTTTCGGGAGTTCTGTAATCTAAGTGTAGAGAGATGCAGTTTCCAGTAGTTCTGTATGTTGCATGGAGAGAGAAGCTGTTTCCAAGAGTTCTGTAGTCTGAGAGCAGGCATACGCTGTATATGGGATTCCTGTTGCCTGAGTGTAGCTGACACAGCTTCTGGGAGATCTGTAACCTAGAATTAGAGAGACACAGTTTACCCAAGTTCTGTATCAGAGTGTAGGGAGAAGCTGTTTCCAAGCATTCTGTAGCCTATGAGCAGGTATTCGCTATATGCGGGTTTTCTCTATGCTGCGTGTGGCAGACGCAGCTTATGCGAGTTCTGTATCTTGAATGTAGTGAGACACAGTTTACCAGAGTTCTGTATAGGGGCGTAGAGAGAAACTCTTTCCAAGAGTTCTGTAGCCTGGCATAGGCATATGCAGTAACTGGGATTTCTGTATCCTGAGTGTAGGAGATGCCGCTTATGGGAGCTCTGCTACCTGGATGTAGAGAGAAGCAGTTCACCTGAGTTCTCTATCCTTGGTGTAGAGAGCAGCTATTTACTGGAGTTCGGTAGCCTGGAATGAGGCATTTGCTCTATGCGGGTTTTCAGTAAGCTGCGTGTAAGAGATGCAGCTTACGGGAGTTCCATAACCTAAGTGCAGAGACATCCAGTATCCAGGAGTTCTGTATGTTGAATGTAGAGAGAAGCTGTTTCTAAGATTTCGGTAGCCTGGGCATAGGTATTCGGTATATGCGGGTTTTCTGTATGCTGAGTGCAGCAGGCGCAGCTTCTGGGAGATCTGCAACCTAGAATTAGAGAGACACAGTTTACCCAAGTTGTGTATCAGGTTGTAGGGAGAAGCTGTTTCCAAGAGTTCTGGAGCCTGGCAATAGGCATAGGCAATGTATGGGATTTCTGTATCCTAATTGTAGCAGATGCAGCTTACAGGAGCTCAGTAACCTGGCTGGAAAGAGAAGCAGTTTCCAAGAGTTCTCTATCCTTGGTGTAGGGAGAAGCTGTTTCCAAGAGTTCTGTAGCCTATGAGCAGGTATTCGCTATACGCTGAGTGTAGCACACGCAGCTTATGGGCGTTCTGTCTCGTGCATGTCGTGAGACACTGTTTACCAGAGTTCTGTATATGCGTGTAGAGAGAAACTGTTTCCAAGAGTTCTGGAGCCTAGCAAGAGGCATATGCAGGAATTGGGATTTCTGTATCCTGAGTGTAGGAGACGCCACTTATGGGAGCTCTGCTACCTGGATGTAGAGAGAAGCAGTTTACCGGAGTTCGCTATCCTTGGTGTAGAGAGGAGCTGTTTACAGGAGTTGCGTATCCTGGAATTAGGCATTCGCTATGTGTGGGTATTCTGGATGCTGAGTGTAGCAGATGCAGCTTTCGGGAGTTCTGTAATCTAAGTGTAGAGAGATGCAGTTTCCAGTAGTTCTATATGTTGAATGTAGAGAGAAGCTTTTTCTAAGATTTCGGTAGCCTGGGCAAAGGTATTCGGTATATGCGGGTTTTCTGTATGCTGAGTGCAGCAGGCACAGCTTATGGGAGATCTGCAACCTAGAATTAGAGAGACACAGTTTACCCAAGTTGTGTATCAGGTTGTAGGGAGAAGCTGTTTCCAAGAGTTCTGGAGCCTGGCAATAGGCATAGGCAATGTATGGGATTTCTGTATCCTAAGTGTAGCAGATGCAGCTTACAGGAGCTCAGTAACCTGGCTGGAAAGAGAAGCAGTTTCCAAGAGTTCTCTATCCTTGGTGTAGAGAGAAGCTGTTTCCAAGAGTTCTGTAGCCTATGAGCAGGTATTCGCTATACGCGGGTTTTCTGTATGCTGAGTGTAGCACACGCAGCTTATGGGCGTTCTGTCTCGTGCATGTCGTGAGACACTGTTTACCAGAGTTCTGTATATGCGTGTAGAGAGAAACAGTTTCCAAGAGTTCTGGAGCCTAGCAAGAGGCATATGCAGGAATTGGGATTTCTGTATCCTGAGTGTAGGAGACGCCACTTATGGGAGCTCTGCTACCTGGATGTAGAGATAAGCAGTTTACCGGAGTTCGCTATCCTTGGTGTAGAGAGGAGCTGTTTACAGGAGTTGCGTATCCTGGAATTAGGCATTCGCTTTGTGTGGGTATTCTGGATGCTGAGTGTAGCAGATGCAGCTTTCGGGAGTTCTGTAATCTAAGTGTAGAGAGATGCAGTTTCCAGTAGTTCTGTATGTTGAATGTAGAGAGAAGCTGTTTCCAAGAGTTCTGTAGTCTGAGAGCAGGCATACGCTGTATATGGGATTCCTGTTGCCTGAGTGTAGCCGACGCAGCTTCTGGGAGATCTGTAACCTAGAATTAGAGAGACACAGTTTACCCAAGTTCTGTATCAGAGTGTAGGGAGAAGCTGTTTCCAAGCATTCTGTAGCCTATGAGCAGGTATTCGCTATATGCGGGTTTTCTGTATGCTGCGTGTGGCAGACGCAGCTTATGCGAGTTCTGTATCTTGAATGTAGTGAGACACAGTTTACCAGAGTTCTGTATAGGGGCGTAGAGAGAAACTCTTTCCAAGAGTTCTGTAGCCTGGCATAGGCATATGCAGTAACTGGGATGTCTGTATCCTGAGTGTAGGAGATGCCGCTTATGGGAGCTCTGCTACCTGGATGTAGAGAGAAGCAATTCACCGGAGTTCTCTATCCTTGGTGTAGAGAGCAGCTATTTACTGGAGTTCGGTAGCCTGGAATGAGGCATTCGCTCTATGCGGGTTTTCAGTAAGCTGCGTGTAAGAGATGCAGCTTACGGGAGTTCCATAACCTAAGTGCAGAGACATCCAGTATCCAGGAGTTCCGTATGTTGAATGTAGAGAGAAGCTGTTTCTAAGATTTCGGTAGCCTGGGCATAGGTATTCGGTATATGCGGGTTTTCTGTATGCTGAGTGCAGCAGGCGCAGCTTCTGGGAGATCTGCAACCTAGAATTAGAGAGACACAGTTTACCCAAGTTGTGTATCAGGTTGTAGGGAGAAGCTGTTTCCAAGAGTTCTGGAGCCTGGCAATAGGCATAGGCAATGTATGGGATTTCTGTATCCTAAGTGTAGCAGATGCAGCTTACAGGAGCTCAGTAACCTGGCTGGAAAGAGAAGCAGTTTCCAAGAGTTCTCTATCCTTGGTGTAGAGAGAAGCTGTTTCCAAGAGTTCTGTAGCCTATGAGCAGGTATTCGCTATACGCGGGTTTTCTGTATGCTGAGTGTAGCACACGCAGCTTATGGGCGTTCTGTCTCGTGCATGTCGTGAGACACTGTTTACCAGAGTTCTGTATATGCGTGTAGAGAGAAACTGTTTCCAAGAGTTCTGGAGCCTAGCAAGAGGCATATGCAGGAATTGGGATTTCTGTATCCTGAGTGTAGGAGATGCCACTTATGGGAGCTCTGCTACCTGGATGTAGAGAGAAGCAGTTTACCGGAGTTCGCTATCCTTGGTGTAGAGAGGAGCTGTTTACAGGAGTTGCGTATCCTGGAATTAGGCATTCGCTTTGTGTGGGTATTCTGGATGCTGAGTGTAGCAGATGCAGCTTTCGGGAGTTCTGTAATCTAAGTGTAGAGAGATGCAGTTTCCAGTAGTTCTGTATGTTGCATGGAGAGAGAAGCTGTTTCCAAGAGTTCTGTAGTCTGAGAGCAGGCATACGCTGTATATGGGATTCCTGTTGCCTGAGTGTAGCCGACACAGCTTCTGGGAGATCTGTAACCTCGAATTAGAGAGACACAGTTTACCCAAGTTCTGTATCAGAGTGTAGGGAGAAGCTGTTTCCAAGCATTCTGTAGCCTATGAGCAGGTATTCGCTATATGCGGGTTTTCTCTATGCTGCGTGTGGCAGACGCAGCTTATGCGAGTTCTGTATCTTGAATGTAGTGAGACACAGTTTACCAGAGTTCTGTATAGGGGCGTAGAGAGAAACTCTTTCCAAGAGTTCTGTAGCCTGGCATAGGCATATGCAGTAACTGGGATTTCTGTATCCTGAGTGTAGGAGATGCCGCTTATGGGAGCTCTGCTACCTGGATGTAGAGAGAAGCAGTTCACCTGAGTTCTCTATCCTTGGTGTAGAGAGCAGCTATTTACTGGAGTTCGGTAGCCTGGAATGAGGCATTCACTCTATGCGGGTTTTCAGTAAGCTGCGTGTAAGAGATGCAGCTTACGGGAGTTCCATAACCTAAGTGCAGAGACATCCAGTATCCAGGAGTTCTGTATGTTGAATGTAGAGAGAAGCTGTTTCTAAGATTTCGGTAGCCTGGGCATAGGTATTCGGTATATGCGGGTTTTCTGTATGCTGAGTGCAGCAGGCGCAGCTTCTGGGAGATCTGCAACCTAGAATTAGAGAGACACAGTTTACCCAAGTTGTGTATCAGGTTGTAGGGAGAAGCTGTTTCCAAGAGTTCTGGAGCCTGGCAATAGGCATAGGCAATGTATGGGATTTCTGTATCCTAATTGTAGCAGATGCAGCTTACAGGAGCTCAGTAACCTGGCTGGAAAGAGAAGCAGTTTCCAAGAGTTCTCTATCCTTGGTGTAGGGAGAAGCTGTTTCCAAGAGTTCTGTAGCCTATGAGCAGGTATTCGCTATACGCTGAGTGTAGCACACGCAGCTTATGGGCGTTCTGTCTCGTGCATGTCGTGAGACACTGTTTACCAGAGTTCTGTATATGCGTGTAGAGAGAAACTGTTTCCAAGAGTTCTGGAGCCTAGCAAGAGGCATATGCAGGAATTGGGATTTCTGTATCCTGAGTGTAGGAGACGCCACTTATGGGAGCTCTGCTACCTGGATGTAGAGAGAAGCAGTTTACCGGAGTTCGCTATCCTTGGTGTAGAGAGGAGCTGTTTACAGGAGTTGCGTATCCTGGAATTAGGCATTCGCTATGTGTGGGTATTCTGGATGCTGAGTGTAGCAGATGCAGCTTTCGGGAGTTCTGTAATCTAAGTGTAGAGAGATGCAGTTTCCAGTAGTTCTGTATGTTGCATGGAGAGAGAAGCTGTTTCCAAGAGTTCTGTAGTCTGAGAGCAGGCATACGCTGTATATGGGATTCCTGTTGCCTGAGTGTAGCCGACGCAGCTTCTGGGAGATCTGTAACCGAGAATTAGAGAGACACAGTTTACCCAAGTTCTGTATCAGAGTGTAGGGAGAAGCTGTTTCCAAGCATTCTGTAGCCTATGAGCAGGTATTCGCTATATGTGGGTTTTCTCTATGCTGCGTGTGGCAGACGCAGCTTATGCGAGTTCTGTATCTTGAATGTAGTGAGACACAGTTTACCAGAGTTCTGTATAGGGGCATAGAGAGAAACTCTTTCCAAGAGTTCTGTAGCCTGGCATAGGCATATGCAGTAACTGGGATTTCTGTATCCTGAGTGTAGGAGATGCCGCTTATGGGAGCTCTGCTACCTGGATGTAGAGAGAAGCAGTTCACCGGAGTTCTCTATCCTTGGTGTAGAGAGCAGCTATTTACTGGAGTTCGGTAGCCTGGAATGAGGCATTCACTCTATGCGGGTTTTCAGTAAGCTGCGTGTAAGAGATGCAGCTTACGGGAGTTCCATAACCTAAGTGCAGAGACATCCAGTATCCAGGAGTTCCGTATGTTGAATGTAGAGAGAAGCTGTTTCTAAGATTTCGGTAGCCTGGGCATAGGTATTCGGTATATGCGGGTTTTCTGTATGCTGAGTGCAGCAGGCGCAGCTTCTGGGAGATCTGCAACCTAGAATTAGAGAGACACAGTTTACCCAAGTTGTGTATCAGGTTGTAGGGAGAAGCTGTTTCCAAGAGTTCTGGAGCCTGGCAATAGGCATAGGCAATGTATGGGATTTCTGTATCCTAAGTGTAGCAGATGCAGCTTACAGGAGCTCAGTAACCTGGCTGGAAAGAGAAGCAGTTTCCAAGAGTTCTCTATCCTTGGTGTAGAGAGAAGCTGTTTCCAAGAGTTCTGTAGCCTATGAGCAGGTATTCGCTATACGCGGGTTTTCTGTATGCTGAGTGTAGCACACGCAGCTTATGGGCGTTCTGTCTCGTGCATGTCGTGAGACACTGTTTACCAGAGTTCTGTATATGCGTGTAGAGAGAAACTGTTTCCAAGAGTTCTGGAGCCTAGCAAGAGGCATATGCAGGAATTGGGATTTCTGTATCCTGAGTGTAGGAGACGCCACTTATGGGAGCTCTGCTACCTGGATGTAGAGAGAAGCAGTTTACCGGAGTTCGCTATCCTTGGTGTAGAGAGGAGCTGTTTACAGGAGTTGCGTATCCTGGAATTAGGCATTCGCTATGTGTGGGTATTCTGGATGCTGAGTGTAGCAGATGCAGCTTTCGGGAGTTCTGTAATCTAAGTGTAGAGAGATGCAGTTTCCAGTAGTTCTATATGTTGAATGTAGAGAGAAGCTGTTTCTAAGATTTCGGTAGCCTGGGCATAGGTATTCGGTATATGCGGGTTTTCTGTATGCTGAGTGCAGCAGGCGCAGCTTCTGGGAGATCTGCAACCTAGAATTAGAGAGACACAGTTTACCCAAGTTGTGTATCAGGTTGTAGGGAGAAGCTGTTTCCAAGAGTTCTGGAGCCTGGCAATAGGCATAGGCAATGTATGGGATTTCTGTATCCTAAGTGTAGCAGATGCAGCTTACAGGAGCTCAGTAACCTGGCTGGAAAGAGAAGCAGTTTCCAAGAGTTCTCTATCCTTGGTGTAGGGAGAAGCTGTTTCCAAGAGTTCTGTAGCCTATGAGCAGGTATTCGCTATACGCGGGTTTTCTGTATGCTGAGTGTAGCACACGCAGCTTATGGGCGTTCTGTCTCGTGCATGTCGTGAGACACTGTTTACCAGAGTTCTGTATATGCGTGTAGAGAGAAACTGTTTCCAAGAGTTCTGGAGCCTAGGAAGAGGCATATGCAGGAATTGGGATTTCTGTATCCTGAGTGTAGGAGATGCCACTTATGGGAGCTCTGCTACCTGGATGTAGAGAGAAGCAGTTTACCGGAGTTCGCTATCCTTGGTGTAGAGAGGAGCTGTTTACAGGAGTTGCGTATCCTGGAATTAGGCATTCGCTTTGTGTGGGTATTCTGGATGCTGAGTGTAGCAGATGCAGCTTTCGGGAGTTCTGTAATCTAAGTGTAGAGAGATGCAGTTTCCAGTAGTTCTGTATGTTGCATGGAGAGAGAAGCTGTTTCCAAGAGTTCTGTAGTCTGAGAGCAGGCATACGCTGTATATGGGATTCCTGTTGCCTGAGTGTAGCCGACACAGCTTCTGGGAGATCTGTAACCTAGAATTAGAGAGACACAGTTTACCCAAGTTCTGTATCAGAGTGTAGGGAGAAGCTGTTTCCAAGCATTCTGTAGCCTATGAGCAGGTATTCGCTATATGCGGGTTTTCTGTATGCTGCGTGTGGCAGACGCAGCTTATGCGAGTTCTGTATCTTGAATGTAGTGAGACACAGTTTACCAGAGTTCTGTATAGGGGCGTAGAGAGAAACTCTTTCCAAGAGTTCTGTAGCCTGGCATAGGCATATGCAGTAACTGGGATTTCTGTATCCTGAGTGTAGGAGATGCCGCTTATGGGAGCTCTGCTACCTGGATGTAGAGAGAAGCAGTTCACCGGAGTTCTCTATCCTTGGTGTAGAGAGCAGCTATTTACTGGAGTTCGGTAGCCTGAAATGAGGCATTCACTCTATGCGGGTTTTCAGTAAGCTGCGTGTAAGAGATGCAGCTTACGGGAGTTCCATAACCTAAGTGCAGAGACATCCAGTATCCAGGAGTTCCGTATGTTGAATGTAGAGAGAAGCTGTTTCTAAGATTTCGGTAGCCTGGGCATAGGTATTCGGTATATGCGGGTTTTCTGTATGCTGAGTGCAGCAGGCGCAGCTTCTGGGAGATCTGCAACCTAGAATTAGAGAGACACAGTTTACCCAAGTTGTGTATCAGGTTGTAGGGAGAAGCTGTTTCCAAGAGTTCTGGAGCCTGGCAATAGGCATAGGCAATGTATGGGATTTCTGTATCCTAAGTGTAGCAGATGCAGCTTACAGGAGCTCAGTAACCTGGGTGGAAAGAGAAGCAGTTTCCAAGAGTTCTCTATCCTTGGTGTAGGGAGAAGCTGTTTCCAAGAGTTCTGAAGCCTATGAGCAGGTATTCGCTATACGCGGGTTTTCTGTATGCTGAGTGTAGCACACGCAGCTTATGGGCGTTCTGTCTCCTGCATGTCGTGAGACACTGTTTACCAGAGTTCTGTATATGCGTGTAGAGAGAAACTGTTTCCAAGAGTTCTGGAGCCTAGCAAGAGGCATATGCCATAATTGGGATTTCTGTATCCTGAGTGTAGGAGACGCCACTTATGGGAGCTCTGCTACCTGGATGTAGAGAGAAGCAGATTACCGGAGTTCGCTATCCTTGGTGTAGAGAGGAGCTGTTTACAGGAGTTGCGTATCCTGGAATTAGGCATTCGCTATGTGTGGGTATTCTGGATGCTGAGTGTAGCAGATGCAGCTTTCGGGAGTTCTGTAATCTAAGTGTAGAGAGATGCAGTTTCCAGTAGTTCTATATGTTGAATGTAGAGAGAAGCTTTTTCTAAGATTTCGGTAGCCTGGGCATAGGTATTCGGTATATGCGGGTTTTCTGTATGCTGAGTGCAGCAGGCACAGCTTCTGGGAGATCTGCAACCTAGAATTAGAGAGACACAGTTTACCCAAGTTGTGTATCAGGTTGTAGGGAGAAGCTGTTTCCAAGAGTTCTGGAGCCTGGCAATAGGCATAGGCAATGTATGGGATTTCTGTATCCTAAGTGTAGCAGATGCAGCTTACAGGAGCTCAGTAACCTGGCTGGAAAGAGAAGCAGTTTCCAAGAGTTCTCTATCCTTGGTGTAGAGAGAAGCTGTTTCCAAGAGTTCTGTAGCCTATGAGCAGGTATTCGCTATACGCGGGTTTTCTGTATGCTGAGTGTAGCACACGCAGCTTATGGGCGTTCTGTCTCGTGCATGTCGTGAGACACTGTTTACCAGAGTTCTGTATATGCGTGTAGAGAGAAACAGTTTCCAAGAGTTCTGGAGCCTAGCAAGAGGCATATGCAGGAATTGGGATTTCTGTATCCTGAGTGTAGGAGACGCCACTTATGGGAGCTCTGCTACCTGGATGTAGTGATAAGCAGTTTACCGGAGTTCGCTATCCTTGGTGTAGAGAGGAGCTGTTTACAGGAGTTGCGTATCCTGGAATTAGGCATTCGCTTTGTGTGGGTATTCTGGATGCTGAGTGTAGCAGATGCAGCTTTCGGGAGTTCTGTAATCTAAGTGTAGAGAGATGCAGTTTCCAGTAGTTCTGTATGTTGAATGTAGAGAGAAGCTGTTTCCAAGAGTTCTGTAGTCTGAGAGCAGGCATACGCTGTATATGGGATTCCTGTTGCCTGAGTGTAGCCGACGCAGCTTCTGGGAGATCTGTAACCTAGAATTAGAGAGACACAGTTTACCCAAGTTCTGTATCAGAGTGTAGGGAGAAGCTGTTTCCAAGCATTCTGTAGCCTATGAGCAGGTATTCGCTATATGCGGGTTTTCTGTATGCTGCGTGTGGCAGACGCAGCTTATGCGAGTTCTGTATCTTGAATGTAGTGAGACACAGTTTACCAGAGTTCTGTATAGGGGCGTAGAGAGAAACTCTTTCCAAGAGTTCTGTAGCCTGGCATAGGCATATGCAGTAACTGGGATGTCTGTATCCTGAGTGTAGGAGATGCCGCTTATGGGAGCTCTGCTACCTGGATGTAGAGAGAAGCAATTCACCGGAGTTCTCTATCCTTGGTGTAGAGAGCAGCTATTTACTGGAGTTCGGTAGCCTGGAATGAGGCATTCGCTCTATGCGGGTTTTCAGTAAGCTGCGTGTAAGAGATGCAGATTACGGGAGTTCCATAACCTAAGTGCAGAGACATCCAGTATCCAGGAGTTCCGTATGTTGAATGTAGAGAGAAGCTGTTTCTAAGATTTCGGTAGCCTGGGCATAGGTATTCGGTATATGCGGGTTTTCTGTATGCTGAGTGCAGCAGGCGCAGCTTCTGGGAGATCTGCAACCTAGAATTAGAGAGACACAGTTTACCCAAGTTGTGTATCAGGTTGTAGGGAGAAGCTGTTTCCAAGAGTTCTGGAGCCTGGCAATAGGCATAGGCAATGTATGGGATTTCTGTATCCTAAGTGTAGCAGATGCAGCTTACAGGAGCTCAGTAACCTGGCTGGAAAGAGAAGCAGTTTCCAAGAGTTCTCTATCCTTGGTGTAGAGAGAAGCTGTTTCCAAGAGTTCTGTAGCCTATGAGCAGGTATTCGCTATACGCGGGTTTTCTGTATGCTGAGTGTAGCACACGCAGCTTATGGGCGTTCTGTCTCGTGCATGTCGTGAGACACTGTTTACCAGAGTTCTGTATATGCGTGTAGAGAGAAACTGTTTCCAAGAGTTCTGGAGCCTAGCAAGAGGCATATGCAGGAATTGGGATTTCTGTATCCTGAGTGTAGGAGATGCCACTTATGGGAGCTCTGCTACCTGGATGTAGAGAGAAGCAGTTTACCGGAGTTCGCTATCCTTGGTGTAGAGAGGAGCTGTTTACAGGAGTTGCGTATCCTGGAATTAGGCATTCGCTTTGTGTGGGTATTCTGGATGCTGAGTGTAGCAGATGCAGCTTTCGGGAGTTCTGTAATCTAAGTGTAGAGAGATGCAGTTTCCAGTAGTTCTGTATGTTGCATGGAGAGAGAAGCTGTTTCCAAGAGTTCTGTAGTCTGAGAGCAGGCATACGCTGTATATGGGATTCCTGTTGCCTGAGTGTAGCCGACACAGCTTCTGGGAGATCTGTAACCTCGAATTAGAGAGACACAGTTTACCCAAGTTCTGTATCAGAGTGTAGGGAGAAGCTGTTTCCAAGCATTCTGTAGCCTATGAGCAGGTATTCGCTATATGCGGGTTTTCTCTATGCTGCGTGTGGCAGACGCAGCTTATGCGAGTTCTGTATCTTGAATGTAGTGAGACACAGTTTACCAGAGTTCTGTATAGGGGCGTAGAGAGAAACTCTTTCCAAGAGTTCTGTAGCCTGGCATAGGCATATGCAGTAACTGGGATTTCTGTATCCTGAGTGTAGGAGATGCCGCTTATGGGAGCTCTGCTACCTGGATGTAGAGAGAAGCAGTTCACCTGAGTTCTCTATCCTTGGTGTAGAGAGCAGCTATTTACTGGAGTTCGGTAGCCTGGAATGAGGCATTCACTCTATGCGGGTTTTCAGTAAGCTGCGTGTAAGAGATGCAGCTTACGGGAGTTCCATAACCTAAGTGCAGAGACATCCAGTATCCAGGAGTTCTGTATGTTGAATGTAGAGAGAAGCTGTTTCTAAGATTTCGGTAGCCTGGGCATAGGTATTCGGTATATGCGGGTTTTCTGTATGCTGAGTGCAGCAGGCGCAGCTTCTGGGAGATCTGCAACCTAGAATTAGAGAGACACAGTTTACCCAAGTTGTGTATCAGGTTGTAGGGAGAAGCTGTTTCCAAGAGTTCTGGAGCCTGGCAATAGGCATAGGCAATGTATGGGATTTCTGTATCCTAATTGTAGCAGATGCAGCTTACAGGAGCTCAGTAACCTGGCTGGAAAGAGAAGCAGTTTCCAAGAGTTCTCTATCCTTGGTGTAGGGAGAAGCTGTTTCCAAGAGTTCTGTAGCCTATGAGCAGGTATTCGCTATACGCTGAGTGTAGCACACGCAGCTTATGGGCGTTCTGTCTCGTGCATGTCGTGAGACACTGTTTACCAGAGTTCTGTATATGCGTGTAGAGAGAAACTGTTTCCAAGAGTTCTGGAGCCTAGCAAGAGGCATATGCAGGAATTGGGATTTCTGTATCCTGAGTGTAGGAGACGCCACTTATGGGAGCTCTGCTACCTGGATGTAGAGAGAAGCAGTTTACCGGAGTTCGCTATCCTTGGTGTAGAGAGGAGCTGTTTACAGGAGTTGCGTATCCTGGAATTAGGCATTCGCTATGTGTGGGTATTCTGGATGCTGAGTGTAGCAGATGCAGCTTTCGGGAGTTCTGTAATCTAAGTGTAGAGAGATGCAGTTTCCAGTAGTTCTGTATGTTGCATGGAGAGAGAAGCTGTTTCCAAGAGTTCTGTAGTCTGAGAGCAGGCATACGCTGTATATGGGATTCCTGTTGCCTGAGTGTAGCCGACGCAGCTTCTGGGAGATCTGTAACCGAGAATTAGAGAGACACAGTTTACCCAAGTTCTGTATCAGAGTGTAGGGAGAAGCTGTTTCCAAGCATTCTGTAGCCTATGAGCAGGTATTCGCTATATGTGGGTTTTCTCTATGCTGCGTGTGGCAGACGCAGCTTATGCGAGTTCTGTATCTTGAATGTAGTGAGACACAGTTTACCAGAGTTCTGTATAGGGGCATAGAGAGAAACTCTTTCCAAGAGTTCTGTAGCCTGGCATAGGCATATGCAGTAACTGGGATTTCTGTATCCTGAGTGTAGGAGATGCCGCTTATGGGAGCTCTGCTACCTGGATGTAGAGAGAAGCAGTTCACCGGAGTTCTCTATCCTTGGTGTAGAGAGCAGCTATTTACTGGAGTTCGGTAGCCTGGAATGAGGCATTCACTCTATGCGGGTTTTCAGTAAGCTGCGTGTAAGAGATGCAGCTTACGGGAGTTCCATAACCTAAGTGCAGAGACATCCAGTATCCAGGAGTTCCGTATGTTGAATGTAGAGAGAAGCTGTTTCTAAGATTTCGGTAGCCTGGGCATAGGTATTCGGTATATGCGGGTTTTCTGTATGCTGAGTGCAGCAGGCGCAGCTTCTGGGAGATCTGCAACCTAGAATTAGAGAGACACAGTTTACCCAAGTTGTGTATCAGGTTGTAGGGAGAAGCTGTTTCCAAGAGTTCTGGAGCCTGGCAATAGGCATAGGCAATGTATGGGATTTCTGTATCCTAAGTGTAGCAGATGCAGCTTACAGGAGCTCAGTAACCTGGCTGGAAAGAGAAGCAGTTTCCAAGAGTTCTCTATCCTTGGTGTAGAGAGAAGCTGTTTCCAAGAGTTCTGTAGCCTATGAGCAGGTATTCGCTATACGCGGGTTTTCTGTATGCTGAGTGTAGCACACGCAGCTTATGGGCGTTCTGTCTCGTGCATGTCGTGAGACACTGTTTACCAGAGTTCTGTATATGCGTGTAGAGAGAAACTGTTTCCAAGAGTTCTGGAGCCTAGCAAGAGGCATATGCAGGAATTGGGATTTCTGTATCCTGAGTGTAGGAGACGCCACTTATGGGAGCTCTGCTACCTGGATGTAGAGAGAAGCAGTTTACCGGAGTTCGCTATCCTTGGTGTAGAGAGGAGCTGTTTACAGGAGTTGCGTATCCTGGAATTAGGCATTCGCTATGTGTGGGTATTCTGGATGCTGAGTGTAGCAGATGCAGCTTTCGGGAGTTCTGTAATCTAAGTGTAGAGAGATGCAGTTTCCAGTAGTTCTATATGTTGAATGTAGAGAGAAGCTGTTTCTAAGATTTCGGTAGCCTGGGCATAGGTATTCGGTATATGCGGGTTTTCTGTATGCTGAGTGCAGCAGGCGCAGCTTCTGGGAGATCTGCAACCTAGAATTAGAGAGACACAGTTTACCCAAGTTGTGTATCAGGTTGTAGGGAGAAGCTGTTTCCAAGAGTTCTGGAGCCTGGCAATAGGCATAGGCAATGTATGGGATTTCTGTATCCTAAGTGTAGCAGATGCAGCTTACAGGAGCTCAGTAACCTGGCTGGAAAGAGAAGCAGTTTCCAAGAGTTCTCTATCCTTGGTGTAGGGAGAAGCTGTTTCCAAGAGTTCTGTAGCCTATGAGCAGGTATTCGCTATACGCGGGTTTTCTGTATGCTGAGTGTAGCACACGCAGCTTATGGGCGTTCTGTCTCGTGCATGTCGTGAGACACTGTTTACCAGAGTTCTGTATATGCGTGTAGAGAGAAACTGTTTCCAAGAGTTCTGGAGCCTAGGAAGAGGCATATGCAGGAATTGGGATTTCTGTATCCTGAGTGTAGGAGATGCCACTTATGGGAGCTCTGCTACCTGGATGTAGAGAGAAGCAGTTTACCGGAGTTCGCTATCCTTGGTGTAGAGAGGAGCTGTTTACAGGAGTTGCGTATCCTGGAATTAGGCATTCGCTTTGTGTGGGTATTCTGGATGCTGAGTGTAGCAGATGCAGCTTTCGGGAGTTCTGTAATCTAAGTGTAGAGAGATGCAGTTTCCAGTAGTTCTGTATGTTGCATGGAGAGAGAAGCTGTTTCCAAGAGTTCTGTAGTCTGAGAGCAGGCATACGCTGTATATGGGATTCCTGTTGCCTGAGTGTAGCCGACACAGCTTCTGGGAGATCTGTAACCTAGAATTAGAGAGACACAGTTTACCCAAGTTCTGTCAGAGTGTAGGGAGAAGCTGTTTCCAAGCATTCTGTAGCCTATGAGCAGGTATTCGCTATATGCGGGTTTTCTCTATGCTGCGTGTGGCAGACGCAGCTTATGCGAGTTCTGTATCTTGAATGTAGTGAGACACAGTTTACCAGAGTTCTGTATAGGGGCGTAGAGAGAAACTCTTTCCAAGAGTTCTGTAGCCTGGCATAGGCATATGCAGTAACTGGGATTTCTGTATCCTGAGTGTAGGAGATGCCGCTTATGGGAGCTCTGCTACCTGGATGTAGAGAGAAGCAGTTCACCTGAGTTCTCTATCCTTGGTGTAGAGAGCAGCTATTTACTGGAGTTCGGTAGCCTGGAATGAGGCATTCACTCTATGCGGGTTTTCAGTAAGCTGCGTGTAAGAGATGCAGCTTACGGGAGTTCCATAACCTAAGTGCAGAGACATCCAGTATCCAGGAGTTCTGTATGTTGAATGTAGAGAGAAGCTGTTTCTAAGATTTCGGTAGCCTGGGCATAGGTATTCGGTATATGCGGGTTTTCTGTATGCTGAGTGCAGCAGGCGCAGCTTCTGGGAGATCTGCAACCTAGAATTAGAGAGACACAGTTTACCCAAGTTGTGTATCAGGTTGTAGGGAGAAGCTGTTTCCAAGAGTTCTGGAGCCTGGCAATAGGCATAGGCAATGTATGGGATTTCTGTATCCTAAGTGTAGCAGATGCAGCTTACAGGAGCTCAGTAACCTGGCTGGAAAGAGAAGCAGTTTCCAAGAGTTCTCTATCCTTGGTGTAGGGAGAAGCTGTTTCCAAGAGTTCTGTAGCCTATGAGCAGGTATTCGCTATACGCGGGTTTTCTGTATGCTGAGTGTAGCACACGCAGCTTATGGGCGTTCTGTCTCGTGCATGTCGTGAGACACTGTTTACCAGAGTTCTGTATATGCGTGTAGAGAGAAACTGTTTCCAAGAGTTCTGGAGCCTAGCAAGAGGCATATGCAGGAATTGGGATTTCTGTATCCTGAGTGTAGGAGATGCCACTTATGGGAGCTCTGCTACCTGGATGTAGAGAGAAGCAGTTTACCGGAGTTCGCTATCCTTGGTGTAGAGAGGAGCTGTTTACAGGAGTTGCGTATCCTGGAATTAGGCATTCGCTTTGTGTGGGTATTCTGGATGCTGAGTGTAGCAGATGCAGCTTTCGGGAGTTCTGTAATCTAAGTGTAGAGAGATGCAGTTTCCAGTAGTTCTGTATGTTGCATGGAGAGAGAAGCTGTTTCCAAGAGTTCTGTAGTCTGAGAGCAGGCATACGCTGTATATGGGATTCCTGTTGCCTGAGTGTAGCCGACACAGCTTCTGGGAGATCTGTAACCTAGAATTAGAGAGACACAGTTTACCCAAGTTCTGTATCAGAGTGTAGGGAGAAGCTGTTTCCAAGCATTCTGTAGCCTATGAGCAGGTATTCGCTATATGCGGGTTTTCTGTATGCTGCGTGTGGCAGACGCAGCTTATGCGAGTTCTGTATCTTGAATGTAGTGAGACACAGTTTACCAGAGTTCTGTATAGGGGCGTAGAGAGAAACTCTTTCCAAGAGTTCTGTAGCCTGGCATAGGCATATGCAGTAACTGGGATTTCTGTATCCTGAGTGTAGGAGATGCCGCTTATGGGAGCTCGGCTACCTGGATGTAGAGAGAAGCAGTTCACCTGAGTTCTCTATCCTTGGTGTAGAGAGCAGCTATTTACTGGAGTTCGGTAGCCTGGAATGAGGCATTCACTCTATGCGGGTTTTCAGTAAGCTGCGTGTAAGAGATGCAGCTTACGGGAGTTCCATAACCTAAGTGCAGAGACATCCAGTATCCAGGAGTTCTGTATGTTGAATGTAGAGAGAAGCTGTTTCTAAGATTTCGGTAGCCTGGGCATAGGTATTCGGTATATGCGGGTTTTCTGTATGCTGAGTGCAGCAGGCGCAGCTTCTGGGAGATCTGCAACCTAGAATTAGAGAGACACAGTTTACCCAAGTTGTGTATCAGGTTGTAGGGAGAAGCTGTTTCCAAGAGTTCTGGAGCCTGGCAATAGGCATAGGCAATGTATGGGATTTCTGTATCCTAAGTGTAGCAGATGCAGCTTACAGGAGCTCAGTAACCTGGCTGGAAAGAGAAGCAGTTTCCAAGAGTTCTCTATCCTTGGTGTAGGGAGAAGCTGTTTCCAAGAGTTCTGTAGCCTATGAGCAGGTATTCGCTATACGCTGAGTGTAGCACACGCAGCTTATGGGCGTTCTGTCTCGTGCATGTCGTGAGACACTGTTTACCAGAGTTCTGTATATGCGTGTAGAGAGAAACTGTTTCCAAGAGTTCTGGAGCCTAGCAAGAGGCATATGCAGTAATTGGGATTTCTGTATCCTGAGTGTAGGAGACGCCACTTATGGGAGCTCTGCTACCTGGATGTAGAGAGAAGCAGTTTACCGGAGTTCGCTATCCTTGGTGTAGAGAGGAGCTGTTTACAGGAGTTGCGTATCCTGGAATTAGGCATTCGCTATGTGTGGGTATTCTGGATGCTGAGTGTAGCAGATGCAGCTTTCGGGAGTTCTGTAATCTAAGTGTAGAGAGATGCAGTTTCCAGTAGTTCTGTATGTTGCATGGAGAGAGAAGCTGTTTCCAAGAGTTCTGTAGTCTGAGAGCAGGCATACGCTGTATATGGGATTCCTGTTGCCTGAGTGTAGCCGACGCAGCTTCTGGGAGATCTGTAACCGAGAATTAGAGAGACACAGTTTACCCAAGTTCTGTATCAGAGTGTAGGGAGAAGCTGTTTCCAAGCATTCTGTAGCCTATGAGCAGGTATTCGCTATATGCGGGTTTTCTCTATGCTGCGTGTGGCAGACGCAGCTTATGCGAGTTCTGTATCTTGAATGTAGTGAGACACAGTTTACCAGAGTTCTGTATAGGGGCATAGAGAGAAACTCTTTCCAAGAGTTCTGTAGCCTGGCATAGGCATATGCAGTAACTGGGATTTCTGTATCCTGAGTGTAGGAGATGCCGCTTATGGGAGCTCTGCTACCTGGATGTAGAGAGAAGCAGTTCACCGGAGTTCTCTATCCTTGGTGTAGAGAGCAGCTATTTACTGGAGTTCGGTAGCCTGGAATGAGGCATTCACTCTATGCGGGTTTTCAGTAAGCTGCGTGTAAGAGATGCAGCTTACGGGAGTTCCATAACCTAAGTGCAGAGACATCCAGTATCCAGGAGTTCCGTATGTTGAATGTAGAGAGAAGCTGTTTCTAAGATTTCGGTAGCCTGGGCATAGGTATTCGGTATATGCGGGTTTTCTGTATGCTGAGTGCAGCAGGCGCAGCTTCTGGGAGATCTGCAACCTAGAATTAGAGAGACACAGTTTACCCAAGTTGTGTATCAGGTTGTAGGGAGAAGCTGTTTCCAAGAGTTCTGGAGCCTGGCAATAGGCATAGGCAATGTATGGGATTTCTGTATCCTAAGTGTAGCAGATGCAGCTTACAGGAGCTCAGTAACCTGGCTGGAAAGAGAAGCAGTTTCCAAGAGTTCTCTATCCTTGGTGTAGAGAGAAGCTGTTTCCAAGAGTTCTGTAGCCTATGAGCAGGTATTCGCTATACGCGGGTTTTCTGTATGCTGAGTGTAGCACACGCAGCTTATGGGCGTTCTGTCTCGTGCATGTCGTGAGACACTGTTTACCAGAGTTCTGTATATGCGTGTAGAGAGAAACTGTTTCCAAGAGTTCTGGAGCCTAGCAAGAGGCATATGCAGGAATTGGGATTTCTGTATCCTGAGTGTAGGAGACGCCACTTATGGGAGCTCTGCTACCTGGATGTAGAGAGAAGCAGTTTACCGGAGTTCGCTATCCTTGGTGTAGAGAGGAGCTGTTTACAGGAGTTGCGTATCCTGGAATTAGGCATTCGCTATGTGTGGGTATTCTGGATGCTGAGTGTAGCAGATGCAGCTTTCGGGAGTTCTGTAATCTAAGTGTAGAGAGATGCAGTTTCCAGTAGTTCTATATGTTGAATGTAGAGAGAAGCTGTTTCTAAGATTTCGGTAGCCTGGGCATAGGTATTCGGTATATGCGGGTTTTCTGTATGCTGAGTGCAGCAGGCGCAGCTTATGGGAGATCTGCAACCTAGAATTAGAGAGACACAGTTTACCCAAGTTGTGTATCAGGTTGTAGGGAGAAGCTGTTTCCAAGAGTTCTGGAGCCTGGCAATAGGCATAGGCAATGTATGGGATTTCTGTATCCTAAGTGTAGCAGATGCAGCTTACAGGAGCTCAGTAACCTGGCTGGAAAGAGAAGCAGTTTCCAAGAGTTCTCTATCCTTGGTGTAGGGAGAAGCTGTTTCCAAGAGTTCTGTAGCCTATGAGCAGGTATTCGCTATACGCGGGTTTTCTGTATGCTGAGTGTAGCACACGCAGCTTATGGGCGTTCTGTCTCGTGCATGTCGTGAGACACTGTTTACCAGAGTTCTGTACATGCGTGTAGAGAGAAACTGTTTCCAAGAGTTCTGGAGCCTAGCAAGAGGCATATGCAGGAATTGGGATTTCTGTATCCTGAGTGTAGGAGACGCCACTTATGGGAGCTCTGCTACCTGGATATAGAGAGAAGCAGTTTACCGGAGTTCGCTATCCTTGGTGTAGAGAGGAGCTGTTTACAGGAGTTGCGTATCCTGGAATTAGGCATTCGCTATGTGTGGGTATTCTGGATGCTGAGTGTAGCAGATGCAGCTTTCGGGAGTTCTGTAATCTAAGTGTAGAGAGATGCAGTTTCCAGTAGTTCTGTATGTTGCATGGAGAGAGAAGCTGTTTCCAAGAGTTCTGTAGTCTGAGAGCAGGCATACGCTGTATATGGGATTCCTGTTGCCTGAGTGTAGCCGACGCAGCTTCTGGGAGATCTGTAACCTAGAATTAGAGAGACACAGTTTACCCAAGTTCTGTATCAGAGTGTAGGGAGAAGCTGTTTCCAAGCATTCTGTAGCCTATGAGCAGGTATTCGCTATATGCGGGTTTTCTGTATGCTGCGTGTGGCAGACGCAGCTTATGCGAGTTCTGTATCTTGAATGTAGTGAGACACAGTTTACCAGAGTTCTGTATAGGGGCGTAGAGAGAAACTCTTTCCAAGAGTTCTGTAGCCTGGCATAGGCATATGCAGTAACTGGGATTTCTGTATCCTGAGTGTAGGAGATGCCGCTTATGGGAGCTCTGCTACCTGGTTGTAGAGAGAAGCAATTCACCGGAGTTCTCTATCCTTGGTGTAGAGAGCAGCTATTTACTGGAGTTCGGTAGCCTGGAATGAGGCATTCGCTCTATGCGGGTTTTCAGTAAGCTGCGTGTAAGAGATGCAGCTTACGGGAGTTCCATAACCTAAGTGCAGAGACATCCAGTATCCAGGAGTTCCGTATGTTGAATGTAGAGAGAAGCTGTTTCTAAGATTTCGGTAGCCTGGGCATAGGTATTCGGTATATGCGGGTTTTCTGTATGCTGAGTGCAGCAGGCGCAGCTTCTGGGAGATCTGCAACCTAGAATTAGAGAGACACAGTTTACCCAAGTTGTGTATCAGGTTGTAGGGAGAAGCTGTTTCCAAGAGTTCTGGAGCCTGGCAATAGGCATAGGCAATGTATGGGATTTCTGTATCCTAAGTGTAGCAGATGCAGCTTACAGGAGCTCAGTAACCTGGCTGGAAAGAGAAGCAGTTTCCAAGAGTTCTCTATCCTTGGTGTAGGGAGAAGCTGTTTCCAAGAGTTCTGTAGCCTATGAGCAGGTATTCGCTATACGCAGGTTTTCTGTATGCTGAGTGTAGCACACGCAGCTTATGGGCGTTCTGTCTCGTGCATGTCGTGAGACACTGATTACCAGAGTTCTGTATATGCGTGTAGAGAGAAACTGTTTCCAAGAGTTCTGGAGCCTAGGAAGAGGCATATGCCATAATTGGGATTTCTGTATCCTGAGTGTAGGAGACGCCACTTATGGGAGCTCTGCTACCTGGATGTAGAGAGAAGCAGTTTACCGGAGTTCGCTATCCTTGGTGTAGAGAGGAGCTGTTTACAGGAGTTGCGTATCCTGGAATTAGGCATTCGCTATGTGTGGGTATTCTGGATGCTGAGTGTAGCAGATGCAGCTTTCGGGAGTTCTGTAATCTAAGTGTAGAGAGATGCAGTTTCCAGTAGTTCTGTATGTTGCATGGAGAGAGAAGCTGTTTCCAAGAGTTCTGTAGTCTGAGAGCAGGCATACGCTGTATATGGGATTCCTGTTGCCTGAGTGTAGCCGACGCAGCTTCTGGGAGATCTGTAACCGAGAATTAGAGAGACACAGTTTACCCAAGTTCTGTATCAGAGTGTAGGGAGAAGCTGTTTCCAAGCATTCTGTAGCCTATGAGCAGGTATTCGCTATATGCGGGTTTTCTGTATGCTGCGTGTGGCAGACGCAGCTTATGCGAGTTCTGTATCTTGAATGTAGTGAGACACAGTTTACCAGAGTTCTGTATAGGGGCGTAGAGAGAAACTCTTTCCAAGAGTTCTGTAGCCTGGCATAGGCATATGCAGTAACTGGGATTTCTGTATCCTGAGTGTAGGAGATGCCGCTTATGGGAGCTCTGCTACCTGGATGTAGAGAGAAGCAGTTCACCGGAGTTCTCTATCCTTGGTGTAGAGAGCAGCTATTTACTGGAGTTCGGTAGCCTGGAATGAGGCATTCACTCTATGCGGGTTTTCAGTAAGCTGCGTGTAAGAGATGCAGCTTACGGGAGTTCCATAACCTAAGTGCAGAGACATCCAGTATCCAGGAGTTCCGTATGTTGAATGTAGAGAGAAGCTGTTTCTAAGATTTCGGTAGCCTGGGCATAGGTATTCGGTATATGCGGGTTTTCTGTATGCTGAGTGCAGCAGGCGCAGCTTCTGGGAGATCTGCAACCTAGAATTAGAGAGACACAGTTTACCCAAGTTGTGTATCAGGTTGTAGGGAGAAGCTGTTTCCAAGAGTTCTGGAGCCTGGCAATAGGCATAGGCAATGTATGGGATTTCTGTATCCTAAGTGTAGCAGATGCAGCTTACAGGAGCTCAGTAACCTGGCTGGAAAGAGAAGCAGTTTCCAAGAGTTCTCTATCCTTGGTGTAGAGAGAAGCTGTTTCCAAGAGTTCTGTAGCCTATGAGCAGGTATTCGCTATACGCGGGTTTTCTGTATGCTGAGTGTAGCACACGCAGCTTATGGGCGTTCTGTCTCGTGCATGTCGTGAGACACTGTTTACCAGAGTTCTGTATATGCGTGTAGAGAGAAACTGTTTCCAAGAGTTCTGGAGCCTAGCAAGAGGCATATGCAGGAATTGGGATTTCTGTATCCTGAGTGTAGGAGACGCCACTTATGGGAGCTCTGCTACCTGGATGTAGAGAGAAGCAGTTTACCGGAGTTCGCTATCCTTGGTGTAGAGAGGAGCTGTTTACAGGAGTTGCGTATCCTGGAATTAGGCATTCGCTATGTGTGGGTATTCTGGATGCTGAGTGTAGCAGATGCAGCTTTCGGGAGTTCTGTAATCTAAGTGTAGAGAGATGCAGTTTCCAGTAGTTCTGTATGTTGCATGGAGAGAGAAGCTGTTTCCAAGAGTTCTGTAGTCTGAGAGCAGGCATACGCTGTATATGGGATTCCTGTTGCCTGAGTGTAGCCGACGCAGCTTCTGGGAGATCTGTAACCTAGAATTAGAGAGACACAGTTTACCCAAGTTCTGTATCAGAGTGTAGGGAGAAGCTGTTTCCAAGCATTCTGTAGCCTATGAGCAGGTATTCGCTATATGCGGGTTTTCTGTATGCTGCGTGTGGCAGACGCAGCTTATGCGAGTTCTGTATCTTGAATGTAGTGAGACACAGTTTACCAGAGTTCTGTATAGGGGCGTAGAGAGAAACTCTTTCCAAGAGTTCTGTAGCCTGGCATAGGCATATGCAGTAACTGGGATTTCTGTATCCTGAGTGTAGGAGATGCCGCTTATGGGAGCTCTGCTACCTGGATGTAGAGAGAAGCAGTTCACCGGAGTTCTCTATCCTTGGTGTAGAGAGCAGCTATTTACTGGAGTTCGGTAGCCTGGAATGAGGCATTCGCTCTATGCGGGTTTTCAGTAAGCTGCGTGTAAGAGATGCAGCTTACGGGAGTTCCATAACCTAAGTGCAGAGACATCCAGTATCCAGGAGTTCCGTATGTTGAATGTAGAGAGAAGCTGTTTCTAAGATTTCGGTAGCCTGGGCATAGGTATTCGGTATATGCGGGTTTTCTGTATGCTGAGTGCAGCAGGCGCAGCTTATGGGAGATCTGCAACCTAGAATTAGAGAGACACAGTTTACCCAAGTTGTGTATCAGGTTGTAGGGAGAAGCTGTTTCCAAGAGTTCTGGAGCCTGGCAATAGGCATAGGCAATGTATGGGATTTCTGTATCCTAAGTGTAGCAGATGCAGCTTACAGGAGCTCAGTAACCTGGCTGGAAAGAGAAGCAGTTTCCAAGAGTTCTCTATCCTTGGTGTAGGGAGAAGCTGTTTCCAAGAGTTCTGTAGCCTATGAGCAGGTATTCGCTATACGCGGGTTTTCTGTATGCTGAGTGTAGCACACGCAGCTTATGGGCGTTCTGTCTCGTGCATGTCGTGAGACACTGATTACCAGAGTTCTGTATATGCGTGTAGAGAGAAACTGTTTCCAAGAGTTCTGGAGCCTAGGAAGAGGCATATGCAGGAATTGGGATTTCTGTATCCTGAGTGTAGGAGACGCCACTTATGGGAGCTCTGCTACCTGGATGTAGAGAGAAGCAGTTTACCGGAGTTCGCTATCCCTGGTGTAGAGAGGAGCTGTTTACAGGAGTTGCGTATCCTGGAATTAGGCATTCGCTTTGTGTGGGTATTCTGGATGCTGAGTGTAGCAGATGCAGCTTTCGGGAGTTCTGTAATCTAAGTGTAGAGAGATGCAGTTTCCAGTAGTTCTGTATGTTGCATGGAGAGAGAAGCTGTTTCCAAGAGTTCTGTAGTCTGAGAGCAGGCATACGCTGTATATGGGATTCCTGTGCCTGAGTGTAGCCGACGCAGCTTCTGGAAGATCTGTAACCTAGAATTAGAGAGACACAGTTTACCCAAGTTCTGTATCAGAGTGTAGGGAGAAGCTGTTTCCAAGCATTCTGTAGCCTATGAGCAGGTATTCGCTATATGCGGGTTTTCTGTATGCTGCGTGTGGCAGACGCAGCTTATGTGAGTTCTGTATCTTGAATGTAGTGAGACACAGTTTACCAGAGTTCTGTATAGGGGCGTAGAGAGAAACTCTTTCCAAGAGTTCTGTAGCCTGGCATAGGCATATGCAGTAACTGGGATTTCTGTATCCTGAGTGTAGGAGATGCCGCTTATGGGAGCTCTGCTACCTGGATGTAGAGAGAAGCAATTCACCGGAGTTCTCTATCCTTGGTGTAGAGAGCAGCTATTTACTGGAGTTCGGTAGCCTGGAATGAGGCATTCGCTCTATGCGGGTTTTCAGTAAGCTGCGTGTAAGAGATGCAGCTTACGGGAGTTCCATAACCTAAGTGCAGAGACATCCAGTATCCAGGAGTTCCGTATGTTGAATGTAGAGAGAAGCTGTTTCTAAGATTTCGGTAGCCTGGGCATAGGTATTCGGTATATGCGGGTTTTCTGTATGCTGAGTGCAGCAGGCGCAGCTTATGGGAGATCTGCAACCTAGAATTAGAGAGACACAGTTTACCCAAGTTGTGTATCAGGTTGTAGGGAGAAGCTGTTTCCAAGAGTTCTGGAGCCTGGCAATAGGCATAGGCAATGTATGGGATTTCTGTATCCTAAGTGTAGCAGATGCAGCTTACAGGAGCTCAGTAACCTGGCTGGAAAGAGAAGCAGTTTCCAAGAGTTCTCTATCCTTGGTGTAGAGAGAAGCTGTTTCCAAGAGTTCTGTAGCCTATGAGCAGGTATTCGCTATACGCGGGTTTTCTGTATGCTGAGTGTAGCACACGCAGCTTATGGGCGTTCTGTCTCGTGCATGTCGTGAGACACTGTTTACCAGAGTTCTGTATATGCGTGTAGAGAGAAACTGTTTCCAAGAGTTCTGGAGCCTAGCAAGAGGCATATGCAGGAATTGGGATTTCTGTATCCTGAGTGTAGGAGACGCCACTTATGGGAGCTCTGCTACCTGGATGTAGAGAGAAGCAGTTTACCGGAGTTCGCTATCCTTGGTGTAGAGAGGAGCTGTTTACAGGAGTTGCGTATCCTGGAATTAGGCATTTGCTTTGTGTGGGTATTCTGGATGCTGAGTGTAGCAGATGCAGCTTTCGGGAGTTCTGTAATCTAAGTGTAGAGAGATGCAGTTTCCAGTAGTTCTGTATGTTGCATGGAGAGAGAAGCTGTTTCCAAGAGTTCTGTAGTCTGAGAGCAGGCATACGCTGTATATGGGATTCCTGTTGCCTGAGTGTAGCCGACGCAGCTTCTGGGAGATCTGTAACCTAGAATTAGAGAGACACAGTTTACCCAAGTTCTGTATCAGAGTGTAGGGAGAAGCTGTTTCCAAGCATTCTGTAGCCTATGAGCAGGTATTCGCTATATGCGGGTTTTCTCTATGCTGCGTGTGGCAGACGCAGCTTATGCGAGTTCTGTATCTTGAATGTAGTGAGACACAGTTTACCAGAGTTCTGTATAGGGGCGTAGAGAGAAACTCTTTCCAAGAGTTCTGTAGCCTGGCATAGGCATATGCAGTAACTGGGATTTCTGTATCCTGAGTGTAGGAGATGCCGCTTATGGGAGCTCTGCTACCTGGATGTAGAGAGAAGCAATTCACCGGAGTTCTCTATCCTTGGTGTAGAGAGCAGCTATTTACTGGAGTTCGGTAGCCTGGAATGAGGCATTCGCTCTATGCGGGTTTTCAGTAAGCTGCGTGTAAGAGATGCAGCTTACGGGAGTTCCATAACCTAAGTGCAGAGACATCCAGTATCCAGGAGTTCCGTATGTTGAATGTAGAGAGAAGCTGTTTCTAAGATTTCGGTAGCCTGGGCATAGGTATTCGGTATATGCGGGTTTTCTGTATGCTGAGTGCAGCAGGCGCAGCTTATGGGAGATCTGCAACCTAGAATTAGAGAGACACAGTTTACCCAAGTTGTGTATCAGGTTGTAGGGAGAAGCTGTTTCCAAGAGTTCTGGAGCCTGGCAATAGGCATAGGCAATGTATGGGATTTCTGTATCCTAAGTGTAGCAGATGCAGCTTACAGGAGCTCAGTAACCTGGCTGGAAAGAGAAGCAGTTTCCAAGAGTTCTCTATCCTTGGTGTAGAGAGAAGCTGTTTCCAAGAGTTCTGTAGCCTATGAGCAGGTATTCGCTATACGCGGGTTTTCTGTATGCTGAGTGTAGCACACGCAGCTTATGGGCGTTCTGTCTCGTGCATGTCGTGAGACACTGTTTACCAGAGTTCTGTATATGCGTGTAGAGAGAAACTGTTTCCAAGAGTTCTGGAGCCTAGCAAGAGGCATATGCAGGAATTGGGATTTCTGTATCCTGAGTGTAGGAGACGCCACTTATGGGAGCTCTGCTACCTGGATGTAGAGAGAAGCAGTTTACCGGAGTTCGCTATCCTTGGTGTAGAGAGGAGCTGTTTACAGGAGTTGCGTATCCTGGAATTAGGCATTCGCTTTGTGTGGGTATTCTGGATGCTGAGTGTAGCAGATGCAGCTTTCGGGAGTTCTGTAATCTAAGTGTAGAGAGATGCAGTTTCCAGTAGTTCTGTATGTTGCATGGAGAGAGAAGCTGTTTCCAAGAGTTCTGTAGTCTGAGAGCAGGCATACGCTGTATATGGGATTCCTGTTGCCTGAGTGTAGCCGACGCAGCTTCTGGGAGATCTGTAACCTAGAATTAGAGAGACACAGTTTACCCAAGTTCTGTATCAGAGTGTAGGGAGAAGCTGTTTCCAAGCATTCTGTAGCCTATGAGCAGGTATTCGCTATATGCGGGTTTTCTCTATGCTGCGTGTGGCAGACGCAGCTTATGCGAGTTCTGTATCTTGAATGTAGTGAGACACAGTTTACCAGAGTTCTGTATAGGGGCGTAGAGAGAAACTCTTTCCAAGAGTTCTGTAGCCTGGCATAGGCATATGCAGTAACTGGGATTTCTGTATCCTGAGTGTAGGAGATGCCGCTTATGGGAGCTCTGCTACCTGGATGTAGAGAGAAGCAATTCACCGGAGTTCTCTATCCTTGGTGTAGAGAGCAGCTATTTACTGGAGTTCGGTAGCCTGGAATGAGGCATTCGCTCTATGCGGGTTTTCAGTAAGCTGCGTGTAAGAGATGCAGCTTACGGGAGTTCCATAACCTAAGTGCAGAGACATCCAGTATCCAGGAGTTCCGTATGTTGAATGTAGAGAGAAGCTGTTTCTAAGATTTCGGTAGCCTGGGCATAGGTATTCGGTATATGCGGGTTTTCTGTATGCTGAGTGCAGCAGGCGCAGCTTCTGGGAGATCTGCAACCTAGAATTAGAGAGACACAGTTTACCCAAGTTGTGTATCAGGTTGTAGGGAGAAGCTGTTTCCAAGAGTTCTGGAGCCTGGCAATCGGCATAGGCAATGTATGGGATTTCTGTATCCTAAGTGTAGCAGATGCAGCTTACAGGAGCTCAGTAACCTGGCTGGAAAGAGAAGCAGTTTCCAAGAGTTCTCTATCCTTGGTGTAGAGAGAAGCTGTTTCCAAGAGTTCTGTAGCCTATGAGCAGGTATTCGCTATACGCGGGTTTTCTGTATGCTGAGTGTAGCACACGCAGCTTATGGGCGTTCTGTCTCGTGCATGTCGTGAGACACTGTTTACCAGAGTTCTGTATATGCGTGTAGAGAGAAACTGTTTCCAAGAGTTCTGGAGCCTAGCAAGAGGCATATGCAGGAATTGGGATTTCTGTATCCTGAGTGTAGGAGACGCCACTTATGGGAGCTCTGCTACCTGGATGTAGAGAGAAGCAGTTTACCGGAGTTCGCTATCCTTGGTGTAGAGAGGAGCTGTTTACAGGAGTTGCGTATCCTGGAATTAGGCATTCGCTTTGTGTGGGTATTCTGGATGCTGAGTGTAGCAGATGCAGCTTTCGGGAGTTCTGTAATCTAAGTGTAGAGAGATGCAGTTTCCAGTAGTTCTGTATGTTGCATGGAGAGAGAAGCTGTTTCCAAGAGTTCTGTAGTCTGAGAGCAGGCATACGCTGTATATGGGATTCCTGTTGCCTGAGTGTAGCCGACGCAGCTTCTGGGAGATCTGTAACCTAGAATTAGAGAGACACAGTTTACCCAAGTTCTGTATCAGAGTGTAGGGAGAAGCTGTTTCCAAGCATTCTGTAGCCTATGAGCAGGTATTCGCTATATGCGGGTTTTCTGTATGCTGCGTGTGGCAGACGCAGCTTATGCGAGTTCTGTATCTTGAATGTAGTGAGACACAGTTTACCAGAGTTCTGTATAGGGGCGTAGAGAGAAACTCTTTCCAAGAGTTCTGTAGCCTGGCATAGGCATATGCAGTAACTGGGATTTCTGTATCCTGAGTGTAGGAGATGCCGCTTATGGGAGCTCTGCTACCTGGATGTAGAGAGAAGCAGTTCACCGGAGTTCTCTATCCTTGGTGTAGAGAGCAGCTATTTACTGGAGTTCGGTAGCCTGGAATGAGGCATTCGCTCTATGCGGGTTTTCAGTAAGCTGCGTGTAAGAGATGCAGCTTACGGGAGTTCCATAACCTAAGTGCAGAGACATCCAGTATCCAGGAGTTCCGTATGTTGAATGTAGAGAGAAGCTGTTTCTAAGATTTCGGTAGCCTGGGCATAGGTATTCGGTATATGCGGGTTTTCTGTATGCTGAGTGCAGCAGGCGCAGCTTCTGGGAGATCTGCAACCTAGAATTAGAGAGACACAGTTTACCCAAGTTGTGTATCAGGTTGTAGGGAGAAGCTGTTTCCAAGAGTTCTGGAGCCTGGCAATAGGCATAGGCAATGTATGGGATTTCTGTATCCTAAGTGTAGCAGATGCAGCTTACAGGAGCTCAGTAACCTGGCTGGAAAGAGAAGCAGTTTCCAAGAGTTCTCTATCCTTGGTGTAGAGAGAAGCTGTTTCCAAGAGTTCTGTAGCCTATGAGCAGGTATTCGCTATACGCGGGTTTTCTGTATGCTGAGTGTAGCACACGCAGCTTATGGGCGTTCTGTCTCGTGCATGTCGTGAGACACTGTTTACCAGAGTTCTGTATATGCGTGTAGAGAGAAACTGTTTCCAAGAGTTCTGGAGCCTAGCAAGAGGCATATGCAGGAATTGGGATTTCTGTATCCTGAGTGTAGGAGACGCCACTTATGGGAGCTCTGCTACCTGGATGTAGAGAGAAGCAGTTTACCGGAGTTCGCTATCCTTGGTGTAGAGAGGAGCTGTTTACAGGAGTTGCGTATCCTGGAATTAGGCATTCGCTTTGTGTGGGTATTCTGGATGCTGAGTGTAGCAGATGCAGCTTTCGGGAGTTCTGTAATCTAAGTGTAGAGAGATGCAGTTTCCAGTAGTTCTGTATGTTGCATGGAGAGAGAAGCTGTTTCCAAGAGTTCTGTAGTCTGAGAGCAGGCATACGCTGTATATGGGATTCCTGTTGCCTGAGTGTAGCCGACGCAGCTTCTGGGAGATCTGTAACCTAGAATTAGAGAGACACAGTTTACCCAAGTTCTGTATCAGAGTGTAGGGAGAAGCTGTTTCCAAGCATTCTGTAGCCTATGAGCAGGTATTCGCTATATGCGGGTTTTCTGTATGCTGCGTGTGGCAGACGCAGCTTATGCGAGTTCTGTATCTTGAATGTAGTGAGACACAGTTTACCAGAGTTCTGTATAGGGGCGTAGAGAGAAACTCTTTCCAAGAGTTCTGTAGCCTGGCATAGGCATATGCAGTAACTGGGATTTCTGTATCCTGAGTGTAGGAGATGCCGCTTATGGGAGCTCTGCTACCTGGATGTAGAGAGAAGCAATTCACCGGAGTTCTCTATCCTTGGTGTAGAGAGCAGCTATTTACTGGAGTTCGGTAGCCTGGAATGAGGCATTCGCTCTATGCGGGTTTTCAGTAAGCTGCGTGTAAGAGATGCAGCTTACGGGAGTTCCATAACCTAAGTGCAGAGACATCCAGTATCCAGGAGTTCCGTATGTTGAATGTAGAGAGAAGCTGTTTCTAAGATTTCGGTAGCCTGGGCATAGGTATTCGGTATATGCGGGTTTTCTGTATGCTGAGTGCAGCAGGCGCAGCTTCTGGGAGATCAGCAACCTAGAATTAGAGAGACACAGTTTACCCAAGTTGTGTATCAGGTTGTAGGGAGAAGCTGTTTCCAAGAGTTCTGGAGCCTGGCAATAGGCATAGGCAATGTATGGGATTTCTGTATCCTAAGTGTAGCAGATGCAGCTTACAGGAGCTCAGTAACCTGGCTGGAAAGAGAAGCAGTTTCCAAGAGTTCTCTATCCTTGGTGTAGAGAGAAGCTGTTTCCAAGAGTTCTGTAGCCTATGAGCAGGTATTCGCTATACGCGGGTTTTCTGTATGCTGAGTGTAGCACACGCAGCTTATGGGCGTTCTGTCTCGTGCATGTCGTGAGACACTGTTTACCAGAGTTCTGTATATGCGTGTAGAGAGAAACTGTTTCCAAGAGTTCTGGAGCCTAGCAAGAGGCATATGCAGGAATTGGGATTTCTGTATCCTGAGTGTAGGAGACGCCACTTATGGGAGCTCTGCTACCTGGATGTAGAGAGAAGCAGTTTACCGGAGTTCGCTATCCTTGGTGTAGAGAGGAGCTGTTTACAGGAGTTGCGTATCCTGGAATTAGGCATTCGCTTTGTGTGGGTATTCTGGATGCTGAGTGTAGCAGATGCAGCTTTCGGGAGTTCTGTAATCTAAGTGTAGAGAGATGCAGTTTCCAGTAGTTCTGTATGTTGCATGGAGAGAGAAGCTGTTTCCAAGAGTTCTGTAGTCTGAGAGCAGGCATACGCTGTATATGGGATTCCTGTTGCCTGAGTGTAGCCGACGCAGCTTCTGGGAGATCTGTAACCTAGAATTAGAGAGACACAGTTTACCCAAGTTCTGTATCAGAGTGTAGGGAGAAGCTGTTTCCAAGCATTCTGTAGCCTATGAGCAGGTATTCGCTATATGCGGGTTTTCTGTATGCTGCGTGTGGCAGACGCAGCTTATGCGAGTTCTGTATCTTGAATGTAGTGAGACACAGTTTACCAGAGTTCTGTATAGGGGCGTAGAGAGAAACTCTTTCCAAGAGTTCTGTAGCCTGGCATAGGCATATGCAGTAACTGGGATTTCTGTATCCTGAGTGTAGGAGATGCCGCTTATGGGAGCTCTGCTACCTGGATGTAGAGAGAAGCAATTCACCGGAGTTCTCTATCCTTGGTGTAGAGAGCAGCTATTTACTGGAGTTCGGTAGCCTGGAATGAGGCATTCGCTCTATGCGGGTTTTCAGTAAGCTGCGTGTAAGAGATGCAGCTTACGGGAGTTCCATAACCTAAGTGCAGAGACATCCAGTATCCAGGAGTTCCGTATGTTGAATGTAGAGAGAAGCTGTTTCTAAGATTTCGGTAGCCTGGGCATAGGTATTCGGTATATGCGGGTTTTCTGTATGCTGAGTGCAGCAGGCGCAGCTTCTGGGAGATCTGCAACCTAGAATTAGAGAGACACAGTTTACCCAAGTTGTGTATCAGGTTGTAGGGAGAAGCTGTTTCCAAGAGTTCTGGAGCCTGGCAATAGGCATAGGCAATGTATGGGATTTCTGTATCCTAAGTGTAGCAGATGCAGCTTACAGGAGCTCAGTAACCTGGCTGGAAAGAGAAGCAGTTTCCAAGAGTTCTCTATCCTTGGTGTAGGGAGAAGCTGTTTCCAAGAGTTCTGTAGCCTATGAGCAGGTATTCGCTATACGCGGGTTTTCTGTATGCTGAGTGTAGCACACGCAGCTTATGGGCGTTCTGTCTCGTGCATGTCGTGAGACACTGTTTACCAGAGTTCTGTATATGCGTGTAGAGAGAAACTGTTTCCAAGAGTTCTGGAGCCTAGCAAGAGGCATATGCAGGAATTGGGATTTCTGTATCCTGAGTGTAGGAGACGCCACTTATGGGAGCTCTGCTACCTGGATGTAGAGAGAAGCAGTTTACCGGAGTTCGCTATCCTTGGTGTAGAGAGGAGCTGTTTACAGGAGTTGCGTATCCTGGAATTAGGCATTCGCTTTGTGTGGGTATTCTGGATGCTGAGTGTAGCAGATGCAGCTTTCGGGAGTTCTGTAATCTAAGTGTAGAGAGATGCAGTTTCCAGTAGTTCTGTATGTTGAATGTAGAGAGAAGCTGTTTCCAAGAGTTCTGTAGTCTGAGAGCAGGCATACGCTGTATATGGGATTCCTGTTGCCTGAGTGTAGCCGACGCAGCTTCTGGGAGATCTGTAACCTAGAATTAGAGAGACACAGTTTACCCAAGTTCTGTATCAGAGTGTAGGGAGAAGCTGTTTCCAAGCATTCTGTAGCCTATGAGCAGGTATTCGCTACATGCGGGTTTTCTGTATGCTGCGTGTGGCAGACGCAGCTTATGCGAGTTCTGTATCTTGAATGTAGTGAGACACAGTTTACCAGAGTTCTGTATAGGGGCGTAGAGAGAAACTCTTTCCAAGAGTTCTGTAGCCTGGCATAGGCATATGCAGTAACTGGGATTTCTGTATCCTGAGTGTAGGAGATGCCGCTTATGGGAGCTCTGCTACCTGGATGTAGAGAGAAGCAGTTCACCGGAGTTCTCTATCCTTGGTGTAGAGAGCAGCTATTTACTGGAGTTCGGTAGCCTGGAATGAGGCATTCACTCTATGCGGGTTTTCAGTAAGCTGCGTGTAAGAGATGCAGCTTACGGGAGTTCCATAACCTAAGTGCAGAGACATCCAGTATCCAGGAGTTCCGTATGTTGAATGTAGAGAGAAGCTGTTTCTAAGATTTCGGTAGCCTGGGCATAGGTATTCGGTATATGCGGGTTTTCTGTATGCTGAGTGCAGCAGGCGCAGCTTATGGGAGATCTGCAACCTAGAATTAGAGAGACACAGTTTACCCAAGTTGTGTATCAGGTTGTAGGGAGAAGCTGTTTCCAAGAGTTCTGGAGCCTGGCAATAGGCATAGGCAATGTATGGGATTTCTGTATCCTAAGTGTAGCAGATGCAGCTTACAGGAGCTCAGTAACCTGGCTGGAAAGAGAAGCAGTTTCCAAGAGTTCTCTATCCTTGGTGTAGAGAGAAGCTGTTTCCAAGAGTTCTGTAGCCTATGAGCAGGTATTCGCTATACGCGGGTTTTCTGTATGCTGAGTGTAGCACACGCAGCTTATGGGCGTTCTGTCTGGTGCATGTCGTGAGACACTGTTTACCAGAGTTCTGTATATGCGTGTAGAGAGAAACTGTTTCCAAGAGTTCTGGAGCCTAGCAAGAGGCATATGCAGGAATTGGGATTTCTGTATCCTGAGTGTAGGAGACGCCACTTATGGGAGCTCTGCTACCTGGATGTAGAGAGAAGCAGTTTACCGGAGTTCGCTATCCTTGGTGTAGAGAGGAGCTGTTTACAGGAGTTGCGTATCCTGGAATTAGGCATTCGCTTTGTGTGGGTATTCTGGATGCTGAGTGTAGCAGATGCAGCTTTCGGGAGTTCTGTAATCTAAGTGTAGAGAGATGCAGTTTCCAGTAGTTCTGTATGTTGAATGTAGAGAGAAGCTGTTTCCAAGAGTTCTGTAGTCTGAGAGCAGGCATACGCTGTATATGGGATTCCTGTTGCCTGAGTGTAGCCGACGCAGCTTCTGGGAGATCTGTAACCTAGAATTAGAGAGACACAGTTTACCCAAGTTCTGTATCAGAGTGTAGGGAGAAGCTGTTTCCAAGCATTCTGTAGCCTATGAGCAGGTATTCGCTATATGCGGGTTTTCTGTATGCTGCGTGTGGCAGACGCAGCTTATGCGAGTTCTGTATCTTGAATGTAGTGAGACACAGTTTACCAGAGTTCTGTATAGGGGCGTAGAGAGAAACTCTTTCCAAGAGTTCTGTAGCCTGGCATAGGCATATGCAGTAACTGGGATTTCTGTATCCTGAGTGTAGGAGATGCCGCTTATGGGAGCTCTGCTACCTGGATGTAGAGAGAAGCAGTTCACCGGAGTTCTCTATCCTTGGTGTAGAGAGCAGCTATTTACTGGAGTTCGGTAGCCTGGAATGAGGCATTCACTCTATGCGGGTTTTCAGTAAGCTGCGTGTAAGAGATGCAGCTTACGGGAGTTCCATAACCTAAGTGCAGAGACATCCAGTATCCAGGAGTTCCGTATGTTGAATGTAGAGAGAAGCTGTTTCTAAGATTTCGGTAGCCTGGGCATAGGTATTCGGTATATGCGGGTTTTCTGTATGCTGAGTGCAGCAGGCGCAGCTTCTGGGAGATCTGCAACCTAGAATTAGAGAGACACAGTTTACCCAAGTTGTGTATCAGGTTGTAGGGAGAAGCTGTTTCCAAGAGTTCTGGAGCCTGGCAATAGGCATAGGCAATGTATGGGATTTCTGTATCCTAAGTGTAGCAGATGCAGCTTACAGGAGCTCAGTAACCTGGCTGGAAAGAGAAGCAGTTTCCAAGAGTTCTCTATCCTTGGTGTAGGGAGAAGCTGTTTCCAAGAGTTCTGTAGCCTATGAGCAGGTATTCGCTATACGCGGGTTTTCTGTATGCTGAGTGTAGCACACGCAGCTTATGGGCGTTCTGTCTCGTGCATGTCGTGAGACACTGTTTACCAGAGTTCTGTATATGCGTGTAGAGAGAAACTGTTTCCAAGAGTTCTGGAGCCTAGCAAGAGGCATATGCAGGAATTGGGATTTCTGTATCCTGAGTGTAGGAGACGCCACTTATGGGAGCTCTGCTACCTGGATGTAGAGAGAAGCAGTTTACCGGAGTTCGCTATCCTTGGTGTAGAGAGGAGCTGTTTACAGGAGTTGCGTATCCTGGAATTAGGCATTCGCTTTGTGTGGGTATTCTGGATGCTGAGTGTAGCAGATGCAGCTTTCGGGAGTTCTGTAATCTAAGTGTAGAGAGATGCAGTTTCCAGTAGTTCTGTATGTTGCATGGAGAGAGAAGCTGTTTCCAAGAGTTCTGTAGTCTGAGAGCAGGCATACGCTGTATATGGGATTCCTGTTGCCTGAGTGTAGCCGACGCAGCTTCTGGGAGATCTGTAACCTAGAATTAGAGAGACACAGTTTACCCAAGTTCTGTATCAGAGTGTAGGGAGAAGCTGTTTCCAAGCATTCTGTAGCCTATGAGCAGGTATTCGCTATATGCGGGTTTTCTCTATGCTGCGTGTGGCAGACGCAGCTTATGCGAGTTCTGTATCTTGAATGTAGTGAGACACAGTTTACCAGAGTTCTGTATAGGGGCGTAGAGAGAAACTCTTTCCAAGAGTTCTGTAGCCTGGCATAGGCATATGCAGTAACTGGGATTTCTGTATCCTGAGTGTAGGAGATGCCGCTTATGGGAGCTCTGCTACCTGGATGTAGAGAGAAGCAGTTCACCGGAGTTCTCTATCCTTGGTGTAGAGAGCAGCTATTTACTGGAGTTTGGTAGCCTGGAATGAGGCATTCGCTCTATGCGGGTTTTCAGTAAGCTGCGTGTAAGAGATGCAGCTTACGGGAGTTCCATAACCTAAGTGCAGAGACATCCAGTATCCAGGAGTTCCGTATGTTGAATGTAGAGAGAAGCTGTTTCTAAGATTTCGGTAGCCTGGGCATAGGTATTCGGTATATGCGGGTTTTCTGTATGCTGAGTGCAGCAGGCGCAGCTTCTGGGAGATCTGCAACCTAGAATTAGAGAGACACAGTTTACCCAAGTTGTGTATCAGGTTGTAGGGAGAAGCTGTTTCCAAGAGTTCTGGAGCCTGGCAATAGGCATAGGCAATGTATGGGATTTCTGTATCCTAAGTGTAGCAGATGCAGCTTACAGGAGCTCAGTAACCTGGCTGGAAAGAGAAGCAGTTTCCAAGAGTTCTCTATCCTTGGTGTAGGGAGAAGCTGTTTCCAAGAGTTCTGTAGCCTATGAGCAGGTATTCGCTATACGCTGAGTGTAGCACACGCAGCTTATGGGCGTTCTGTCTCGTGCATGTCGTGAGACACTGTTTACCAGAGTTCTGTATATGCGTGTAGAGAGAAACTGTTTCCAAGAGTTCTGGAGCCTAGCAAGAGGCATATGCAGGAATTGGGATTTCTGTATCCTGAGTGTAGGAGACGCCACTTATGGGAGCTCTGCTACCTGGATGTAGAGAGAAGCAGTTTACCGGAGTTCGCTATCCTTGGTGTAGAGAGGAGCTGTTTACAGGAGTTGCGTATCCTGGAATTAGGCATTCGCTTTGTGTGGGTATTCTGGATGCTGAGTGTAGCAGATGCAGCTTTCGGGAGTTCTGTAATCTAAGTGTAGAGAGATGCAGTTTCCAGTAGTTCTGTATGTTGAATGTAGAGAGAAGATGTTTCCAAGAGTTCTGTAGTCTGAGAGCAGGCATACGCTGTATATGGGATTCCTGTTGCCTGAGTGTAGCCGACGCAGCTTCTGGGAGATCTGTAACCTAGAATTAGAGAGACACAGTTTACCCAAGTTCTGTATCAGAGTGTAGGGAGAAGCTGTTTCCAAGCATTCTGTAGCCTATGAGCAGGTATTCGCTACATGCGGGTTTTCTGTATGCTGCGTGTGGCAGACGCAGCTTATGCGAGTTCTGTATCTTGAATGTAGTGAGACACAGTTTACCAGAGTTCTGTATAGGGGCGTAGAGAGAAACTCTTTCCAAGAGTTCTGTAGCCTGGCATAGGCATATGCAGTAACTGGGATTTCTGTATCCTGAGTGTAGGAGATGCTGCTTATGGGAGCTCTGCTACCTGGATGTAGAGAGAAGCAGTTCACCGGAGTTCTCTATCCTTGGTGTAGAGAGCAGCTATTTACTGGAGTTCGGTAGCCTGGAATGAGGCATTCACTCTATGCGGGTTTTCAGTAAGCTGCGTGTAAGAGATGCAGCTTACGGGAGTTCCATAACCTAAGTGCAGAGACATCCAGTATCCAGGAGTTCCGTATGTTGAATGTAGAGAGAAGCTGTTTCTAAGATTTCGGTAGCCTGGGCATAGGTATTCGGTATATGCGGGTTTTCTGTATGCTGAGTGCAGCAGGCGCAGCTTCTGGGAGATCTGCAACCTAGAATTAGAGAGACACAGTTTACCCAAGTTGTGTATCAGGTTGTAGGGAGAAGCTGTTTCCAAGAGTTCTGGAGCCTGGCAATAGGCATAGGCAATGTATGGGATTTCTGTATCCTAAGTGTAGCAGATGCAGCTTACAGGAGCTCAGTAACCTGGCTGGAAAGAGAAGCAGTTTCCAAGAGTTCTCTATCCTTGGTGTAGAGAGAAGCTGTTTCCAAGAGTTCTGTAGCCTATGAGCAGGTATTCGCTATACGCGGGTTTTCTGTATGCTGAGTGTAGCACACGCAGCTTATGGGCGTTCTGTCTCGTGCATGTCGTGAGACACTGTTTACCAGAGTTCTGTATATGCGTGTAGAGAGAAACTGTTTCCAAGAGTTCTGGAGCCTAGCAAGAGGCATATGCAGGAATTGGGATTTCTGTATCCTGAGTGTAGGAGACGCCACTTATGGGAGCTCTGCTACCTGGATGTAGAGAGAAGCAGTTTACCGGAGTTCGCTATCCTTGGTGTAGAGAGGAGCTGTTTACAGGAGTTGCGTATCCTGGAATTAGGCATTCGCTTTGTGTGGGTATTCTGGATGCTGAGTGTAGCAGATGCAGCTTTCGGGAGTTCTGTAATCTAAGTGTAGAGAGATGCAGTTTCCAGTAGTTCTGTATGTTGAATGTAGAGAGAAGCTGTTTCCAAGAGTTCTGTAGTCTGAGAGCAGGCATACGCTGTATATGGGATTCCTGTTGCCTGAGTGTAGCCGACGCAGCTTCTGGGAGATCTGTAACCTAGAATTAGAGAGACACAGTTTACCCAAGTTCTGTATCAGAGTGTAGGGAGAAGCTGTTTCCAAGCATTCTGTAGCCTATGAGCAGGTATTCGCTACATGCGGGTTTTCTGTATGCTGCGTGTGGCAGACGCAGCTTATGCGAGTTCTGTATCTTGAATGTAGTGAGACACAGTTTACCAGAGTTCTGTATAGGGGCGTAGAGAGAAACTCTTTCCAAGAGTTCTGTAGCCTGGCATAGGCATATGCAGTAACTGGGATTTCTGTATCCTGAGTGTAGGAGATGCCGCTTATGGGAGCTCTGCTACCTGGATGTAGAGAGAAGCAGTTCACCGGAGTTCTCTATCCTTGGTGTAGAGAGCAGCTATTTACTGGAGTTCGGTAGCCTGGAATGAGGCATTCACTCTATGCGGGTTTTCAGTAAGCTGCGTGTAAGAGATGCAGCTTACGGGAGTTCCATAACCTAAGTGCAGAGACATCCAGTATCCAGGAGTTCCGTATGTTGAATGTAGAGAGAAGCTGTTTCTAAGATTTCGGTAGCCTGGGCATAGGTATTCGGTATATGCGGGTTTTCTGTATGCTGAGTGCAGCAGGCGCAGCTTCTGGGAGATCTGCAACCTAGAATTAGAGAGACACAGTTTACCCAAGTTGTGTATCAGGTTGTAGGGAGAAGCTGTTTCCAAGAGTTCTGGAGCCTGGCAATAGGCATAGGCAATGTATGGGATTTCTGTATCCTAAGTGTAGCAGATGCAGCTTACAGGAGCTCAGTAACCTGGCTGGAAAGAGAAGCAGTTTCCAAGAGTTCTCTATCCTTGGTGTAGGGAGAAGCTGTTTCCAAGAGTTCTGTAGCCTATGAGCAGGTATTCGCTATACGCTGAGTGTAGCACACGCAGCTTATGGGCGTTCTGTCTCGTGCATGTCGTGAGACACTGTTTACCAGAGTTCTGTATATGCGTGTAGAGAGAAACTGTTTCCAAGAGTTCTGGAGCCTAGCAAGAGGCATATGCAGGAATTGGGATTTCTGTATCCTGAGTGTAGGAGACGCCACTTATGGGAGCTCTGCTACCTGGATGTAGAGAGAAGCAGTTTACCGGAGTTCGCTATCCTTGGTGTAGAGAGGAGCTGTTTACAGGAGTTGCGTATCCTGGAATTAGGCATTCGCTTTGTGTGGGTATTCTGGATGCTGAGTGTAGCAGATGCAGCTTTCGGGAGTTCTGTAATCTAAGTGTAGAGAGATGCAGTTTCCAGTAGTTCTGTATGTTGCATGTAGAGAGAAGCTGTTTCCAAGAGTTCTGTAGTCTGAGAGCAGGCATACGCTGTATATGGGATTCCTGTTGCCTGAGTGTAGCCGACGCAGCTTCTGGGAGATCTGTAACCTAGAATTAGAGAGACACAGTTTACCCAAGTTCTGTATCAGAGTGTAGGGAGAAGCTGTTTCCAAGCATTCTGTAGCCTATGAGCAGGTATTCGCTACATGCGGGTTTTCTGTATGCTGCGTGTGGCAGACGCAGCTTATGCGAGTTCTGTATCTTGAATGTAGTGAGACACAGTTTACCAGAGTTCTGTATAGGGGCGTAGAGAGAAACTCTTTCCAAGAGTTCTGTAGCCTGGCATAGGCATATGCAGTAACTGGGATTTCTGTATCCTGAGTGTAGGAGATGCCGCTTATGGGAGCTCTGCTACCTGGATGTAGAGAGAAGCAATTCACCGGAGTTCTCTATCCTTGGTGTAGAGAGCAGCTATTTACTGGAGTTCGGTAGCCTGGAATGAGGCATTCACTCTATGCGGGTTTTCAGTAAGCTGCGTGTAAGAGATGCAGCTTACGGGAGTTCCATAACCTAAGTGCAGAGACATCCAGTATCCAGGAGTTCCGTATGTTGAATGTAGAGAGAAGCTGTTTCTAAGATTTCGGTAGCCTGGGCATAGGTATTCGGTATATGCGGGTTTTCTGTATGCTGAGTGCAGCAGGCGCAGCTTCTGGGAGATCTGCAACCTAGAATTAGAGAGACACAGTTTACCCAAGTTGTGTATCAGGTTGTAGGGAGAAGCTGTTTCCAAGAGTTCTGGAGCCTGGCAATAGGCATAGGCAATGTATGGGATTTCTGTATCCTAAGTGTAGCAGATGCAGCTTACAGGAGCTCAGTAACCTGGCTGGAAAGAGAAGCAGTTTCCAAGAGTTCTCTATCCTTGGTGTATGGAGAAGCTGTTTCCAAGAGTTCTGTAGCCTATGAGCAGGTATTCGCTATACGCGGGTTTTCTGTATGCTGAGTGTAGCACACGCAGCTTATGGGCGTTCTGTCTCGTGCATGTCGTGAGACACTGTTTACCAGAGTTCTGTATATGCGTGTAGAGAGAAACTGTTTCCAAGAGTTCTGGAGCCTAGCAAGAGGCATATGCAGGAATTGGGATTTCTGTATCCTGAGTGTAGGAGACGCCACTTATGGGAGCTCTGCTACCTGGATGTAGAGAGAAGCAGTTTACCGGAGTTCGCTATCCTTGGTGTAGAGAGGAGCTGTTTACAGGAGTTGCGTATCCTGGAATTAGGCATTCGCTTTGTGTGGGTATTCTGGATGCTGAGTGTAGCAGATGCAGCTTTCGGGAGTTCTGTAATCTAAGTGTAGAGAGATGCAGTTTCCAGTAGTTCTGTATGTTGCATGGAGAGAGAAGCTGTTTCCAAGAGTTCTGTAGTCTGAGAGCAGGCATACGCTGTATATGGGATTCCTGTTGCCTGAGTGTAGCCGACGCAGCTTCTGGGAGATCTGTAACCTAGAATTAGAGAGACACAGTTTACCCAAGTTCTGTATCAGAGTGTAGGGAGAAGCTGTTTCCAAGCATTCTGTAGCCTATGAGCAGGTATTCGCTATATGCGGGTTTTCTGTATGCTGCGTGTGGCAGACGCAGCTTATGCGAGTTCTGTATCTTGAATGTAGTGAGACACAGTTTACCAGAGTTCTGTATAGGGGCGTAGAGAGAAACTCTTTCCAAGAGTTCTGTAGCCTGGCATAGGCATATGCAGTAACTGGGATTTCTGTATCCTGAGTGTAGGAGATGCCGCTTATGGGAGCTCTGCTACCTGGATGTAGAGAGAAGCAGTTCACCGGAGTTCTCTATCCTTGGTGTAGAGAGCAGCTATTTACTGGAATTTGGTAGCCTGGAATGAGGCATTCGCTCTATGCGGGTTTTCAGTAAGCTGCGTGTAAGAGATGCAGCTTACGGGAGTTCCATAACCTAAGTGCAGAGACATCCAGTATCCAGGAGTTCCGTATGTTGAATGTAGAGAGAAGCTGTTTCTAAGATTTCGGTAGCCTGGGCATAGGTATTCGGTATATGCGGGTTTTCTGTATGCTGAGTGCAGCAGGCGCAGCTTATGGGAGATCTGCAACCTAGAATTAGAGAGACACAGTTTACCCAAGTTGTGTATCAGGTTGTAGGGAGAAGCTGTTTCCAAGAGTTCTGGAGCCTGGCAATAGGCATAGGCAATGTATGGGATTTCTGTATCCTAAGTGTAGCAGATGCAGCTTACAGGAGCTCAGTAACCTGGCTGGAAAGAGAAGCAGTTTCCAAGAGTTCTCTATCCTTGGTGTAGGGAGAAGCTGTTTCCAAGAGTTCTGTAGCCTATGAGCAGGTATTCGCTATACGCTGAGTGTAGCACACGCAGCTTATGGGCGTTCTGTCTCGTGCATGTCGTGAGACACTGTTTACCAGAGTTCTGTATATGCGTGTAGAGAGAAACTGTTTGCAAGAGTTCTGGAGCCTAGCAAGAGGCATATGCAGGAATTGGGATTTCTGTATCCTGAGTGTAGGAGACGCCACTTATGGGAGCTCTGCTACCTGGATGTAGAGAGAAGCAGTTTACCGGAGTTCGCTATCCTTGGTGTAGAGAGGAGCTGTTTACAGGAGTTGCGTATCCTGGAATTAGGCATTCGCTTTGTGTGGGTATTCTGGATGCTGAGTGTAGCAGATGCAGCTTTCGGGAGTTCTGTAATCTAAGTGTAGAGAGATGCAGTTTCCAGTAGTTCTGTATGTTGAATGTAGAGAGAAGCTGTTTCCAAGAGTTCTGTAGTCTGAGAGCAGGCATACGCTGTATATGGGATTCCTGTTGCCTGAGTGTAGCCGACGCAGCTTCTGGGAGATCTGTAACCTAGAATTAGAGAGACACAGTTTACCCAAGTTCTGTATCAGAGTGTAGGGAGAAGCTGTTTCCAAGCATTCTGTAGCCTATGAGCAGGTATTCGCTACATGCGGGTTTTCTGTATGCTGCGTGTGGCAGACGCAGCTTATGCGAGTTCTGTATCTTGAATGTAGTGAGACACAGTTTACCAGAGTTCTGTATAGGGGCGTAGAGAGAAACTCTTTCCAAGAGTTCTGTAGCCTGGCATAGGCATATGCAGTAACTGGGATTTCTGTATCCTGAGTGTAGGAGATGCCGCTTATGGGAGCTCTGCTACCTGGATGTAGAGAGAAGCAGTTCACCGGAGTTCTCTATCCTTGGTGTAGAGAGCAGCTATTTACTGGAGTTTGGTAGCCTGGAATGAGGCATTCGCTCTATGCGGGTTTTCAGTAAGCTGCGTGTAAGAGATGCAGCTTACGGGAGTTCCATAACCTAAGTGCAGAGACATCCAGTATCCAGGAGTTCCGTATGTTGAATGTAGAGAGAAGCTGTTTCTAAGATTTCGGTAGCCTGGGCATAGGTATTCGGTATATGCGGGTTTTCTGTATGCTGAGTGCAGCAGGCGCAGCTTCTGGGAGATCTGCAACCTAGAATTAGAGAGACACAGTTTACCCAAGTTGTGTATCAGGTTGTAGGGAGAAGCTGTTTCCAAGAGTTCTGGAGCCTGGCAATAGGCATAGGCAATGTATGGGATTTCTGTATCCTAAGTGTAGCAGATGCAGCTTACAGGAGCTCAGTAACCTGGCTGGAAAGAGAAGCAGTTTCCAAGAGTTCTCTATCCTTGGTGTAGGGAGAAGCTGTTTCCAAGAGTTCTGTAGCCTATGAGCAGGTATTCGCTATACGCTGAGTGTAGCACACGCAGCTTATGGGCGTTCTGTCTCGTGCATGTCGTGAGACACTGTTTACCAGAGTTCTGTATATGCGTGTAGAGAGAAACTGTTTCCAAGAGTTCTGGAGCCTAGCAAGAGGCATATGCAGTAATTGGGATTTCTGTATCCTGAGTGTAGGAGACGCCACTTATGGGAGCTCTGCTACCTGGATGTAGAGAGAAGCAGTTTACCGGAGTTCGCTATCCTTGGTGTAGAGAGGAGCTGTTTACAGGAGTTGCGTATCCTGGAATTAGGCATTCGCTTTGTGTGGGTATTCTGGATGCTGAGTGTAGCAGATGCAGCTTTCGGGAGTTCTGTAATCTAAGTGTAGAGAGATGCAGTTTCCAGTAGTTCTGTATGTTGAATGTAGAGAGAAGCTGTTTCCAAGAGTTCTGTAGTCTGAGAGCAGGCATACGCTGTATATGGGATTCCTGTTGCCTGAGTGTAGCCGACGCAGCTTCTGGGAGATCTGTAACCTAGAATTAGAGAGACACAGTTTACCCAAGTTCTGTATCAGAGTGTAGGGAGAAGCTGTTTCCAAGCATTCTGTAGCCTATGAGCAGGTATTCGCTATATGCGGGTTTTCTGTATGCTGCGTGTGGCAGACGCAGCTTATGCGAGTTCTGTATCTTGAATGTAGTGAGACACAGTTTACCAGAGTTCTGTATAGGGGCGTAGAGAGAAACTCTTTCCAAGAGTTCTGTAGCCTGGCATAGGCATATGCAGTAACTGGGATTTCTGTATCCTGAGTGTAGGAGATGCCGCTTATGGGAGCTCTGCTACCTGGATGTAGAGAGAAGCAGTTCACCGGAGTTCTCTATCCTTGGTGTAGAGAGCAGCTATTTACTGGAGTTCGGTAGCCTGGAATGAGGCATTCGCTCTATGCGGGTTTTCAGTAAGCTGCGTGTAAGAGATGCAGCTTACGGGAGTTCCATAACCTAAGTGCAGAGACATCCAGTATCCAGGAGTTCCGTATGTTGAATGTAGAGAGAAGCTGTTTCTAAGATTTCAGTAGCCTGGGCATAGGTATTCGGTATATGCGGGTTTTCTGAATGCTGAGTGCAGCAGACGCAGCTTCTGGGAGATCTGCAACCTAGAATTAGAGAGACACAGTTTACCCAAGTTGTGTATCAGGTTGTAGGGAGAAGCTGTTTCCAAGAGTTCTGGAGCCTGGCAATAGGCATAGGCAATGTATGGGATTTCTGTATCCTAAGTGTAGCAGATGCAGCTTACAGGAGCTCAGTAACCTGGCTGGAAAGAGAAGCAGTTTCCAAGAGTTCTCTATCCTTGGTGTAGGGAGAAGCTGTTTCCAAGAGTTCTGTAGCCTATGAGCAGGTATTCGCTATACGCGGGTTTTCTGTATGCTGAGTGTAGCACACGCAGCTTATGGGCGTTCTGTCTCGTGCATGTCGTGAGACACTGTTTACCAGAGTTCTGTATATGCGTGTAGAGAGAAACTGTTTGCAAGAGTTCTGGAGCCTAGCAAGAGGCATATGCAGGAATTGGGATTTCTGTATCCTGAGTGTAGGAGACGCCACTTATGGGAGCTCTGCTACCTGGATGTAGAGAGAAGCAGTTTACCGGAGTTCGCTATCCTTGGTGTAGAGAGGAGCTGTTTACAGGAGTTGCGTATCCTGGAATTAGGCATTCGCTATGTGTGGGTATTCTGGATGCTGAGTGTAGCAGATGCAGCTTTCGGGAGTTCTGTAATCTAAGTGTAGAGAGATGCAGTTTCCAGTAGTTCTGTATGTTGCATGGAGAGAGAAGCTGTTTCCAAGAGTTCTGTAGTCTGAGAGCAGGCATACGCTGTATATGGGATTCCTGTTGCCTGAGTGTAGCCGACGCAGCTTCTGGGAGATCTGTAACCTAGAATTAGAGAGACACAGTTTACCCAAGTTCTGTATCAGAGTGTAGGGAGAAGCTGTTTCCAAGCATTCTGTAGCCTATGAGCAGGTATTCGCTATATGCGGGTTTTCTCTATGCTGCGTGTGGCAGACGCAGCTTATGCGAGTTCTGTATCTTGAATGTAGTGAGACACAGTTTACCAGAGTTCTGTATAGGGGCGTAGAGAGAAACTCTTTCCAAGAGTTCTGTAGCCTGGCATAGGCATATGCAGTAACTGGGATTTCTGTATCCTGAGTGTAGGAGATGCCGCTTATGGGAGCTCTGCTACCTGGATGTAGAGAGAAGCAGTTCACCGGAGTTCTCTATCCTTGGTGTAGAGAGCAGCTATTTACTGGAGTTCGGTAGCCTGGAATGAGGCATTCGCTCTATGCGGGTTTTCAGTAAGCTGCGTGTAAGAGATGCAGCTTACGGGAGTTCCATAACCTAAGTGCAGAGACATCCAGTATCCAGGAGTTCCGTATGTTGAATGTAGAGAGAAGCTGTTTCTAAGATTTCGGTAGCCTGGGCATAGGTATTCGGTATATGCGGGTTTTCTGTATGCTGAGTGCAGCAGGCGCAGCTTATGGGAGATCTGCAACCTAGAATTAGAGAGACACAGTTTACCCAAGTTGTGTATCAGGTTGTAGGGAGAAGCTGTTTCCAAGAGTTCTGGAGCCTGGCAATAGGCATAGGCAATGTATGGGATTTCTGTATCCTAAGTGTAGCAGATGCAGCTTACAGGAGCTCAGTAACCTGGCTGGAAAGAGAAGCAGTTTCCAAGAGTTCTCTATCCTTGGTGTAGGGAGAAGCTGTTTCCAAGAGTTCTGTAGCCTATGAGCAGGTATTCGCTATACGCTGAGTGTAGCACACGCAGCTTATGGGCGTTCTGTCTCGTGCATGTCGTGAGACACTGTTTACCAGAGTTCTGTATATGCGTGTAGAGAGAAACTGTTTCCAAGAGTTCTGGAGCCTAGCAAGAGGCATATGCAGGAATTGGGATTTCTGTATCCTGAGTGTAGGAGACGCCACTTATGGGAGCTCTGCTACCTGGATGTAGAGAGAAGCAGTTTACCGGAGTTCGCTATCCTTGGTGTAGAGAGGAGCTGTTTACAGGAGTTGCGTATCCTGGAATTAGGCATTCGCTATGTGTGGGTATTCTGGATGCTGAGTGTAGCAGATGCAGCTTTCGGGAGTTCTGTAATCTAAGTGTAGAGAGATGCAGTTTCCAGTAGTTCTGTATGTTGCATGGAGAGAGAAGCTGTTTCCAAGAGTTCTGTAGTCTGAGAGCAGGCATACGCTGTATATGGGATTCCTGTTGCCTGAGTGTAGCCGACGCAGCTTCTGGGAGATCTGTAACCTAGAATTAGAGAGACACAGTTTACCCAAGTTCTGTATCAGAGTGTAGGGAGAAGCTGTTTCCAAGCATTCTGTAGCCTATGAGCAGGTATTCGCTATATGCGGGTTTTCTGTATGCTGCGTGTGGCAGACGCAGCTTATGCGAGTTCTGTATCTTGAATGTAGTGAGACACAGTTTACCAGAGTTCTGTATAGGGGCGTAGAGAGAAACTCTTTCCAAGAGTTCTGTAGCCTGGCATAGGCATATGAAGTAACTGGGATTTCTGTATCCTGAGTGTAGGAGATGCCGCTTATGGGAGCTCTGCTACCTGGATGTAGAGAGAAGCAGTTCACCGGAGTTCTCTATCCTTGGTGTAGAGAGCAGCTATTTACTGGAGTTCGGTAGCCTGGAATGAGGCATTCGCTCTATGCGGGTTTTCAGTAAGCTGCGTGTAAGAGATGCAGCTTACGGGAGTTCCATAACCTAAGTGCAGAGACATCCAGTATCCAGGAGTTCCGTATGTTGAATGTAGAGAGAAGCTGTTTCTAAGATTTCGGTAGCCTGGGCATAGGTATTCGGTATATGCGGGTTTTCTGTATGCTGAGTGCAGCAGGCGCAGCTTATGGGAGATCTGCAACCTAGAATTAGAGAGACACAGTTTACCCAAGTTGTGTATCAGGTTGTAGGGAGAAGCTGTTTCCAAGAGTTCTGGAGCCTGGCAATAGGCATAGGCAATGTATGGGATTTCTGTATCCTAAGTGTAGCAGATGCAGCTTACAGGAGCTCAGTAACCTGGCTGGAAAGAGAAGCAGTTTCCAAGAGTTCTCTATCCTTGGTGTAGGGAGAAGCTGTTTCCAAGAGTTCTGTAGCCTATGAGCAGGTATTCGCTATACGCGGGTTTTCTGTATGCTGAGTGTAGCACACGCAGCTTATGGGCGTTCTGTCTCGTGCATGTCGTGAGACACTGTTTACCAGAGTTCTGTATATGCGTGTAGAGAGAAACTGTTTCCAAGAGTTCTGGAGCCTAGCAAGAGGCATATGCAGTAATTGGGATTTCTGTATCCTGAGTGTAGGAGACGCCACTTATGGGAGCTCTGCTACCTGGATGTAGAGAGAAGCAGTTTACCGGAGTTCGCTATCCTTGGTGTAGAGAGGAGCTGTTTACAGGAGTTGCGTATCCTGGAATTAGGCATTCGCTTTGTGTGGGTATTCTGGATGCTGAGTGTAGCAGATGCAGCTTTCGGGAGTTCTGTAATCTAAGTGTAGAGAGATGCAGTTTCCAGTAGTTCTGTATGTTGAATGTAGAGAGAAGCTGTTTCCAAGAGTTCTGTAGTCTGAGAGCAGGCATACGCTGTATATGGGATTCCTGTTGCCTGAGTGTAGCCGACGCAGCTTCTGGGAGATCTGTAACCTAGAATTAGAGAGACACAGTTTACCCAAGTTCTGTATCAGAGTGTAGGGAGAAGCTGTTTCCAAGCATTCTGTAGCCTATGAGCAGGTATTCGCTATATGCGGGTTTTCTGTATGCTGCGTGTGGCAGACGCAGCTTATGCGAGTTCTGTATCTTGAATGTAGTGAGACACAGTTTACCAGAGTTCTGTATAGGGGCGTAGAGAGAAACTCTTTCCAAGAGTTCTGTAGCCTGGCATAGGCATATGCAGTAACTGGGATTTCTGTATCCTGAGTGTAGGAGATGCCGCTTATGGGAGCTCTGCTACCTGGATGTAGAGAGAAGCAGTTCACCGGAGTTCTCTATCCTTGGTGTAGAGAGCAGCTATTTACTGGAGTTCGGTAGCCTGGAATGAGGCATTCGCTCTATGCGGGTTTTCAGTAAGCTGCGTGTAAGAGATGCAGCTTACGGGAGTTCCATAACCTAAGTGCAGAGACATCCAGTATCCAGGAGTTCCGTATGTTGAATGTAGAGAGAAGCTGTTTCTAAGATTTCAGTAGCCTGGGCATAGGTATTCGGTATATGCGGGTTTTCTGAATGCTGAGTGCAGCAGACGCAGCTTCTGGGAGATCTGCAACCTAGAATTAGAGAGACACAGTTTACCCAAGTTGTGTATCAGGTTGTAGGGAGAAGCTGTTTCCAAGAGTTCTGGAGCCTGGCAATAGGCATAGGCAATGTATGGGATTTCTGTATCCTAAGTGTAGCAGATGCAGCTTACAGGAGCTCAGTAACCTGGCTGGAAAGAGAAGCAGTTTCCAAGAGTTCTCTATCCTTGGTGTAGGGAGAAGCTGTTTCCAAGAGTTCTGTAGCCTATGAGCAGGTATTCGCTATACGCGGGTTTTCTGTATGCTGAGTGTAGCACACGCAGCTTATGGGCGTTCTGTCTCGTGCATGTCGTGAGACACTGTTTACCAGAGTTCTGTATATGCGTGTAGAGAGAAACTGTTTGCAAGAGTTCTGGAGCCTAGCAAGAGGCATATGCAGGAATTGGGATTTCTGTATCCTGAGTGTAGGAGACGCCACTTATGGGAGCTCTGCTACCTGGATGTAGAGAGAAGCAGTTTACCGGAGTTCGCTATCCTTGGTGTAGAGAGGAGCTGTTTACAGGAGTTGCGTATCCTGGAATTAGGCATTCGCTATGTGTGGGTATTCTGGATGCTGAGTGTAGCAGATGCAGCTTTCGGGAGTTCTGTAATCTAAGTGTAGAGAGATGCAGTTTCCAGTAGTTCTGTATGTTGCATGGAGAGAGAAGCTGTTTCCAAGAGTTCTGTAGTCTGAGAGCAGGCATACGCTGTATATGGGATTCCTGTTGCCTGAGTGTAGCCGACGCAGCTTCTGGGAGATCTGTAACCTAGAATTAGAGAGACACAGTTTACCCAAGTTCTGTATCAGAGTGTAGGGAGAAGCTGTTTCCAAGCATTCTGTAGCCTATGAGCAGGTATTCGCTATATGCGGGTTTTCTCTATGCTGCGTGTGGCAGACGCAGCTTATGCGAGTTCTGTATCTTGAATGTAGTGAGACACAGTTTACCAGAGTTCTGTATAGGGGCGTAGAGAGAAACTCTTTCCAAGAGTTCTGTAGCCTGGCATAGGCATATGCAGTAACTGGGATTTCTGTATCCTGAGTGTAGGAGATGCCGCTTATGGGAGCTCTGCTACCTGGATGTAGAGAGAAGCAATTCACCGGAGTTCTCTATCCTTGGTGTAGAGAGCAGCTATTTACTGGAGTTCGGTAGCCTGGAATGAGGCATTCGCTCTATGCATGTTTTCAGTAAGCTGCGTGTAAGAGATGCAGCTTACGGGAGTTCCATAACCTAAGTCAGAGACATCCAGTATCCAGGAGTTCCGTATGTTGAATGTAGAGAGAAGCTGTTTCTAAGATTTCGGTAGCCTGGGCATAGGTATTCGGTATATGCGGGTTTTCTGTATGCTGAGTGCAGCAGGCGCAGCTTCTGGGAGATCTGCAACCTAGAATTAGAGAGACACAGTTTACCCAAGTTGTGTATCAGGTTGTAGGGAGAAGCTGTTTCCAAGAGTTCTGGAGCCTGGCAATAGGCATAGGCAATGTATGGGATTTCTGTATCCTAAGTGTAGCAGATGCAGCTTACAGGAGCTCAGTAACCTGGCTGGAAAGAGAAGCAGTTTCCAAGAGTTCTCTATCCTTGGTGTAGGGAGAAGCTGTTTCCAAGAGTTCTGTAGCCTATGAGCAGGTATTCGCTATACGCGGGTTTTCTGTATGCTGAGTGTAGCACACGCAGCTTATGGGCGTTCTGTCTCGTGCATGTCGTGAGACACTGTTTACCAGAGTTCTGTATATGCGTGTAGAGAGAAACTGTTTCCAAGAGTTCTGGAGCCTAGCAAGAGGCATATGCAGGAATTGGGATTTCTGTATCCTGAGTGTAGGAGACGCCACTTATGGGAGCTCTGCTACCTGGATGTAGAGAGAAGCAGTTTACCGGAGTTCGCTATCCTTGGTGTAGAGAGGAGCTGTTTACAGGAGTTGCGTATCCTGGAATTAGGCATTCGCTATGTGTGGGTATTCTGGATGCTGAGTGTAGCAGATGCAGCTTTCGGGAGTTCTGTAATCTAAGTGTAGAGAGATGCAGTTTCCAGTAGTTCTGTATGTTGCATGGAGAGAGAAGCTGTTTCCAAGAGTTCTGTAGTCTGAGAGCAGGCATACGCTGTATATGGGATTCCTGTTGCCTGAGTGTAGCCGAAGCAGCTTCTGGGAGATCTGTAACCTAGAATTAGAGAGACACAGTTTACCCAAGTTCTGTATCAGAGTGTAGGGAGAAGCTGTTTCCAAGCATTCTGTAGCCTATGAGCAGGTATTCGCTATACGCGGGATTTCTGTATGCTGCGTGTGGCAGACGCAGCTTATGCGAGTTCTGTCTCATGCATGTAGTGAGACACAGTTTACCGGAGTTCTGTATAGGGGCGTAGAGAGAAACTCTTTCCAAGAGTTCTGTAGCCTGGCATAGGCATATGCAGTAACTGGGATTTCTGTATCCTGAGTGTAGGAGATGCCGCTTATGGGAGCTCTGCTACCTGGATGTAGAGAGAAGTAGTTTACCGGAGTTCGCTATCCTTGGTGTAGAGAGGAGCTGTTTAAAGGAGTTGCGTATCCTGGAAATAGGCATTCGCTATGTGTGGGTATTCTGGATGCTGAGTGTAGCAGATGCAGCTTTCGGGAGTTCTGTAATCTAAGTGTAGAGAGATGCAATTTCAAGTAGTTCTGTATGTTGAATGTAGAGAGAAGCTGTTTCTAAGATTTCGGTAGCCTGGGCATAGGTATTCGGTATATGCGGGTTTTCTGTATGCTGAGTGCAGCAGGCGCAGCTTATGGGAGATCTGCAACCTAGAATTAGAGAGACACAGTTTACCCAAGTTGTGTATCAGGTTGTAGGGAGAAGCTGTTTCCAAGAGTTCTGGAGCCTGGCAATAGGCATAGGCAATGTATGGGATTTCTGTATCCTAAGTGTAGCAGATGCAGCTTACAGGAGCTCAGTAACCTGGCTGGAAAGAGAAGCAGTTTCCAAGAGTTCTCTATCCTTGGTGTAGAGAGAAGCTGTTTCCAAGAGTTCTGTAGCCTGGCATAGGCATATGCAGTAACTGGGATTTCTGTATCCTGAGTGTAGGAGATGCCGCTTATGGGAGCTCTGCTACCTGCATGTAGATAGAAGCAGTTCACCGGAGTTCTCTATCCTTGGTGTAGAGAGCAGCTATTTACTGGAGTTCGGTAGCCTGGAATGAGGCATTCGCTCTATGCGGGTTTTCAGTAAGCTGCGTGTAAGAGATGCAGCTTACGCGAGTTCCATAACCTAAGTGCAGAGACATCCAGTATCCAGGAGTTCCGTATGTTGAATGTAGAGAGAAGCTGTTTCTAAGATTTCAGTAGCCTGGGCATAGGTATTCGGTATATGCGGGTTTTCTGTATGCTGAGTGCAGCAGACGCAGCTTCTGGGAGATCTGCAACCTAGAATTAGAGAGACACAGTTTACCCAAGTTGTGTATCAGGTTGTAGGGAGAAGCTGTTTCCAAGAGTTCTGGAGCCTGGCAATAGGCATAGGCAATGTATGGGATTTCTGTATCCTAAGTGTAGCAGATGCAGCTTACAGGAGCTCAGTAACCTGGCTGGAAAGAGAAGCAGTTTCCAAGAGTTCTCTATCCTTGGTGTAGGGAGAAGCTGTTTCCAAGAGTTCTGTAGCCTATGAGCAGGTATTCGCTATACGCGGGTTTTCTGTATGCTGAGTGTAGCACACGCAGCTTATGGGCGTTCTGTCTCGTGCATGTCGTGAGACACTGTTTACCAGAGTTCTGTATATGCGTGTAGAGAGAAACTGTTTGCAAGAGTTCTGGAGCCTAGCAAGAGGCATATGCAGGAATTAGGATTTCTGTATCCTGAGTGTAGGAGACGCCACTTATGGGAGCTCTGCTACCTGGATGTAGAGAGAAGCAGTTTACCGGAGTTCGCTATCCTTGGTGTAGAGAGGAGCTGTTTACAGGAGTTGCGTATCCTGGAATTAGGCATTCGCTATGTGTGGGTATTCTGGATGCTGAGTGTAGCAGATGCAGCTTTCGGGAGTTCTGTAATCTAAGTGTAGAGAGATGCAGTTTCCAGTAGTTCTGTATGTTGCATGGAGAGAGAAGCTGTTTCCAAGAGTTCTGTAGTCTGAGAGCAGGCATACGCTGTATATGGGATTCCTGTTGCCTGAGTGTAGCCGACGCAGCTTCTGGGAGATCTGTAACCTAGAATTAGAGAGACACAGTTTACCCAAGTTCTGTATCAGAGTGTAGGGAGAAGCTGTTTCCAAGCATTCTGTAGCCTATGAGCAGGTATTCGCTATATGCGGGTTTTCTCTATGCTGCGTGTGGCAGACGCAGCTTATGCGAGTTCTGTATCTTGAATGTAGTGAGACACAGTTTACCAGAGTTCTGTATAGGGGCGTAGAGAGAAACTCTTTCCAAGAGTTCTGTAGCCTGGCATAGGCATATGCAGTAACTGGGATTTCTGTATCCTGAGTGTAGGAGATGCCGCTTATGGGAGCTCTGCTACCTGGATGTAGAGAGAAGCAATTCACCGGAGTTCTCTATCCTTGGTGTAGAGAGCAGCTATTTACTGGAGTTCGGTAGCCTGGAATGAGGCATTCGCTCTATGCATGTTTTCAGTAAGCTGCGTGTAAGAGATGCAGCTTACGGGAGTTCCATAACCTAAGTGCAGAGACATCCAGTATCCAGGAGTTCCGTATGTTGAATGTAGAGAGAAGCTGTTTCTAAGATTTCGGTAGCCTGGGCATAGGTATTCGGTATATGCGGGTTTTCTGTATGCTGAGTGCAGCAGGCGCAGCTTCTGGGAGATCTGCAACCTAGAATTAGAGAGACACAGTTTACCCAAGTTGTGTATCAGGTTGTAGGGAGAAGCTGTTTCCAAGAGTTCTGGAGCCTGGCAATAGGCATAGGCAATGTATGGGATTTCTGTATCCTAAGTGTAGCAGATGCAGCTTACAGGAGCTCAGTAACCTGGCTGGAAAGAGAAGCAGTTTCCAAGAGTTCTCTATCCTTGGTGTAGGGAGAAGCTGTTTCCAAGAGTTCTGTAGCCTATGAGCAGGTATTCGCTATACGTGGGTTTTCTGTATGCTGAGTGTAGCACACGCAGCTTATGGGCGTTCTGTCTCGTGCATGTCGTGAGACACTGTTTACCAGAGTTCTGTATATGCGTGTAGAGAGAAACTGTTTCCAAGAGTTCTGGAGCCTAGCAAGAGGCATATGCAGGAATTGGGATTTCTGTATCCTGAGTGTAGGAGACGCCACTTATGGGAGCTCTGCTACCTGGATGTAGAGAGAAGCAGTTTACCGGAGTTCGCTATCCTTGGTGTAGAGAGGAGCTGTTTACAGGAGTTGCGTATCCTGGAATTAGGCATTCGCTTTGTGTGGGTATTCTGGATGCTGAGTGTAGCAGATGCAGCTTTCGGGAGTTCTGTAATCTAAGTGTAGAGAGATGCAGTTTCCAGTAGTTCTGTATGTTGAATGTAGAGAGAAGCTGTTTCCAAGAGTTCTGTAGTCTGAGAGCAGGCATACGCTGTATATGGGATTCCTGTTGCCTGAGTGTAGCCGAAGCAGCTTCTGGGAGATCTGTAACCTAGAATTCGAGAGACACAGTTTACCCAAGTTCTGTATCAGAGTGTAGGGAGAAGCTGTTTCCAAGCATTCTGTAGCCTATGAGCAGGTATTCGCTATACGCGGGATTTCTGTATGCTGCGTGTGGCAGACGCAGCTTATGCGAGTTCTGTCTCATGCATGTAGTGAGACACAGTTTACCAGAGTTCTGTATAGGGGCGTAGAGAGAAACTCTTTCCAAGAGTTCTGTAGCCTGGCATAGGCATATGCAGTAACTGGGATTTCTGTATCCTGAGTGTAGGAGATGCCGCTTATGGGAGCTCTGCTACCTGGATGTAGAGAGAAGCAGTTTACCGGAGTTCGCTATCCTTGGTGTAGAGAGGAGCTGTTTAAAGGAGTTGCGTATCCTGGAAATAGGCATTCGCTATGTGTGGGTATTCTGGATGCTGAGTGTAGCAGATGCAGCTTTCGGGAGTTCTGTAATCTAAGTGTAGAGAGATGCAATTTCCAGTAGTTCTGTATGTTCAATGTAGAGAGAAGCTGTTTCTAAGATTTCGGTAGCCTGGGCATAGGTATTCGGTATATGCGGGTTTTCTGTATGCTGAGTGCAGCAGGCGCAGCTTCTGGGAGATCTGCAACCTAGAATTAGAGAGACACAGTTTACCCAAGTTGTGTATCAGGTTGTAGGGAGAAGCTGTTTCCAAGAGTTCTGGAACCTGGCAATAGGCATAGGCAATGTATGGGATTTCTGTATCCTAAGTGTAGCAGATGCAGCTTACAGGAGCTCAGTAACCTGGCTGGAAAGAGAAGCAGTTTCCAAGAGTTCTCTATCCTTGGTGTAGAGAGAAGCTGTTTCCAAGAGTTCTGTAGCCTATGAGCAGGTATTCGCTATACGCAGGTTTTCTGTATGCTGAGTGTAGCACACGCAGCTTATGGGCGTTCTGTCTTGTGCATGTCGTGAGACACTGATTACCAGAGTTCTGTATATGCGTGTAGAGAGAAACTGTTTCCAAGAGTTCTGGAGCCTAGGAAGAGGCATATGCAGGAATTGGGATTTCTGTATCCTGAGTGTAGGAGACGCCACTTATGGGAGCTCTGCTACCTGGATGTAGAGAGAAGCAGTTTACCGGAGTTCGCTATCCTTGGTGTAGAGAGGAGCTGTTTACAGGAGTTGCGTATCCTGGAATTAGGCATTCGCTTTGTGTGGGTATTCTGGATGCTGAGTGTAGCAGATGCAGCTTTCGGGAGTTCTGTAATCTAAGTGTAGAGAGATGCAGTTTCCAGTAGTTCTGTATGTTGCATGGAGAGAGAAGCTGTTTCCAAGAGTTCTGTAGTCTGAGAGCAGGCATACGCTGTATATGGGATTCCTGTTGCCTGAGTGTAGCCGACGCAGCTTCTGGGAGATCTGTAACCTAGAATTAGAGAGACACAGTTTACCGAAGTTCTGTATCAGAGTGTAGGGAGAAGCTGTTTCCAAGCATTCTGTAGCCTATGAGCAGGTATTCGCTATACGCGGGTTTTCTGTATGCTGCGTGTGGCAGACGCAGCTTATGCGAGTTGTCTCTCGTGCATGTAGTGAGACACAGTTTACCAGAGTTCTGTATAGGGGCGTAGAGAGAAACTCTTTCCAAGAGTTCTGTAGCCTGGCATAGGCATATGCAGTAACTGGGATTTCTGTATCCTGAGTGTAGGAGATGCCGCTTATGGGAGCTCTGCAACCTGCATGTAGAGAGAAGCAGTTCACCGGAGTTCTCTATCCTTGGTGTAGAGAGCAGCTATTTACTGGAGTTCGGTAGCCTGGAATGAGTCATTTGCTCTATGCGGGTTTTCAGTATGCTGCATGTAAGAGATGCAGCTTACGGGAGTTCCATAACCTAAGTGCAGAGACATCCAGTATCCAGGAGTTCCGTATGTTGAATGTAGAGAGAAGCTGTTTCTAAGATTTCGGTAGCCTGGGCATAGGTATTCGGTATATGCGGGTTTTCTGTATGCTGAGTGCAGCAGGCGCAGCTTCTGGGAGATCTGCAACCTAGAATTAGAGAGACACAGTTTACCCAAGTTGTGTATCAGGTTGTAGGGAGAAGCTGTTTCCAAGAGTTCTGGAGCCTGGCAATAGGCATAAGCAATGTATGGGATTTCTGTATCCTAAGTGTAGCAGATGCAGCTTACAGGAGCTCAGTAACCTGGCTGGAAAGAGAAGTAGTTTCCAAGAGTTCTCTATCCATGGTGTAGGGAGAAGCTGTTTCCAAGAGTTCTGTAGCCTATGAGCAGGTATTCGCTATACGCGGGTTTTCTGTATGCTGAGTGTAGCACACGCAGCTTATGGGCGTTCTGTCTCGTGCATGTCGTGAGACACTGTTTACCAGAGTTCTGTATATGCGTGTAGAGAGAAACTGTTTCCAAGAGTTCTGGAGCCTAGCAAGAGGCATATGCAGTAATTGGGATTTCTGTATCCTGAGTGTAGGAGATGCCACTTATGGGAGCTCTGCTACCTGGATGTAGAGAGAAGCAGTTTACCGGAGTTCGCTATCCTTGGTGTAGAGAGGAGCTGTTTTCAGGAGTTGCGTGTAGAGAGAAACTGTTTCCAAGAGTTCTGGAGCCTAGCAAGAGGCATATGCAGGAATTGGGATTTCTGTATCCTGGGTGTAGGAGACGCCACTTATGGGAGCTCTGCTACCTTCATGTAGAGAGAAGCAGTTTACCGCAGTTCGCTATCCTTGGTGTAGAGAGGAGCTGTTTACAGGAGTTGCGTATCCTGGAATTAGGCATTCGCTATGTGTGGGTATTCTGGATGCTGAGTGTAGCAGATGCAGCTTTCGGGAGTTCTGTAATCTAAGTGTAGAGAGATGCAGTTTCCAGTAGTTCTGTATGTTGCATGGAGAGAGAAGCTGTTTCCAAGAGTTCTGTAGTCTGAGAGCAGGCATACGCTGTATATGGGATTCCTGTTGCCTGAGTGTAGCCGACGCAGCTTCTGGGAGATCTGTAACCTAGAATTAGAGAGACACAGTTTACCCAAGTTCTGTATCAGAGTGTAGGGAGAAGCTGTTTCCAAGCATTCTGTAGCCTATGAGCAGGTATTCGCTATATGCGGGTTTTCTGTATGCTGCGTGTGGCAGACGCAGCTTATGCGAGTTCTGTATCTTGAATGTAGTGAGACACAGTTTACCAGAGTTCTGTATAGGGGCGTAGAGAGAAACTCTTTCCAAGAGTTCTGTAGCCTGGCATAGGCATATGCAGTAACTGGGATTTCTGTATCCTGAGTGTAGGAGATGCCGCTTATGGGAGCTCTGCTACCTGGATGTAGAGAGAAGCAATTCACCGGAGTTCTCTATCCTTGGTGTAGAGAGCAGCTATTTACTGGAGTTCGGTAGCCTGGAATGAGGCATTCGCTCTATGCATGTTTTCAGTAAGCTGCGTGTAAGAGATGCAGCTTACGGGAGTTCCATAACCTAAGTGCAGAGACATCCAGTATCCAGGAGTTCCGTATGTTGAATGTAGAGAGAAGCTGTTTCTAAGATTTCGGTAGCCTGGGCATAGGTATTCGGTATATGCGGGTTTTCTGTATGCTGAGTGCAGCAGGCGCAGCTTCTGGGAGATCTGCAACCTAGAATTAGAGAGACACAGTTTACCCAAGTTGTGTATCAGGTTGTAGGGAGAAGCTGTTTCCAAGAGTTCTGGAGCCTGGCAATAGGCATAGGCAATGTATGGGATTTCTGTATCCTAAGTGTAGCAGATGCAGCTTACAGGAGCTCAGTAACCTGGCTGGAAAGAGAAGCAGTTTCCAAGAGTTCTCTATCCTTGGTGTAGGGAGAAGCTGTTTCCAAGAGTTCTGTAGCCTATGAGCAGGTATTCGCTATACGCGGGTTTTCTGTATGCTGAGTGTAGCACACGCAGCTTATGGGCGTTCTGTCTCGTGCATGTCGTGAGACACTGTTTACCAGAGTTCTGTATATGCGTGTAGAGAGAAACTGTTTCCAAGAGTTCTGGAGCCTAGCAAGAGGCATATGCAGGAATTGGGATTTCTGTATCCTGAGTGTAGGAGACGCCACTTATGGGAGCTCTGCTACCTGGATGTAGAGAGAAGCAGTTTACCGGAGTTCGCTATCCTTGGTGTAGAGAGGAGCTGTTTACAGGAGTTGCGTATCCTGGAATTAGGCATTCGCTTTGTGTGGGTATTCTGGATGCTGAGTGTAGCAGATGCAGCTTTCGGGAGTTCTGTAATCTAAGTGTAGAGAGATGCAGTTTCCAGTAGTTCTGTATGTTGAATGTAGAGAGAAGCTGTTTCCAAGAGTTCTGTAGTCTGAGAGCAGGCATACGCTGTATATGGGAATCCTGTTGCCTGAGTGTAGCCGAAGCAGCTTCTGGGAGATCTGTAACCTAGAATTCGAGAGACACAGTTTACCCAAGTTCTGTATCAGAGTGTAGGGAGAAGCTGTTTCCAAGCATTCTGTAGCCTATGAGCAGGTATTCGCTATACGCGGGATTTCTGTATGCTGCGTGTGGCAGACGCAGCTTATGCGAGTTCTGTCTCATGCATGTAGTGAGACACAGTTTACCAGAGTTCTGTATAGGGGCGTAGAGAGAAACTCTTTCCAAGAGTTCTGTAGCCTGGCATAGGCATATGCAGTAACTGGGATTTCTGTATCCTGAGTGTAGGAGATGCCGCTTATGGGAGCTCTGCTACCTGGATGTAGAGAGAAGTAGTTTACCGGAGTTCGCTATCCTTGGTGTAGAGAGGAGCTGTTTAAAGGAGTTGCGTATCCTGGAAATAGGCATTCGCTATGTGTGGGTATTCTGGATGCTGAGTGTAGCAGATGCAGCTTTCGGGAGTTCTGTAATCTAAGTGTAGAGAGATGCAATTTCCAGTAGTTCTGTATGTTGAATGTAGAGAGAAGCTGTTTCTAAGATTTCGGTAGCCTGGGCATAGGTATTCGGTATATGCGGGTTTTCTGTATGCTGAGTGCAGCAGGCGCAGCTTCTGGGAGATCTGCAACCTAGAATTAGAGAGACACAGTTTACCCAAGTTGTGTATCAGGTTGTAGGGAGAAGCTGTTTCCAAGAGTTCTGGAACCTGGCAATAGGCATAGGCAATGTATGGGATTTCTGTATCCTAAGTGTAGCAGATGCAGCTTACAGGAGCTCAGTAACCTGGCTGGAAAGAGAAGCAGTTTCCAAGAGTTCTCTATCCTTGGTGTAGAGAGAAGCTGTTTCCAAGAGTTCTGTAGCCTATGAGCAGGTATTCGCTATACGCAGGTTTTCTGTATGCTGAGTGTAGCACACGCAGCTTATGGGCGTTCTGTCTTGTGCATGTCGTGAGACACTGATTACCAGAGTTCTGTATATGCGTGTAGAGAGAAACTGTTTCCAAGAGTTCTGGAGCCTAGGAAGAGGCATATGCAGGAATTGGGATTTCTGTATCCTGAGTGTAGGAGACGCCACTTATGGGAGCTCTGCTACCTGGATGTAGAGAGAAGCAGTTTACCGGAGTTCGCTATCCTTGGTGTAGAGAGGAGCTGTTTACAGGAGTTGCGTATCCTGGAATTAGGCATTCGCTTTGTGTGGGTATTCTGGATGCTGAGTGTAGCAGATGCAGCTTTCGGGAGTTCTGTAATCTAAGTGTAGAGAGATGCAGTTTCCAGTAGTTCTGTATGTTGCATGGAGAGAGAAGCTGTTTCCAAGAGTTCTGTAGTCTGAGAGCAGGCATACGCTGTATATGGGATTCCTGTTGCCTGAGTGTAGCCGACGCAGCTTCTGGGAGATCTGTAACCTAGAATTAGAGAGACACAGTTTACCGAAGTTCTGTATCAGAGTGTAGGGAGAAGCTGTTTCCAAGCATTCTGTAGCCTATGAGCAGGTATTCGCTATACGCGGGTTTTCTGTATGCTGCGTGTGGCAGACGCAGCTTATGCGAGTTGTGTCTCGTGCATGTAGTGAGACACAGTTTACCAGAGTTCTGTATAGGGGCGTAGAGAGAAACTCTTTCCAAGAGTTCTGTAGCCTGGCATAGGCATATGCAGTAACTGGGATTTCTGTATCCTGAGTGTAGGAGATGCCGCTTATGGGAGCTCTGCAACCTGCATGTAGAGAGAAGCAGTTCACCGGAGTTCTCTATCCTTGGTGTAGAGAGCAGCTATTTACTGGAGTTCGGTAGCCTGGAATGAGTCATTTGCTCTATGCGGGTTTTCAGTATGCTGCATGTAAGAGATGCAGCTTACGGGAGTTCCATAACCTAAGTGCAGAGACATCCAGTATCCAGGAGTTCCGTATGTTGAATGTAGAGAGAAGCTGTTTCTAAGATTTCGGTAGCCTGGGCATAGGTATTCGGTATATGCGGGTTTTCTGTATGCTGAGTGCAGCAGGCGCAGCTTCTGGGAGATCTGCAACCTAGAATTAGAGAGACACAGTTTACCCAAGTTGTGTATCAGGTTGTAGGGAGAAGCTGTTTCCAAGAGTTCTGGAGCCTGGCAATAGGCATAGGCAATGTATGGGATTTCTGTATCCTAAGTGTAGCAGATGCAGCTTACAGGAGCTCAGTAACCTGGCTGGAAAGAGAAGTAGTTTCCAAGAGTTCTCTATCCATGGTGTAGGGAGAAGCTGTTTCCAAGAGTTCTGTAGCCTATGAGCAGGTATTCGCTATACGCGGGTTTTCTGTATGCTGAGTGTAGCACACGCAGCTTATGGGCGTTCTGTCTCGTGCATGTCGTGAGACACTGTTTACCAGAGTTCTGTATATGCGTGTAGAGAGAAACTGTTTCCAAGAGTTCTGGAGCCTAGCAAGAGGCATATGCAGTAATTGGGATTTCTGTATCCTGAGTGTAGGAGATGCCACTTATGGGAGCTCTGCTACCTGGATGTAGAGAGAAGCAGTTTACCGGAGTTCGCTATCCTTGGTGTAGAGAGGAGCTGTTTTCAGGAGTTGCGTGTAGAGAGAAACTGTTTCCAAGAGTTCTGGAGCCTAGCAAGAGGCATATGCAGGATTTGGGATTTCTGTATCCTGGGTGTAGGAGACGCCACTTATGGGAGCTCTGCTACCTTCATGTAGAGAGAAGCAGTTTACCGGAGTTCGCTATCCTTGGTGTAGAGAGGAGCTGTTTACAGGAGTTGCGTATCCTGGAATTAGGCATTCGCTATGTGTGGGTATTCTGGATGCTGAGTGTAGCAGATGCAGCTTTCGGGAGTTCTGTAATCTAAGTGTAGAGAGATGCAGTTTCCAGTAGTTCTGTATGTTGCATGGAGAGAGAAGCTGTTTCCAAGAGTTCTGTAGTCTGAGAGCAGGCATACGCTGTATATGGGATTCCTGTTGCCTGAGTGTAGCCGACGCAGCTTCTGGGAGATCTGAAACCTAGAATTAGAGAGACACAGTTTACCCAAGTTCTGTATCAGAGTGTAGGGAGAAGCTCTTTCCAAGCATTCTGTAGCCTATGAGCAGGTATTCGCTATATGCGGGTTTTCTGTATGCTGCGTGTGGCAGACGCAGCTTATGCGAGTTCTGTATCTTGAATGTAGTGAGACACAGTTTACCAGAGTTCTGTATAGGGGCGTAGAGAGAAACTCTTTCCAAGAGTTCTGTAGCCTGGCATAGGCATATGCAGTAACTGGGATTTCTGTATCCTGAGTGTAGGAGATGCCGCTTATGGGAGCTCTGCTACCTGCATGTAGAGAGAAGCAGTTCACCGGAGTTCTCTATCCTTGGTGTAGAGAGCAGCTATTTACTGGAGTTCGGTAGCCTGGAATGAGGCATTCGCTCTATGCGGGTTTTCAGTAAGCTGCGTGTAAGAGATGCAGCTTACGGGAGTTCCATAACCTAAGTGCAGAGACATCCAGTATCCAGGAGTTCCGTATGTTGAATGTAGAGAGAAGCTGTTTCTAAGATTTCGGTAGCCTGGGCATAGGTATTCGGTATATGCGGGTTTTCTGTATGCTGAGTGCAGCAGGCGCAGCTTCTGGGAGATCTGCAACCTAGAATTAGAGAGACACAGTTTACCCAAGTTGTGTATCAGGTTGTAGGGAGAAGCTGTTTCCAAGAGTTCTGGAGCCTGGCAATAGGCATAGGCAATGTATGGGATTTCTGTATCCTAAGTGTAGCAGATGCAGCTTACAGGAGCTCAGTAACCTGGCTGGAAAGAGAAGCAGTTTCCAAGAGTTCTCTATCCTTGGTGTAGGGAGAAGCTGTTTCCAAGAGTTCTGTAGCCTATGAGCAGGTATTCGCTATACGCGGGTTTTCTGTATGCTGAGTGTAGCACACGCAGCTTATGGGCGTTCTGTCTCGTGCATGTCGTGAGACACTGTTTACCAGAGTTCTGTATATGCGTGTAGAGAGAAACTGTTTCCAAGAGTTCTGGAGCCTAGCAAGAGGCATATGCAGGAATTGGGATTTCTGTATCCTGAGTGTAGGAGACGCCACTTATGGGAGCTCTGCTACCTGGATGTAGAGAGAAGCAGTTTACCGGAGTTCGCTATCCTTGGTGTAGAGAGGAGCTGTTTACAGGAGTTGCGTATCCTGGAATTAGGCATTCGCTATGTGTGGGTATTCTGGATGCTGAGTGTAGCAGATGCAGCTTTCGGGAGTTCTGTAATCTAAGTGTAGAGAGATGCAGTTTCCAGTAGTTCTGTATGTTGAATGTAGAGAGAAGCTGTTTCCAAGAGTTCTGTAGTCTGAGAGCAGGCATACGCTGTATATGGGATTCCTGTTGCCTGAGTGTAGCCGACGCAGCTTCTGGGAGATTTGTAACCTAGAATTAGAGAGACACAGTTTACCCAAGTTCTGTATCAGAGTGTAGGGAGAAGCTGTTTCCAAGCATTCTGTAGCCTATGAGCAGGTATTCGCTATACACGGGTTTTCTGTATGCTGCGTGTGGCAGACGCAGCTTATGCGAGTTCTGTCTCGTGCATGTAGTGAGACACAGTTTACCAGAGTTCTGTATAGGGGCGTAGAGAGAAACTCTTTCCAAGAGTTCTGTAGCCTGGCATAGGCATATGCAGGAATTGGGGTTTCTGTATCCTGAGTGTAGGAGATGCCGCTTATGGGAGCTCTGCTACCTGGATGTAGAGAGAAGTAGTTTACCGGAGTTCGCTATCCTTGGTGTAGAGAGGAGCTGTTTACAGGAGTTGCGTATCCTGGAATTAGGCATTCGCTATGTGTGGGTATTCTGGATGCTGAGTGTAGCAGATGCAGCTTTCGGGAGTTCTGTAATCTAAGTGTAGAGAGATGCAGTTTCCGGTAGTTCTGTATGTTGAATGTAGAGAGAAGCTGTTTCTAAGATTTCGGTAGCCTGGGCATAGGTATTCGGTATATGCGGGTTTTCTGTATGCTGAGTGCAGCAGGCGCAGCTTCTGGGAGATCTGCAACCTAGAATTAGAGAGACACAGTTTACCCAAGTTGTGTATCAGGTTGTAGGGAGAAGCTGTTTCCAAGAGTTCTGGAGCCTGGCAATAGGCATAGGCAATGTATGGGATTTCTGTATCCTAAGTGTAGCAGATGCAGCTTACAGGAGCTCAGTAACCTGGCTGGAAAGAGAAGCAGTTTCCAAGAGTTCTCTATCCTTGGTGTAGAGAGAAGCTGTTTCCAAGAGTTCTGTAGCCTATGAGCAGGTATTCGCTATACGCAGGTTTTCTGTATGCTGAGTGTAGCACACGCAGCTTATGGGCGTTCTGTCCCGTGCATGTCGTGAGACACTGTTTACCAGAGTTCTGTATATGCGTGTAGAGAGAAACTGTTTCCAAGAGTTCTGGAGCCTAGCAATAGGCATATGCAGGAATTGGGATTTCTGTATCCTGAGTGTAGGAGACGCCACTTATGGAAGCTCTGCTACCTGGATGTAGAGAGAAGCAGTTTACCGGAGTTCGCTATCCTTGGTGTAGAGAGGAGCTGTTTACAGGAGTTGCGTATCCTGGAATTAGGCATTCGATTTGTGTGGGTATTCTGGATGCTGAGTGTAGCATGTGCAGCTTTCGGGAGTTCTGTCTCTAAGTGTAGAGAGATGCAGTTTCCAGTAGTTCTGTATGTTGAATGTAGAGAGAAGCTGTTTCTAAGATTTCGGTAGCCTGGGCATAGGTATTCGGTATATGCGGGTTTTCTGTATGCTGAGTGCAGCAGGCGCAGCTTCTGGGAGATCTGCAACCTAGAATTAGAGAGACACAGTTTACCCAAGTTGTGTATCAGGTTGTAGGGAGAAGCTGTTTCCAAGAGTTCTGGAGCCTGGCAATAGGCATAGGCAATGTATGGGATTTCTGTATCCTAAGTGTAGCAGATGCAGCTTACAGGAGCTCAGTAACCTGGCTGGAAAGAGAAGCAGTTTCCAAGAGTTCTCTATCCTTGGTGTAGGGAGAAGCTGTTTCCAAGAGTTCTGTAGCCTATGAGCAGGTATTTGCTATACGCGGGTTTTCTGTATGCTGAGTGTAGCACACGCAGCTTATGGGCGTTCTGTCCCGTGCATGTCGTGAGACACTGTTTACCAGAGTTCTGTATATGCGTGTAGAGAGAAACTGTTTCCAAGAGTTCTGGAGCCTAGCAATAGGCATATGCAGGAATTGGGATTTCTGTATCCTGAGTGTAGGAGACGCCACTTATGGGAGCTCTGCTACCTGGATGTAGAGAGAAGCAGTTTACCGGAGTTCGCTATCCTTGGTGTAGAGAGGAGCTGTTTACAGGAGTTGTGTATCCTGGAATTAGGCATTCGCTTTGTGTGGGTATTCTGGATGCTGAGTGTAGCAGATGCAGCTTTCGGGAGTTCTGTAATCTAAGTGTAGAGAGATGCAGTTTCCGGTAGTTCTGTATGTTGAATGTAGAGAGAAGCTGTTTCTAAGATTTCGGTAGCCTGGGCATAGGTATTCGTTATATGTGGGTTTTCTGTATGCTGAGTGCAGCAGGCGCAGCTTCTGGGAGATCTGCAACCTAGAATTAGAGAGACACAGTTTACCCAAGTTGTGTATCAGGTTGTAGGGAGAAGCTGTTTCCAAGAGTTCTGGAGCCTGGCAATAGGCATAGGCAATGTATGGGATTTCTGTATCCTAAGTGTAGCAGATGCAGCTTACAGGAGCTCAGTAACCTGGCTGGAAAGAGAAGCAGTTTCCAAGAGTTCTCTATCCTTGGTGTAGAGAGAAGCTGTTTCCAAGAGTTCTGTAGCCTATGAGCAGGTATTCGCTATACGCAGGTTTTCTGTATGCTGAGTGTAGCACACGCAGCTTATGGGCGTTCTGTCCCGTGCATGTCGTGAGACACTGTTTACCAGAGTTCTGTATATGCGTGTAGAGAGAAACTGTTTCCAAGAGTTCTGGAGCCTAGCAAGAGGCATATGCAGGAATTGGGATTTCTGTATCCTGAGTGTAGGAGACGCCACTTATGGGAGCTCTGCTACCTGGATGTAGAGAGAAGCAGTTTACCGGAGTTCGCTATCCTTGGTGTAGAGAGGAGCTGTTTACAGGAGTTGCGTATCCTGGAATTAGGCATTCGCTTTGTGTGGGTATTCTGGATGCTGAGTGTAGCATGTGCAGCTTTCGGGAGTTCTGTAATCTAAGTGTAGAGAGATGCAGTTTCCAGTAGTTCTGTATGTTGAATGTAGAGAGAAGCTGTTTCTAAGATTTCGGTAGCCTGGGCATAGGTATTCGGTATATGCGGGTTTTCTGTATGCTGAGTTCAGCAGGCGCAGCTTCTGGGAGATCTGCAACCTAGAATTAGAGAGACACAGTTTACCCAAGTTGTGTATCAGGTTGTAGGGAGAAGCTGTTTCCAAGAGTTCTGGAGCCTGGCAATAGGCATAGGCAATGTATGGGATTTCTGTATCCTAAGTGTAGCAGATGCAGCTTACAGGAGCTCAGTAACCTGGCTGGAAAGAGAAGCAGTTTCCAAGAGTTCTCTATCCTTGGTGTAGACAGAAGCTGTTTCCAAGAGTTCTGTAGCCTATGAGCAGGTATTTGCTATACGCGGGTTTTCTGTATGCTGAGTGTAGCACACGCAGCTTATGGGCGTTCTGTCCCATGCATGTCGTGAGACACTGTTTACCAGAGTTCTGTATATGCGTGTAGAGAGAAACTGTTTCCAAGAGTTCTGGAGCCTAGCAATAGGCATATGCAGGAATTGGGATTTCTGTATCCTGAGTGTAGGAGACGCCACTTATGGGAGCTCTGCTACCTGGATGTAGAGAGAAGCAGTTTACCGGAGTTCGCTATCCTTGGTGTAGAGAGGAGCTGTTTACAGGAGTTGCGTATCCTGGAATTAGGCATTCGCTTTGTGTGGGTATTCTGGATGCTGAGTGTAGCAGATGCAGCTTTCGGGAGTTCTGTAATCTAAGTGTAGAGAGATGCAGTTTCCAGTAGTTCTGTATGTTGAATGTAGAGAGAAGCTGTTTCCAAGAGTTCTGTAGTCTGAGAGCAGGCATACGCTGTATATGGGATTCCTGTTGCCTGAGTGTAGCCGACGCAGCTTCTGGGAGATCTGTAACCTAGAATTAGAGAGACACAGTTTACCCAAGTTCTGTATCAGAGTGTAGGGAGAAGCTGTTTCCAAGCATTCTGTAGCCTATGAGCAGGTATTCGCTATATGCGGGTTTTCTGTATGCTGCGTGTGGCAGACGCAGCTTATGCGAGTTCTGTATCTTGAATGTAGTGAGACACAGTTTACCAGAGTTCTGTATAGGGGCGTAGAGAGAAACTCTTTCCAAGAGTTCTGTAGCCTGGCATAGGCATATGCAGTAACTGGGATTTCTGTATCCTGAGTGTAGGAGATGCCGCTTATGGGAGCTCTGCTACCTGGATGTAGAGAGAAGCAGTTCACCGGAGTTCTCTATCCTTGGTGTAGAGAGCAGCTATTTACTGGAGTTCGGTAGCCTGGAATGAGGCATTCGCTCTATGCGGGTTTTCAGTAAGCTGCGTGTAAGAGATGCAGCTTACGCGAGTTCCATAACCTAAGTGCAGAGACATCCAGTATCCAGGAGTTCCGTATGTTGAATGTAGAGAGAAGCTGTTTCTAAGATTTCGGTAGCCTGGGCATAGGTATTCGGTATATGCGGGTTTTCTGTATGCTGAGTGCAGCAGGCGCAGCTTCTGGGAGATCTGCAACCTAGAATTAGAGAGACACAGTTTACCCAAGTTGTGTATCAGGTTGTAGGGAGAAGCTGTTTCCAAGAGTTCTGGAGCCTGGCAATAGGCATAGGCAATGTATGGGATTTCTGTATCCTAAGTGTAGCAGATGCAGCTTACAGGAGCTCAGTAACCTGGCTGGAAAGAGAAGCAGTTTCCAAGAGTTCTCTATCCTTGGTGTAGGGAGAAGCTGTTTCCAAGAGTTCTGTAGCCTATGAGCAGGTATTCGCTATACGCGGGTTTTCTGTATGCTGAGTGTAGCACACGCAGCTTATGGGCGTTCTGTCCCGTGCATGTCGTGAGACACTGTTTACCAGAGTTCTGTATATGCGTGTAGAGAGAAACTGTTTCCAAGAGTTCTGGAGCCTAGCAAGAGGCATATGCAGGAATTGGGATTTCTGTATCCTGGGTGTAGGAGACGCCACTTATGGGAGCTCTGCTACCTGGATGTAGAGAGAAGCAGTTTACCGGAGTTCGCTATCCTTGGTGTAGAGAGGAGCTGTTTACAGGAGTTGCGTATCCTGGAATTAGGCATTCGCTTTGTGTGGGTATTCTGGATGCTGAGTGTAGCAGATGCAGCTTTCGGGAGTTCTGTAATCTAAGTGTAGAGAGATGCAGTTTCCAGTAGTTCTGTATGTTGAATCTAGAGAGAAGCTGTTTCCAAGAGTTCTGTAGTCTGAGAGCAGGCATACGCTGTATATGGGATTCCTGTTGCCTGAGTGTAGCCGACGCAGCTTCTGGGAGATTTGTAACCTAGAATTAGAGAGACACAGTTTACCCAAGTTCTGTATCAGAGTGTAGGGAGAAGCTGTTTCCAAGCATTCTGTAGCCTATGAGCAGGTATTCGCTATACGCGGGTTTTCTGTATGCTGCGTGTGGCAGACGCAGCTTATGCGAGTTCTGTCTCGTGCATGTAGTGAGACACAGTTTACCAGAGTTCTGTATAGGGGCGTAGAGAGAAACTCTTTCCAAGAGTTCTGTAGCCTGGCATAGGCATATGCAGTAACTGGGATTTCTGTATCCTGAGTGTAGGAGATGCCGCTTATGGGAGCTCTGCTACCTGGATGTAGAGAGAAGTAGTTTACCGGAGTTCGCTATCCTTGGTGTAGAGAGGAGCTGTTTACAGGAGTTGCGTATCCTGGAATTAGGCATTCGCTATGTGTGGGTATTCTGGATGCTGAGTGTAGCAGATGCAGCTTTCGGGAGTTCTGTAATCTAAGTGTAGAGAGATGCAGTTTCCGGTAGTTCTGTATGTTGAATGTAGAGAGAAGCTGTTTCTAAGATTTCGGTAGCCTGGGCATAGGTATTCGGTATATGCGGGTTTTCTGTATGCTGAGTGCAGCAGGCGCAGCTTCTGGGAGATCTGCAACCTAGAATTAGAGAGACACAGTTTACCCAAGTTGTGTATCAGGTTGTAGGGAGAAGCTGTTTCCAAGAGTTCTGGAGCCTGGCAATAGGCATAGGCAATGTATGGGATTTCTGTATCCTAAGTGTAGCAGATGCAGCTTACAGGAGCTCAGTAACCTGGCTGGAAAGAGAAGCAGTTTCCAAGAGTTCTCTATCCTTGGTGTAGAGAGAAGCTGTTTCCAAGAGTTCTGTAGCCTATGAGCAGGTATTCGCTATACGCGGGTTTTCAGTATGCTGAGTGTAGCACACGCAGCTTATGGGCGTTCTGTCCCGTGCATGTCGTGAGACACTGTTTACCAGAGTTCTGTATATGCGTGTAGAGAGAAACTGTTTCCAAGAGTTCTGGAGCCTAGCAATAGGCATATGCAGGAATTGGGATTTCTGTATCCTGAGTGTAGGAGACGCCACTTATGGTAGCTCTGCTATCTGGATGTAGAGAGAAGCAGTTTACCGGAGTTCGCTATCCTTGGTGTAGAGAGGAGCTGTTTACAGGAGTTGCGTATCCTGGAATTAGGCATTCGCTTTGTGTGGGTATTCTGGATGCTGAGTGTAGCAGATGCAGCTTTCGGGAGATCTGTAATCTAAGTGTAGAGAGATGCAGTTTCCAGTAGTTCTGTATGTTGCATGGAGAGAGAAGCTGTTTCCAAGAGTTCTGTAGTCTGAGAGCAGGCATACGCTGTATATGGGATTCCTGTTGCCTGAGTGTAGCCGACGCAGCTTCTGGGAGATCTGTAACCTAGAATTAGAGAGACACAGTTTACCCAAGTTCTGTATCAGAGTGTAGGGAGAAGCTGTTTCCAAGCATTCTGTAGCCTATGAGCAGGTATTCGCTATATGCGGGTTTTCTCTATGCTGCGTGTGGCAGACGCAGCTTATGCGAGTTCTGTATCTTGAATGTAGTGAGACACAGTTTACCAGAGTTCTGTATAGGGGCGTAGAGAGAAACTCTTTCCAAGAGTTCTGTAGCCTGGCATAGGCATATTCAGTAACTGGGATTTCTGTATCCTGAGTGTAGGAGATGCCGCTTATGGGAGCTCTGCTACCTGGATGTAGAGAGAAGCAGTTCACCGGAGTTCTCTATCCTTGGTGTAGAGAGCAGCTATTTACTGGAGTTCGGTAGCCTGGAATGAGGCATTCGCTCTATGCGGGTTTTCAGTAAGCTGCGTGTAAGAGATGCAGCTTACGGGAGTTCCATAACCTAAGTGCAGAGACATCCAGTATCCAGGAGTTCCGTATGTTGAATGTAGAGAGAAGCTGTTTCTAAGATTTCGGTAGCCTGGGCATAGGTATTCGGTATATGCGGGTTTTCTGTATGCTGAGTGCAGCAGGCGCAGCTTCTGGGAGATCTGCAACCTAGAATTAGAGAGACACAGTTTACCCAAGTTGTGTATCAGGTTGTAGGGAGAAGCTGTTTCCAAGAGTTCTGGAGCCTGGCAATAGGCATAGGCAATGTATGGGATTTCTGTATCCTAAGTGTAGCAGATGCAGCTTACAGGAGCTCAGTAACCTGGCTGGAAAGAGAAGCAGTTTCCAAGAGTTCTCTATCCTTGGTGTAGGGAGAAGCTGTTTCCAAGAGTTCTGTAGCCTATGAGCAGGTATTCGCTATACGCGGGTTTTCTGTATGCTGAGTGTAGCACACGCAGCTTATGGGCGTTCTGTCTCGTGCATGTCGTGAGACACTGTTTACCAGAGTTCTGTATATGCGTGTAGAGAGAAACTGTTTCCAAGAGTTCTGGAGCCTAGCAAGAGGCATATGCAGTAATTGGGATTTCTGTATCCTGAGTGTAGGAGACGCCACTTATGGGAGCTCTGCTACCTGGATGTAGAGAGAAGCAGTTTACCGGAGTTCGCTATCCTTGGTGTAGAGAGGAGCTGTTTACAGGAGTTGCGTATCCTGGAATTAGGCATTCGCTTTGTGTGGGTATTCTGGATGCTGAGTGTAGCAGATGCAGCTTTCGGGAGTTCTGTAATCTAAGTGTAGAGAGATGCAGTTTCCAGTAGTTCTGTATGTTGAATGTAGAGAGAAGCTGTTTCCAAGAGTTCTGTAGTCTGAGAGCAGGCATACGCTGTATATGGGATTCCTGTTGCCTGAGTGTAGCCGACGCAGCTTCTGGGAGATCTGTAACCTAGAATTAGAGAGACACAGTTTACCCAAGTTCTGTATCAGAGTGTAGGGAGAAGCTGTTTCCAAGCATTCTGTAGCCTATGAGCAGGTATTCGCTATATGCGGGTTTTCTCTATGCTGCGTGTGGCAGACGCAGCTTATGCGAGTTCTGTCTCGTGCATGTAGTGAGACACAGTTTACCAGAGTTCTGTATAGGGGCGTAGAGAGAAACTCTTTCCAAGAGTTCTGTAGCCTGGCATAGGCATATGCAGTAACTGGGATTTCTGTATCCTGAGTGTAGGAGATGCCGCTTATGGGAGCTCTGCTACCTGGATGTAGAGAGAAGCAGTTCACCGGAGTTCTCTATCCTTGGTGTAGAGAGCAGCTATTTACTGGAGTTCGGTAGCCTGGAATGAGGCATTCGCTCTATGCGGGTTTTCAGTAAGCTGCGTGTAAGAGATGCAGCTTACGGGAGTTCCATAACCTAAGTGCAGAGACATCCAGTATCCAGGAGTTCCGTATGTTGAATGTAGAGAGAAGCTGTTTCTAAGATTTCGGTAGCCTGGGCATAGGTATTCGGTATATGCGGGTTTTCTGTATGCTGAGTGCAGCAGGCGCAGCTTCTGGGAGATCTGCAACCTAGAATTAGAGAGACACAGTTTACCCAAGTTGTGTATCAGGTTGTAGGGAGAAGCTGTTTCCAAGAGTTCTGGAGCCTGGCAATAGGCATAGGCAATGTATGGGATTTCTGTATCCTAAGTGTAGCAGATGCAGCTTACAGGAGCTCAGTAACCTGGCTGGAAAGAGAAGCAGTTTCCAAGAGTTCTCTATCCTTGGTGTAGGGAGAAGCTGTTTCCAAGAGTTCTGTAGCCTATGAGCAGGTATTCGCTATACGCGGGTTTTCTGTATGCTGAGTGTAGCACACGCAGCTTATGGGCGTTCTGTCTCGTGCATGTCGTGAGACACTGATTACCAGAGTTCTGTATATGCGTGTAGAGAGAAACTGTTTCCAAGAGTTCTGGAGCCTAGGAAGAGGCATATGCAGGAATTGGGATTTCTGTATCCTGAGTGTAGGAGACGCCACTTATGGGAGCTCTGCTACCTGGATGTAGAGAGAAGCAGTTTACCGGAGTTCGCTATCCTTGGTGTAGAGAGGAGCTGTTTACAGGAGTTGCGTATCCTGGAATTAGGCATTCGCTTTGTGTGGGTATTCTGGATGCTGAGTGTAGCAGATGCAGCTTTCGGGAGTTCTGTAATCTAAGTGTAGAGAGATGCAGTTTCCAGTAGTTCTGTATGTTGCATGGAGAGAGAAGCTGTTTCCAAGAGTTCTGTAGTCTGAGAGCAGGCATACGCTGTATATGGGATTCCTGTTGCCTGAGTGTAGCCGACGCAGCTTCTGGGAGATCTGTAACCTAGAATTAGAGAGACACAGTTTACCGAAGTTCTGTATCAGAGTGTAGGGAGAAGCTGTTTCCAAGCATTCTGTAGCCTATGAGCAGGTATTCGCTATATGCGGGTTTTCTCTATGCTGCGTGTGGCAGACGCAGCTTATGCGAGTTCTGTCTCGTGCATGTAGTGAGACACAGTTTACCAGAGTTCTGTATAGGGGCGTAGAGAGAAACTCTTTCCAAGAGTTCTGTAGCCTGGCATAGGCATATGCAGTAACTGGGATTTCTGTATCCTGAGTGTAGGAGATGCCGCTTATGGGAGCTCTGCTACCTGGATGTAGAGAGAAGCAGTTCACCGGAGTTCTCTATCCTTGGTGTAGAGAGCAGCTATTTACTGGAGTTCGGTAGCCTGGAATGAGGCATTCGCTCTATGCGGGTTTTCAGTAAGCTGCGTGTAAGAGATGCAGCTTACGGGAGTTCCATAACCTAAGTGCAGAGACATCCAGTATCCAGGAGTTCCGTATGTTGAATGTAGAGAGAAGCTGTTTCTAAGATTTCGGTAGCCTGGGCATAGGTATTCGGTATATGCGGGTTTTCTGTATGCTGAGTGCAGCAGGCGCAGCTTCTGGGAGATCTGCAACCTAGAATTAGAGAGACACAGTTTACCCAAGTTGTGTATCAGGTTGTAGGGAGAAGCTGTTTCCAAGAGTTCTGGAGCCTGGCAATAGGCATAGGCAATGTATGGGATTTCTGTATCCTAAGTGTAGCAGATGCAGCTTACAGGAGCTCAGTAACCTGGCTGGAAAGAGAAGCAGTTTCCAAGAGTTCTCTATCCTTGGTGTAGGGAGAAGCTGTTTCCAAGAGTTCTGTAGCCTATGAGCAGGTATTCGCTATACGCGGGTTTTCTGTATGCTGAGTGTAGCACACGCAGCTTATGGGCGTTCTGTCTCGTGCATGTCGTGAGACACTGATTACCAGAGTTCTGTATATGCGTGTAGAGAGAAACTGTTTCCAAGAGTTCTGGAGCCTAGGAAGAGGCATATGCAGGAATTGGGATTTCTGTATCCTGAGTGTAGGAGACGCCACTTATGGGAGCTCTGCTACCTGGATGTAGAGAGAAGCAGTTTACCGGAGTTCGCTATCCTTGGTGTAGAGAGGAGCTGTTTACAGGAGTTGCGTATCCTGGAATTAGGCATTCGCTTTGTGTGGGTATTCTGGATGCTGAGTGTAGCAGATGCAGCTTTCGGGAGTTCTGTAATCTAAGTGTAGAGAGATGCAGTTTCCAGTAGTTCTGTATGTTGCATGGAGAGAGAAGCTGTTTCCAAGAGTTCTGTAGTCTGAGAGCAGGCATACGCTGTATATGGGATTCCTGTTGCCTGAGTGTAGCCGACGCAGCTTCTGGGAGATCTGTAACCTAGAATTAGAGAGACACAGTTTACCGAAGTTCTGTATCAGAGTGTAGGGAGAAGCTGTTTCCAAGCATTCTGTAGCCTATGAGCAGGTATTCGCTATACGCGGGTTTTCTGTATGCTGCGTGTGGCAGACGCAGCTTATGCGAGTTCTGTCTCGTGCATGTAGTGAGACACAGTTTACCAGAGTTCTGTATAGGGGCGTAGAGAGAAACTCTTTCCAAGAGTTCTGTAGCCTGGCATAGGCATATGCAGTAACTGGGATTTCTGTATCCTGAGTGTAGGAGATGCCGCTTATGGGAGCTCTGCTACCTGGATGTAGAGAGAAGCAGTTCACCGGAGTTCTCTATCCTTGGTGTAGAGAGCAGCTATTTACTGGAGTTCGGTAGCCTGGAATGAGGCATTCGCTCTATGCGGGTTTTCAGTAAGCTGCGTGTAAGAGATGCAGCTTACGGGAGTTCCATAACCTAAGTGCAGAGACATCCAGTATCCAGGAGTTCCGTATGTTGAATGTAGAGAGAAGCTGTTTCTAAGATTTCGGTAGCCTGGGCATAGGTATTCGGTATATGCGGGTTTTCTGTATGCTGAGTGCAGCAGGCGCAGCTTCTGGGAGATCTGCAACCTAGAATTAGAGAGACACAGTTTACCCAAGTTGTGTATCAGGTTGTAGGGAGAAGCTGTTTCCAAGAGTTCTGGAGCCTGGCAATAGGCATAGGCAATGTATGGGATTTCTGTATCCTAAGTGTAGCAGATGCAGCTTACAGGAGCTCAGTAACCTGGCTGGAAAGAGAAGCAGTTTCCAAGAGTTCTCTATCCTTGGTGTAGAGAGAAGCTGTTTCCAAGAGTTCTGTAGCCTATGAGCAGGTATTCGCTATACGCGGGTTTTCTGTATGCTGAGTGTAGCACACGCAGCTTATGGGCGTTCTGTCTCGTGCATGTCGTGAGACACTGTTTACCAGAGTTCTGTATATGCGTGTAGAGAGAAACTGTTTCCAAGAGTTCTGGAGCCTAGCAAGAGGCATATGCAGGAATTGGGATTTCTGTATCCTGAGTGTAGGAGATGCCGCTTATGGGAGCTCTGCTACCTGGATGTAGAGAGAAGCAGTGTACCGGAGTTCGCTATCCTTGGTGTAGAGAGGAGCTGTTTACAGGAGTTGCGTATCCTGGAATTAGGCATTCGCTTTGTGTGGGTATTCTGGATGCTGAGTGTAGCAGATGCAGCTTTCGGGAGTTCTGTAATCTAAGTGTAGAGAGATGCAGTTTCCAGTAGTTCTGTATGTTGCATGGAGAGAGAAGCTGTTTCCAAGAGTTCTGTAGTCTGAGAGCAGGCATACGCTGTATATGGGATTCCTGTTGCCTGGGTGTAGCCGACGCAGCTTCTGGGAGATCTGTAACCTAGAATTAGAGAGACACAGTTTACCCAAGTTCTGTATCAGAGTGTAGGGAGAAGCTGTTTCCAAGCATTCTGTAGCCTATGAGCAGTTATTCGCTATATGCGGGTTTTCTCTATGCTGCGTGTGGCAGACGCAGCTTATGCGAGTTCTGTCTCGTGCATGTAGTGAGACACAGTTTACCAGAGTTCTGTATAGGGGCGTAGAGAGAAACTCTTTCCAAGAGTTCTGTAGCCTGGCATAGGCATATGCAGTAACTGGGATTTCTGTATCCTGAGTGTAGGAGATGCCGCTTATGGGAGCTCTGCTACCTGGATGTAGAGAGAAGCAGTTCACCGGAGTTCTCTATCCTTGGTGTAGAGAGCAGCTATTTACTGGAGTTCGGTAGCCTGGAATGAGGCATTCGCTCTATGCAGGTTTTCAGTAAGCTGCGTGTAAGAGATGCAGCTTACGGGAGTTCCGTAACCTAAGTGCAGAGACATCCAGTATCCAGGAGTTCCGTATGTTGAATGTAGAGAGAAGCTGTTTCTAAGATTTCGGTAGCCTGGGCATAGGTATTCGGTATATGCGGGTTTTCTGTATGCTGAGTGCAGCAGGCGCAGCTTCTGGGAGATCTGCAACCTAGAATTAGAGAGACACAGTTTACCCAAGTTGTGTATCAGGTTGTAGGGAGAAGCTGTTTCCAAGAGTTCTGGAGCCTGGCAATAGGCATAGGCAATGTATGGGATTTCTGTATCCTAAGTGTAGCAGATGCAGCTTAGAGGAGCTCAGTAACCTGGCTGGAAAGAGAAGCAGTTTCCAAGAGTTCTCTATCCTTGGTGTAGAGAGAAGCTGTTTCCAAGAGTTCTGTAGCCTATGAGCAGGTATTCGCTATACGCGGGTTTTCTGTATGCTGAGTGTAGCACACGCAGCTTATGGGCGTTCTGTCTCGTGCATGTCGTGAGACACTGTTTACCAGAGTTCTGTATATGCGTGTAGAGAGAAACTGTTTCCAAGAGTTCTGGAGCCTAGCAAGAGGCATATGCAGGAATTGGGATTTCTGTATCCTGAGTGTAGGAGACGCCACTTATGGGAGCTCTGCTACCTGGATGTAGAGAGAAGCAGTTTACCGGAGTTCGCTATCCTTGGTGTAGAGAGGAGCTGTTTACAGGAGTTGCGTATCCTGGAATTAGGCATTCGCTATGTGTGGGTATTCTGGATGCTGAGTGTAGCAGATGCAGCTTTCGGGAGTTCTGTAATCTAAGTGTAGAGAGATGCAGTTTCCAGTAGTTCTGTATGTTGCATGGAGAGAGAAGCTGTTTCCAAGAGTTCTGTAGTCTGAGAGCAGGCATACGCTGTATATGGGATTCCTGTTGCCTGGGTGTAGCCGACGCAGCTTCTGGGAGATCTGTAACCTAGAATTAGAGAGACACAGTTTACCCAAGTTCTGTATCAGAGTGTAGGGAGAAGCTGTTTCCAAGCATTCTGTAGCCTATGAGCAGGTATTCGCTATATGCGGGTTTTCTCTATGCTGCGTGTGGCAGACGCAGCTTATGCGAGTTCTGTATCTTGAATGTAGTGAGACACAGTTTACCAGAGTTCTGTATAGGGGCGTAGAGAGAAACTCTTTCCAAGAGTTCTGTAGCCTGGCATAGGCATATGCAGTAACTGGGATTTCTGTATCCTGAGTGTAGGAGATGCCGCTTATGGGAGCTCTGCTACCTGGATGTAGAGAGAAGCAGTTCACCGGAGTTCTCTATCCTTGGTGTAGAGAGCAGCTATTTACTGGAGTTCGGTAGCCTGGAATGAGGCATTCGCTCTATGCGGGTTTTCAGTAAGCTGCGTATAAGAGATGCAGCTTACGGGAGTTCCGTAACCTAAGTGCAGAGACATCCAGTATCCAGGAGTTCCGTATGTTGAATGTAGAGAGAAGCTGTTTCTAAGATTTCGGTAGCCTGGGCATAGGTATTCGGTATATGCGGGTTTTCTGTATGCTGAGTGCAGCAGACGCAGCTTATGGGAGATCTGCAACCTAGAATTAGAGAGACACAGTTTACCCAAGTTGTGTATCAGGTTGTAGGGAGAAGCTGTTTCCAAGAGTTCTGGAGCCTGGCAATAGGCATAGGCAATGTATGGGATTTCTGTATCCTAAGTGTAGCAGATGCAGCTTACAGGAGCTCAGTAACCTGGCTGGAAAGAGAAGCAGTTTCCAAGAGTTCTCTATCCTTGGTGTAGGGAGAAGCTGTTTCCAAGAGATCTGTAGCCTATGAGCAGGTATTCGCTATACGCGGGTTTTCTGTATGCTGCGTGTGGCAGATGAAGCTTATGCGAGTTCTGTCTCGTGCATGTAGTGAGACACAGTATACCAGAGTTCTGTATAGGGGCGTAGAGAGAAACTCTTTCCAAGAGTTCTGTAGCCTGGCATAGGCATATGCAGTAACTGGGATTTCTGTATCCTGAGTGTAGGAGTTGCCGCTTATGGGAGCTCTGCTACCTGGATGTAGAGAGAAGTAGTTTACCGGAGTTTGCTATCCTTGGTGTAGAGAGGAGCTGTTTACAGGAGTTGCGTATCCTGGAATTAGGCATTCGCTATGTGTGGGTATTCTGGATGCTGAGTGTAGCAGATGCAGCTTTCGGGAGTTCTGTAATCTAAGTGTAGAGAGATGCAGTTTCCATTAGTTCTGTATGTTGAATGTAGAGAGAAGCTGTTTCTAAGATTTCGGTAGCCTGGGCATAGGTATTCGGTATATAGGGGTTTTCTGTATGCTGAGTGCAGCAGGCGCAGCTTATGGGAGATCTGCAACCTAGAATTAGAGAGACACAGTTTACCCAAGTTGTGTATCAGGTTGTAGGGAGAAGCTGTTTCCAAGAGTTCTGTAGCCTATGAGCAGGTATTCGCTATACGCGGGTTTTCTGTATGCTGAGTGTAGCACACGCAGCTTATGGGCGTTCTGTCTCGTGCATGTCGTGAGACACTGTTTACCAGAGTTCTGTATATGCGTGTAGAGAGAATCTGTTTCCAAGAGTTCTGGAGCCTAGCAAGAGGCATATGCAGGAATTGGGATTTCTGTATCCTGAGTGTAGGAGACGCCACTTATGGGAGCTCTGCTACCTGGATGTAGAGAGAAGCAGTGTACCGGAGTTCGCTATCCTTGGTGTAGAGAGGAGCTGTTTACAGGAGTTGCGTATCCTGGAATTAGGCATTCGCTATGTGTGGGTATTCTGGATGCTGAGTGTAGCAGATGCAGCTTTCGGGAGTTCTGTAATCTAAGTGTAGAGAGATGCAGTTTCCAGTAGTTCTGTATGTTGCATGGAGAGAGAAGCTGTTTCCAAGAGTTCTGTAGTCTGAGAGCAGGCATACGCTGTATATGGGATTCCTGTTGCCTGAGTGTAGCCGACGCAGCTTCTGGGTGATCTGTAACCTAGAATTAGAGAGACACAGTTTACCCAAGTTCTGTATCAGAGTGTAGGGAGAAGCTGTTTCCAAGCATTCTGTAGCCTATGAGCAGGTATTCGCTATATGCGGGTTTTCTGTATGCTGCGTGTGGCAGACGCAGCTTATGCGAGTTCTGTATCTTGAATGTAGTGAGACACAGTTTACCAGAGTTCTGTATAGGGGCGTAGAGAGAAACTCTTTCCAAGAGTTCTGTAGCCTGGCATAGGCATATGCAGTAACTGGGATTTCTGTATCCTGAGTGTAGGAGATGCCGCTTATGGGAGCTCTGCTACCTGGATGTAGAGAGAAGCAGTTCACCGGAGTTCTCTATCCTTGGTGTAGAGAGCAGCTATTTACTGGAGTTCGGTAGCCTGGAATGAGGCATTCGCTCTATGCGGGTTTTCAGTAAGCTGCGTGTAAGAGATGCAGCTTACGGGAGTTCCATAACCTAAGTGCAGAGACATCCAGTATCCAGGAGTTCCGTATGTTGAATGTAGAGAGAAGCTGTTTCTAAGATTTCGGTAGCCTGGGCATAGGTATTCGGTATATGCGGGTTTTCTGTATGCTGAGTGCAGCAGGCGCAGCTTCTGGGAGATCTGCAACCTAGAATTAGAGAGACACAGTTTACCCAAGTTGTGTATCAGGTTGTAGGGAGAAGCTGTTTCCAAGAGTTCTGGAGCCTGGCAATAGCCATAGGCAATGTATGGGATTTCTGTATCCTAAGTGTAGCAGATGCAGCTTACAGGAGCTCAGTAACCTGGCTGGAAAGAGAAGCAGTTTCCAAGAGTTCTCTATCCTTGGTGTAGAGAGAAGCTGTTTCCAAGAGTTCTGTAGCCTATGAGCAGGTATTCGCTATACGCGGGTTTTCTGTATGCTGAGTGTAGCACACGCAGCTTATGGGCGTTCTGTCTCGTGCATGTCGTGAGACACTGTTTACCAGAGTTCTGTATATGCGTGTAGAGAGAAACTGTTTCCAAGAGTTCTGGAGCCTAGCAAGAGGCATATGAAGGAATTGGGATTTCTGTATCCTGAGTGTAGGAGACGCCACTTATGGGAGCTCTGCTACCTGGATGTAGAGAGAAGCAGAGTGTAGGAGACGCCACTTATGGGAGCTCTGCTACCTGGATGTAGAGAGAAGCAGTTTACCGGAGTTCGCTATCCTTGGTGTAGAGAGGAGCTGTTTACAGGAGTTGCGTATCCTGGAATTAGGCATTCGCTTTGTGTGGGTATTCTGGATGCTGAGTGTAGCAGATGCAGCTTTCGGGAGTTCTGTAATCTAAGGGTAGAGAGATGCAGTTTCCAGTAGTTCTGTATGTTGAATGTAGAGAGAAGCTGTTTCCAAGAGTTCTGTAGTCTGAGAGTAGGCATACGCTGTATATGGGATTCCTGTTGCCTGAGTGTAGCCGACGCAGCTTCTGGGAGATTTATAACCTACAATTAGAGAGACCCAGTTTACCGAAGTTCTGTATCAGAGTGTAGGGAGAAGCTGTTTCCAAGCATTCTGTAGCCTATGAGCAGGTATTCGCTATACGCGGGTTTTCTGTATGCTGCGTGTGGCAGACGCAGCTTATGCGAGTTCTGTCTCGTGCATGTAGTGAGACACAGTTTACCAGAGTTCTGTATAGGGGCGTAGAGAGAAACTCTTTCCAAGAGTTCTGTAGCCTGGCATAGGCATATGCAGTAACTGGGATTTCTGTATCCTGAGTGTAGGAGATGCCGCTTATGGGAGCTCTGCTACCTGGATGTAGAGAGAAGTAGTTTACCGGAGTTCGCTATCCTTGGTGTAGAGAGGAGCTGTTTATAGGAGTTGCGTATCCTGGAATTAGGCATTCGCTATGTGTGGGTAATCTGGATGCTGAGTGTAGCAGATGCAGCTTTCGGGAGTTCTGTAATCTAAGTGTAGAGAGATGCAGTTTCCAGTAGTTCTATATGTTGAATGTAGAGAGAAGCTGTTTCTAAGATTTCGGTAGCCTGGGCATAGGTATTCGGTATATGCGGGTTTTCTGTATGCTGAGTGCAGCAGGCGCAGCTTCTGGGAGATATGCAACCTAGAATTAGAGAGACACAGTTTACCCAAGTTGTGTATCAGGTTGTAGGGAGAAGCTGTTTCCAAGAGTTCTGGAGCCTGGCAATAGGCATAGGCAATGTATGGGATTTCTGTATCCTAAGTGTAGCAGATGCAGCTTACAGGAGCTCAGTAACCTGGCTGGAAAGAGAAGCAGTTTCCAAGAGTTCTCTATCCTTGGTGTAGAGAGAAGCTGTTTCCAAGAGTTCTGTAGCCTATGAGCAGGTATTCGCTATACACGGGTTTTCTGTATGCTGAGTGTAGCACACGCAGCTTATGGGCGTTCTGTCTCGTGCATGTCGTGAGACACTGTTTACCAGAGTTCTGTATATGCGTGTAGAGAGAAACTGTTTCCAAGAGTTCTGGAGCCTAGCAATAGGCATATGCAGGAATTGGGATTTCTGTATCCTGAGTGTAGGAGACGCCACTTATGGGAGCTCTGCTACCTGGATGTAGAGAGAAGCAGTTTACCGGAGTTCGCTATCCTTGGTGTAGAGAGGAGCTGTTTACAGGAGTTGCGTATCCTGGAATTAGGCATTCGCTTTGTGTGGGTATTCTGGATGCTGAGTGTAGCAGATGCAGCTTTCGGGAGTTCTGTAATCTAAGTGTAGAGAGATGCAGTTTCCAGTAGTTCTGTATGTTGAATGTAGAGAGAAGCTGTTTCCAAGAGTTCTGTAGTCTGAGAGCAGGCATACGCTGTATATGGGATTCCTGTTGCCTGAGTGTAGCTGACGCAGCTTCTGGGAGATATGTAACCTAGAATTAGAGAGACACAGTTTACCCAAGTTCTGTATCAGAGTGTAGGGAGAAGCTGTTTCCAAGCATTCTGTAGCCTATGAGCAGGTATTCGCTATATGCGGGTTTTCTGTATGCTACGTGTGGCAGACGCAGCTTATGCGAGTTCTGTATCTTGAATGTAGTGAGACACAGTTTACCAGAGTTCTGTATAGGGGCGTAGAAAGAAACTCTTTCCAAGAGTTCTGTAGCCTGGCATAGGCATATGCAGTAACTGGGATTTCTGTATCCTGAGTGTAGGAGATGCCGCTTATGGGAGCTCTGCTACCTGGATGTAGAGAGAAGCAGTTCACCGGAGTTCTCTATCCTTGGTGTAGAGAGCAGCTATTTACTGGAGTTCGGTAGCCTGGAATGAGGCATTCGCTCTATGCGGGTTTTCAGTAAGCTGCGTGTAAGAGATGCAGCTTACGCGAGTTCCATAACCTAAGTGCAGAGACATCCAGTATCCAGGAGTTCCGTATGTTGAATGTAGAGAGAAGCTGTTTCTAAGATTTCGGTAGCCTGGGCATAGGTATTCGGTATATGCGGGTTTTCTGTATGCTGAGTGCAGCAGGCGCAGCTTATGGGAGATCTGCAACCTAGAATTAGAGAGACACAGTTTACCCAAGTTGTGTATCAGGTTGTAGGGAGAAGCTGTTTCCAAGAGTTCTGGAGCCTGGCAATAGGCATAGGCAATGTATGGGATTTCTGTATCCTAAGTGTAGCAGATGCAGCTTACAGGAGCTCAGTAACCTGGCTGGAAAGAGAAGCAGTTTCCAAGAGTTCTCTATCCTTGGTGTAGGGAGAAGCTGTTTCCAAGAGTTCTGTAGCCTATGAGCAGGTATTCGCTATACGCGGGTTTTCTGTATGCTGAGTGTAGCACACGCAGCTTATGGGCGTTCTGTCTCGTGCATGTCGTGAGACACTGTTTACCAGAGTTCTGTATATGCGTGTAGAGAGAAACTGTTTCCAAGAGTTCTGGAGCCTAGCAAGAGGCATATGCAGGAATTGGGATTTCTGTATCCTGAGTGTAGGAGACGCCACTTATGGGAGCTCTGCTACCTGGATGTAGAGAGAAGCAGTTTACCGGAGTTCGCTATCCTTGGTGTAGAGAGGAGCTGTTTACAGGAATTGCGTATCCTGGAATTAGGCATTCGCTTTGTGTGGGTATTCTGGATGCTGAGTGTAGCAGATGCAGCTTTCGGGAGTTCTGTAATCTAAGTGTAGAGAGATGCAGTTTCCAGTAGTTCTGTATGTTGAATGTAGAGAGAAGCTGTATCCAAGAGTTCTGTAGTCTGAGAGCAGGCATACACTGTATATGGGATTCCTGTTGCCTGAGTGTAGCCGACGCAGCTTCTGGGAGATTTGTAACCTATAATTAGAGAGACACAGTTTACCGAAGTTCTGTATCAGAGTGTAGGGAGAAGCTGTTTCCAAGCATTCTGTAGCCTATGAGCAGGTATTCGCTATACGCGGGTTTTCTGTATGCTGAGTGTAGCACACGCAGCTTATGGGCGTTCTGTCTCGTGCATGTCGTGAGACACTGTTTACCAGAGTTCTGTATATGCGTGTAGAGAGAAACTGTTTCCAAGAGTTCTGGAGCCTAGCAAGAGGCATATGCAGGAATTGGGATTTCTGTATCCTGAGTGTAGGAGACGCCACTTATGGGAGCTCTGCTACCTGGATGTAGAGAGAAGCAGTTTACCGGAGTTCGCTATCCTTGGTGTAGAGAGGAGCTGTTTACAGGAGTTGCGTATCCTGGAATTAGGCATTCGCTATGTGTGGGTATTCTGGATGCTGAGTGTAGCAGATGCAGCTTTCGGGAGTTCTGTAATCTAAGTGTAGAGAGATGCAGTTTCCAGTAGTTCTGTATGTTGAATGTAGAGAGAAGCTCTTTCTAAGATTTCGGTAGCCTGGGCATAGGTATTCGGTATATGCGGGTTTTCTGTATGCTGAGTGCAGCAGGCGCAGCTTATGGGAGATCTGCAACCTAGAATTAGAGAGACACAGTTTACCCAAGTTGTGTATCAGGTTGTAGGGAGAAGCTGTTTCCAAGAGTTCTGGAGCCTGGCAATAGGCATAGGCAATGTATGGGATTTCTGTACCCTAAGTGTAGCAGATGCAGCTTACAGGAGCTCAGTAACCTGGCTGGAAAGAGAATCAGTTTCCAAGAGTTCTCTATCCTTGGTGTAGAGAGAAGCTGCTTCCAAGAGTTCTGTAGCCTATGAGCAGGTATTCGCTATACGCGGGTTTTCTGTATGCTGAGTGTAGCACACGCAGCTTATGGGCGTTCTGTCTCGTGCATGTCGTGAGACACTGTTTACCAGAGTTCTGTATATGCGTGTAGAGAGAAACTGTTTCCAAGAGTTCTGGAGCCTAGCAAGAGGCATATGCAGGAATTGGGATTTCTGTATCCTGAGTGTAGGAGACGCCACTTATGGGAGCTCTGCTACCTGGATGTAGAGAGAAGCAGTTTACCGGAGTTCGCTATCCTTGGTGTAGAGAGGAGCTGTTTACAGGAGTTGCGTATCCTGGAATTAGGCATTCGCTTTGTGTGGGTATTCTGGATGCTGAGTGTAGCAGATGCAGCTTTCGGGAGTTCTGTAATCTAAGTGTAGAGAGATGCAGTTTCCAGTAGTTCTGTATGTTGAATGTAGAGAGAAGCTGTTTCCAAGATTTCGGTAGCCTGGGCATAGGTATTCGGTATATGCGGGTTTTCTGTATGCTGAGTGCAGCAGGCGCAGCTTATGGGAGATCTGCAACCTAGAATTAGAGAGACACAGTTTACCCAAGTTGTGTATCAGGTTGTAGGGAGAAGCTGTTTCCAAGAGTTCTGGAGCCTGGCAATAGGCATAGGCAATGTATGGGATTTCTGTATCCTAAGTGTAGCAGATGCAGCTTACAGGAGCTCAGTAACCTGGCTGGAAAGAGAAGCAGTTTCCAAGAGTTCTCTATCCTTGGTGTAGGGAGAAGCTGTTTCCAAGAGTTCTGTAGCCTATGAGCAGGTATTCGCTATACGCGGGTTTTCTGTATGCTGAGTGTAGCACACGCAGCTTATGGGCGTTCTGTCTCGTGCATGTCATGAGACACTGTTTACCAGAGTTCTGTATATGCGTGTAGAGAGAAACTGTTTCCAAGAGTTCTGGAGCCTAGCAAGAGGCATATGCAGGAATTGGGATTTCTGTATCCTGAGTGTAGGAGACGCCACTTATGGGAGCTCTGCTACCTGGATGTAGAAAGAAGCAGTTTACCGGAGTTCGCTATCCTTGGTGTAGAGAGGAGCTGTTTACAGGAATTGCGTATCCTGGAATTAGGCATTCGCTTTGTGTGGGTATTCTGGATGCTGAGTGTAGCAGATGCAGCTTTCGGGAGTTCTGTAATCTAAGTGTAGAGAGATGCAGTTTCCAGTAGTTCTGTATGTTGAATGTAGAGAGAAGCTGTATCCAAGAGTTCTGTAGTCTGAGAGCAGGCATACGCTGTATATGGGATTCCTGTTGCCTGAGTGTAGCCGACGCAGCTTCTGGGAGATTTGTAACCTACAATTAGAGAGACACAGTTTACCGAAGTTCTGTATCAGAGTGTAGGGAGAAGCTGTTTCCAAGCATTCTGTAGCCTATGAGCAGGTATTCGCTATACGCGGGTTTTCTGTATGCTGAGTGTAGCACACGCAGCTTATGGGCGTTCTGTCTCGTGCATGTCGTGAGACACTGTTTACCAGAGTTCTGTATATGCGTGTAGAGAGAAACTGTTTCCAAGAGTTCTGGAGCCTAGCAAGAGGCATATGCAGGAATTGGGATTTCTGTATCCTGAGTGTAGGAGACGCCACTTATGGGAGCTCTGCTACCTGGATGTAGAGAGAAGCAGTTTACCGGAGTTCGCTATCCTTGGTGTAGAGAGGAGCTGTTTACAGGAGTTGCGTATCCTGGAATTAGGCATTCGCTATGTGTGGGTATTCTGGATGCTGAGTGTAGCAGATGCAGCTTTCGGGAGTTCTGTAATCTAAGTGTAGAGAGATGCAGTTTCCAGTAGTTCTGTATGTTGAATGTAGAGAGAAGCTGTTTCTAAGATTTCGGTAGCCTGGGCATAGGTATTCGGTATATGCGGGTTTTCTGTATGCTGAGTGCAGCAGGCGCAGCTTATGGGAGATCTGCAACCTAGAATTAGAGAGACACAGTTTACCCAAGTTGTGTATCAGGTTGTAGGGAGAAGCTGTTTCCAAGAGTTCTGGAGCCTGGCAATAGGCATAGGCAATGTATGGGATTTCTGTACCCTAAGTGTAGCAGATGCAGCTTACAGGAGCTCAGTAACCTGGCTGGAAAGAGAATCAGTTTCCAAGAGTTCTCTATCCTTGGTGTAGAGAGAAGCTGCTTCCAAGAGTTCTGTAGCCTATGAGCAGGTATTCGCTATACGCGGGTTTTCTGTATGCTGAGTGTAGCACACGCAGCTTATGGGCGTTCTGTCTGGTGCATGTCGTGAGACACTGTTTACCAGAGTTCTGTATATGCGTGTAGAGAGAAACTGTTTCCAAGAGTTCTGGAGCCTAGCAATAGGCATATGCAGGAATTGGGATTTCTGTATCCTGAGTGTAGGAGACGCCACTTATGGGAGCTCTGCTACCTGGATGTAGAGAGAAGCAGTTTACCGGAGTTCGCTATCCTTGGTGTAGAGAGGAGCTGTTTACAGGAGTTGCGTATCCTGGAATTAGGCATTCGCTTTGTGTGGGTATTCTGGATGCTGAGTGTAGCAGATGCAGCTTTCGGGAGTTCTGTAATCTAAGTGTAGAGAGATGCAGTTTCCAGTAGTTCTGTATGTTGAATGTAGAGAGAAGCTGTTTCCAAGAGTTCTGTAGTCTGAGAGCAGGCATACGCTGTATATGGGATTCCTGTTGCCTGAGTGTAGCTGACGCAGCTTCTGGGAGATATGTAACCTAGAATTAGAGAGACACAGTTTACCCAAGTTCTGTATCAGAGTGTAGGGAGAAGCTGTTTCCAAGCATTCTGTAGCCTATGAGCAGGTATTCGCTATATGCGGGTTTTCTGTATGCTGCGTGTGGCAGACGCAGCTTATGCGAGTTCTGTATCTTGAATGTAGTGAGACACAGTTTACCAGAGTTCTGTATAGGGGCGTAGAAAGAAACTCTTTCCAAGAGTTCTGTAGCCTGGCATAGGCATATGCAGTAACTGGGATTTCTGTATCCTGAGTGTAGGAGATGCCGCTTATGGGAGCTCTGCTACCTGGATGTAGAGAGAAGCAGTTCACCGGAGTTCTCTATCCTTGGTGTAGAGAGCAGCTATTTACTGGAGTTCGGTAGCCTGGAATGAGGCATTCGCTCTATGCGGGTTTTCAGTAAGCTGCGTGTAAGAGATGCAGCTTACGCGAGTTCCATAACCTAAGTGCAGAGACATCAAGTATCCAGGAGTTCCGTATGTTGAATGTAGAGAGAAGCTGTTTCTAAGATTTCGGTAGCCTGGGCATAGGTATTCGGTATATGCGGGTTTTCTGTATGCTGAGTGCAGCAGGCGCAGCTTATGGGAGATCTGCAACCTAGAATTAGAGAGACACAGTTTACCCAAGTTGTGTATCAGGTTGTAGGGAGAAGCTGTTTCCAAGAGTTCTGGAGCCTGGCAATAGGCATAGGCAATGTATGGGATTTCTGTATCCTAAGTGTAGCAGATGCAGCTTACAGGAGCTCAGTAACCTGGCTGGAAAGAGAAGCAGTTTCCAAGAGTTCTCTATCCTTGGTGTAGGGAGAAGCTGTTTCCAAGAGTTCTGTAGCCTATGAGCAGGTATTCGCTATACGCGGGTTTTCTGTATGCTGAGTGTAGCACACGCAGCTTATGGGCGTTCTGTCTCGTGCATGTCGTGAGACACTGTTTACCAGAGTTCTGTATATGCGTGTAGAGAGAAACTGTTTCCAAGAGTTCTGGAGCCTAGCAAGAGGCATATGCAGGAATTGGGATTTCTGTATCCTGAGTGTAGGAGACGCCACTTATGGGAGCTCTGCTACCTGGATGTAGAGAGAAGCAGTTTACCGGAGTTCGCTATCCTTGGTGTAGAGAGGAGCTGTTTACAGGAATTGCGTATCCTGGAATTAGGCATTCGCTTTGTGTGGGTATTCTGGATGCTGAGTGTAGCAGATGCAGCTTTCGGGAGTTCTGTAATCTAAGTGTAGAGAGATGCAGTTTCCAGTAGTTCTGTATGTTGAATGTAGAGAGAAGCTGTATCCAAGAGTTCTGTAGTCTGAGAGCAGGCATACGCTGTATATGGGATTCCTGTTGCCTGAGTGTAGCCGACGCAGCTTCTGGGAGATTTGTAACCTACAATTAGAGAGACACAGTTTACCGAAGTTCTGTATCAGAGTGTAGGGAGAAGCTGTTTCCAAGCATTCTGTAGCCTATGAGCAGGTATTCGCTATACGCGGGTTTTCTGTATGCTGAGTGTAGCACACGCAGCTTATGGGCGTTCTGTCTCGTGCATGTCGTGAGACACTGTTTACCAGAGTTCTGTATATGCGTGTAGAGAGAAACTGTTTCCAAGAGTTCTGGAGCCTAGCAAGAGGCATATGCAGGAATTGGGATTTCTGTATCCTGAGTGTAGGAGACGCCACTTATGGGAGCTCTGCTACCTGGATGTAGAGAGAAGCAGTTTACCGGAGTTCGCTATCCTTGGTGTAGAGAGGAGCTGTTTACAGGAGTTGCGTATCCTGGAATTAGGCATTCGCTATGTGTGGGTATTCTGGATGCTGAGTGTAGCAGATGCAGCTTTCGGGAGTTCTGTCATCTAAGTGTAGAGAGATGCAGTTTCCAGTAGTTCTGTATGTTGAATGTAGAGAGAAGCTGTTTCTAAGATTTCGGTAGCCTGGGCATAGGTATTCGGTATATGCGGGTTTTCTGTATGCTGAGTGCAGCAGGCGCAGCTTATGGGAGATCTGCAACCTAGAATTAGAGAGACACAGTTTACCCAAGTTGTGTATCAGGTTGTAGGGAGAAGCTGTTTCCAAGAGTTCTGGAGCCTGGCAATAGGCATAGGCAATGTATGGGATTTCTGTACCCTAAGTGTAGCAGATGCAGCTTACAGGAGCTCAGTAACCTGGCTGGAAAGAGAATCAGTTTCCAAGAGTTCTCTATCCTTGGTGTAGAGAGAAGCTGCTTCCAAGAGTTCTGTAGCCTATGAGCAGGTATTCGCTATACGCGGGTTTTCTGTATGCTGATTGTAGCACACGCAGCTTATGGGCGTTCTGTCTCGTGCATGTCGTGAGACACTGTTTACCAGAGTTCTGTATATGCGTGTAGAGAGAAACTGTTTCCAAGAGTTCTGGAGCCTAGCAAGAGGCATATGCAGGAATTGGGATTTCTGTATCCTGAGTGTAGGAGACGCCACTTATGGGAGCTCTGCTACCTGGATGTAGAGAGAAGCAGTTTACCGGAGTTCGCTATCCTTGGTGTAGAGAGGAGCTGTTTACAGGAGTTGCGTATCCTGGAATTAGGCATTCGCTTTGTGTGGGTATTCTGGATGCTGAGTGTAGCAGATGCAGCTTTCGGGAGTTCTGTAATCTAAGTGTAGAGAGATGCAGTTTCCAGTAGTTCTGTATGTTGAATGTAGAGAGAAGCTGTTTCCAAGAGTTCTGTAGTCTGAGAGCAGACATACGCTGTATATGGGATTCCTGTTGCCTGGGTGTAGCCGACGCAGCTTCTGGGAGATCTGTAACCTAGAATTAGAGAGACACAGTTTACCCAAGTTCTGTATCAGAGTGTAGGGAGAAGCTGTTTCCAAGCATTCTGTAACCTATGAGCAGGTATTCGCTATATGCGGGTTTTCTCTATGCTGCGTGTGGCAGACGCAGCTTATGCGAGTTCTGTATCTTGAATGTAGTGAGACACAGTTTACCAGAGTTCTGTATAGGGGCGTAGAGAGAAACTCTTTCCAAGAGTTCTGTAGCCTGGCATAGGCATATGCAGTAACTGGGATTTCTGTATCCTGAGTGTAGGAGATGCCGCTTATGGGAGCTCTGCTACCTGGATGTAGAGAGAAGCAATTCACCGGAGTTCTCTATCCTTGGTGTAGAGAGCAGCTATTTACTGGAGTTCGGTAGCCTGGAATGAGGCATTCGCTCTATGCGGGTTTTCAGTAAGCTGCGTGTAAGAGATGCAGCTTACGGGAGTTCCATAACCTAAGTGCAGAGACATCCAGTATCCAGGAGTTCCGTATGTTGAATGTAGAGAGAAGCTGTTTCTAAGATTTCGGTAGCCTGGGCATAGGTATTCGGTATATGCGGGTTTTCTGTATGCTGAGTGCAGCAGGCGCAGCTTATGGGAGATCTGCAACCTAGAATTAGAGAGACACAGTTTACCCAAGTTGTGTATCAGGTTGTAGGGAGAAGCTGTTTCCAAGAGTTCTGGAGCCTGGCAATAGGCATAGGCAATGTATGGGATTTCTGTATCCTAAGTGTAGCAGATACAGCTTACAGGAGCTCAGTAACCTGGCTGGAAAGAGAAGCAGTTTCCAAGAGTTCTCTATCCTTGGTGTAGGGAGAAGCTGTTTCCAAGAGTTCTGTAGCCTATGAGCAGGTATTCGCTATACGCGGGTTTTCTGTATGCTGAGTGTAGCACACGCAGCTTATGGGCGTTCTGTCTCGTGCATGTCGTGAGACACTGTTTACCAGAGTTCTGTATATGCGTGTAGAGAGAAACTGTTTCCAAGAGTTCTGGAGCCTAGCAAGAGGCATATGCAGGAATTGGGATTTCTGTATCCTGAGTGTAGGAGACGCCACTTATGGGAGCTCTGCTACCTGGATGTAGAGAGAAGCAGTTTACCGGAGTTCGCTATCCTTGGTGTAGAGAGGAGCTGTTTACAGGAGTTGCGTATCCTGGAATTAGGCATTCGCTTTGTGTGGGTATTCTGGATGCTGAGTGTAGCAGATGCAGCTTTCGGGAGTTCTGTAATCTAAGTGTAGAGAGATGCAGTTTCCAGTAGTTCTGTATGTTGAATGTAGAGAGAAGCTGTTTCCAAGAGTTCTGTAGTCTGAGAGCAGGCATACGCTGTATATGGGATTCCTGTTGCCTGAGTGTAGCCGACGCAGCTTCTGGGAGATCTGTAACCTAGAATTAGAGAGACACAGTTTACCAAAGTTCTGTATCAGAGTGTAGGGAGAAGCTGTTTCCAAGCATTCTGTAGCCTATGAGCAGGTATTCGCTATATGCGGGTTTTCTCTATGCTGCGTGTGGCAGACGCAGCTTATGCGAGTTCTGTATCTTGAATGTAGTGAGACACAGTTTACCAGAGTTCTGTATAGGGGCGTAGAGAGAAACTCTTTCCAAGAGTTCTGTAGCCTGGCATAGGCATATGCAGTAACTGGGATTTCTGTATCCTGAGTGTAGGAGATGCCGCTTATGGGAGCTCTGCTACCTGCATGTAGAGAGAAGCAGTTCACCGGAGTTCTCTATCCTTGGTGTAGAGAGCAGCTATTTACTGGAGTTCGGTAGCCTGGAATGAGGCATTCGCTCTATGCGGGTTTTCAGTAAGCTGCGTGTAAGAGATGCAGCTTACGGGAGTTCCATAACCTAAGTGCAGAGACATCCAGTATCCAGGAGTTCCGTATGTTGAATGTAGAGAGAAGCTGTTTCTAAGATTTCGGTAGCCTGGGCCTAGGTATTCGTTATATGCGGGTTTTCTGTATGCTGAGTGCAGCAGGCGCAGCTTATGGGAGATCTGCAACCTAGAATTAGAGAGACACAGTTTACCCAGGTTGTGTATCAGGTTGTAGGGAGAAGCTGTTTCCAAGAGTTCTGGAGCCTGGCAATAGGCATAGGCAATGTATGGGATTTCTGTATCCTAAGTGTAGCAGATGCAGCTTACAGGAGCTCAGTAACCTGGCTGGAAAGAGAAGCAGTTTCCAAGAGTTCTCTATCCTTGGTGTAGAGAGAAGCTGTTTCCAAGAGTTCTGTAGCCTATGAGCAGGTATTCGCTATACGCGGGTTTTCTGTATGCTGAGTGTAGCACACGCAGCTTATGGGCGTTCTGTCTCGTGCATGTCGTGAGACACTGTTTACCAGAGTTCTGTATATGCGTGTAGAGAGAAACTGTTTCCAAGAGTTCTGGAGCCTAGCAAGAGGCATATGCAGGAATTGGGATTTCTGTATCCTGAGTGTAGGAGACGCCACTTATGGGAGCTCTGCTACCTGGATGTAGAAAGAAGCAGTTTACCGGAGTTCGTTATCCTTGGTGTAGAGAGGAGCTGTTTACAGGAGTTGCGTATCCTGGAATTAGGCATTCGCTATGTGTGGGTATTCTGGATGCTGAGTGTAGCAGATGCAGCTTTCGGGAGTTCTGTAATCTAAGTGTAGAGAGATGCAGTTTCCAGTAGTTCTGTATGTTGAATGTAGAGAGAAGCTGTTTCTAAGATTTCGGTAGCCTGGGCATAGGTATTCGGTATATGCGGGTTTTCTGTATGCTGAGTGCAGCAGGCGCAGCTTATGGGAGATCTGCAACCTAGAATTAGAGAGACACAGTTTACCCAAGTTGTGTATCAGGTTGTAGGGAGAAGCTGTTTCCAAGAGTTCTGTAGCCTATGAGCAGGTATTCGCTATACGCGGGTTTTCTGTATGCTGAGTGTAGCACACGCAGCTTATGGGCGTTCTGTCTCGTGCATGTCGTGAGACACTGTTTACCAGAGATCTGAATATGCGTGTAGAGAGAAACTGTTTCCAAGAGTTCTGTAGCCTGGCATAGGCATATGCAGTAACTGGGATTTCTGTATCCTGAGTGTAGGAGATGCCGATTATGGGAGCTCTGCTACCTGGATGTAGAGAGAAGTAGTTTACCGGAGTTCGCTATCCTTGGTGTAGAGAGGAGCTGTTTACAGGAGTTGCGTATCCTGGAATTAGGCATTCGCTATGTGTGGGTATTCTGGATGCTGAGTGTAGCAGATGCAGCTTTCGGGAGTTCTGTAATCTAAGTGTAGAGAGATGCAGTTTCCAGTAGTTCTGTATGTTGAATGTAGAGAGAAGCTGTTTCCAAGAGTTCTGTAGTCTGAGAGCAGACATACGCTGTATATGGGATTCCTGTTGCCTGGGTGTAGCCGACGCAGCTTCTGGGAGATCTGTAACCTAGAATTAGAGAGACACAGTTTACCCAAGTTCTGTATCAGAGTGTAGGGAGAAGCTGTTTCCAAGCATTCTGTAACCTATGAGCAGGTATTCGCTATATGCGGGTTTTCTCTATGCTGCGTGTGGCAGACGCAGCTTATGCGAGTTCTGTATCTTGAATGTAGTGAGACACAGTTTACCAGAGTTCTGTATAGGGGCGTAGAGAGAAACTCTTTCCAAGAGTTCTGTAGCCTGGCATAGGCATATGCAGTAACTGGGATTTCTGTATCCTGAGTGTAGGAGATGCCGCTTATGGGAGCTCTGCTACCTGGATGTAGAGAGAAGCAATTCACCGGAGTTCTCTATCCTTGGTGTAGAGAGCAGCTATTTACTGGAGTTCGGTAGCCTGGAATGAGGCATTCGCTCTATGCGGGTTTTCAGTAAGCTGCGTGTAAGAGATGCAGCTTACGGGAGTTCCATAACCTAAGTGCAGAGACATCCAGTATCCAGGAGTTCCGTATGTTGAATGTAGAGAGAAGCTGTTTCTAAGATTTCGGTAGCCTGGGCATAGGTATTCGGTATATGCGGGTTTTCTGTATGCTGAGTGCAGCAGGCGCAGCTTATGGGAGATCTGCAACCTAGAATTAGAGAGACACAGTTTACCCAAGTTGTGTATCAGGTTGTAGGGAGAAGCTGTTTCCAAGAGTTCTGGAGCCTGGCAATAGGCATAGGCAATGTATGGGATTTCTGTATCCTAAGTGTAGCAGATACAGCTTACAGGAGCTCAGTAACCTGGCTGGAAAGAGAAGCAGTTTCCAAGAGTTCTCTATCCTTGGTGTAGGGAGAAGCTGTTTCCAAGAGTTCTGTAGCCTATGAGCAGGTATTCGCTATACGCGGGTTTTCTGTATGCTGAGTGTAGCACACGCAGCTTATGGGCGTTCTGTCTCGTGCATGTCGTGAGACACTGTTTACCAGAGTTCTGTATATGCGTGTAGAGAGAAACTGTTTCCAAGAGTTCTGGAGCCTAGCAAGAGGCATATGCAGGAATTGGGATTTCTGTATCCTGAGTGTAGGAGACGCCACTTATGGGAGCTCTGCTACCTGGATGTAGAGAGAAGCAGTTTACCGGAGTTCGCTATCCTTGGTGTAGAGAGGAGCTGTTTACAGGAGTTGCGTATCCTGGAATTAGGCATTCGCTTTGTGTGGGTATTCTGGATGCTGAGTGTAGCAGATGCAGCTTTCGGGAGTTCTGTAATCTAAGTGTAGAGAGATGCAGTTTCCAGTAGTTCTGTATGTTGAATGTAGAGAGAAGCTGTTTCCAAGAGTTCTGTAGTCTGAGAGCAGGCATACGCTGTATATGGGATTCCTGTTGCCTGAGTGTAGCCGACGCAGCTTCTGGGAGATCTGTAACCTAGAATTAGAGAGACACAGTTTACCAAAGTTCTGTATCAGAGTGTAGGGAGAAGCTGTTTCCAAGCATTCTGTAGCCTATGAGCAGGTATTCGCTATATGCGGGTTTTCTCTATGCTGCGTGTGGCAGACGCAGCTTATGCGAGTTCTGTATCTTGAATGTAGTGAGACACAGTTTACCAGAGTTCTGTATAGGGGCGTAGAGAGAAACTCTTTCCAAGAGTTCTGTAGCCTGGCATAGGCATATGCAGTAACTGGGATTTCTGTATCCTGAGTGTAGGAGATGCCGCTTATGGGAGCTCTGCTACCTGCATGTAGAGAGAAGCAGTTCACCGGAGTTCTCTATCCTTGGTGTAGAGAGCAGCTATTTACTGGAGTTCGGTAGCCTGGAATGAGGCATTCGCTCTATGCGGGTTTTCAGTAAGCTGCGTGTAAGAGATGCAGCTTACGGGAGTTCCATAACCTAAGTGCAGAGACATCCAGTATCCAGGAGTTCCGTATGTTGAATGTAGAGAGAAGCTGTTTCTAAGATTTCGGTAGCCTGGGCATAGGTATTCGGTATATGCGGGTTTTCTGTATGCTGAGTGCAGCAGGCGCAGCTTATGGGAGATCTGCAACCTAGAATTAGAGAGACACAGTTTACCCAAGTTGTGTATCAGGTTGTAGGGAGAAGCTGTTTCCAAGAGTTCTGGAGCCTGGCAATAGGCATAGGCAATGTATGGGATTTCTGTATCCTAAGTGTAGCAGATGCAGCTTACAGGAGCTCAGTAACCTGGCTGGAAAGAGAAGCAGTTTCCAAGAGTTCTCTATCCTTGGTGTAGAGAGAAGCTGTTTCCAAGAGTTCTGTAGCCTATGAGCAGGTATTCGCTATACGCGGGTTTTCTGTATGCTGAGTGTAGCACACGCAGCTTATGGGCGTTCTGTCTCGTGCATGTCGTGAGACACTGTTTACCAGAGTTCTGTATATGCGTGTAGAGAGAAACTGTTTCCAAGAGTTCTGGAGCCTAGCAAGAGGCATATGCAGGAATTGGGATTTCTGTATCCTGAGTGTAGGAGACGCCACTTATGGGAGCTCTGCTACCTGGATGTAGAAAGAAGCAGTTTACCGGAGTTCGTTATCCTTGGTGTAGAGAGGAGCTGTTTACAGGAGTTGCGTATCCTGGAATTAGGCATTCGCTATGTGTGGGTATTCTGGATGCTGAGTGTAGCAGATGCAGCTTTCGGGAGTTCTGTAATCTAAGTGTAGAGAGATGCAGTTTCCAGTAGTTCTGTATGTTGAATGTAGAGAGAAGCTGTTTCTAAGATTTCGGTAGCCTGGGCATAGGTATTCGGTATATGCGGGTTTTCTGTATGCTGAGTGCAGCAGGCGCAGCTTATGGGAGATCTGCAACCTAGAATTAGAGAGACACAGTTTACCCAAGTTGTGTATCAGGTTGTAGGGAGAAGCTGTTTCCAAGAGTTCTGTAGCCTATGAGCAGGTATTCGCTATACGCGGGTTTTCTGTATGCTGAGTGTAGCACACGCAGCTTATGGGCGTTCTGTCTCGTGCATGTCGTGAGACACTGTTTACCAGAGATCTGTATATGCGTGTAGAGAGAAACTGTTTCCAAGAGTTCTGTAGCCTGGCATAGGCATATGCAGTAACTGGGATTTCTGTATCCTGAGTGTAGGAGATGCCGATTATGGGAGCTCTGCTACCTGGATGTAGAGAGAAGTAGTTTACCGGAGTTCGCTATCCTTGGTGTAGAGAGGAGCTGTTTACAGGAGTTGCGTATCCTGGAATTAGGCATTCGCTATGTGTGGGTATTCTGGATGCTGAGTGTAGCAGATGCAGCTTTCGGGAGTTCTGTAATCTAAGTGTAGAGAGATGCAGTTTCCAGTAGTTCTGTATGTTGCATGGAGAGAGAAGCTGTTTCCAAGAGTTCTGTAGTCTGAGAGCAGGCATACGCTGTATATGGGATTCCTGTTGCCTGAGTGTAGCCGACGCAGCTTCTGGGAGATCTGTAACCTAGAATTAGAGAGACACAGTTTACCCAAGTTCTGTATCAGAGTGTAGGGAGAAGCTGTTTCCAAGCATTCTGTAACCTATGAGCAGGTATTCGCTATATGCGGGTTTTCTCTATGCTGCGTGTGGCAGACGCAGCTTATGCGAGTTCTGTATCTTGAATGTAGTGAGACACAGTTTACCAGAGTTCTGTATAGGGGCGTAGAGAGAAACTCTTTCCAAGAGTTCTGTAGCCTGGCATAGGCATATGCAGTAACTGGGATTTCTGTATCCTGAGTGTAGGAGATGCCGCTTATGGGAGCTCTGCTACCTGGATGTAGAGAGAAGCAATTCACCGGAGTTCTCTATCCTTGGTGTAGAGAGCAGCTATTTACTGGAGTTTGGTAGCCTGGAATGAGGCATTCGCTCTATGCGGGTTTTCAGTAAGCTGCGTGTAAGAGATGCAGCTTACGGGAGTTCCATAACCTAAGTGCAGAGACATCCAGTATCCAGGAGTTCCGAATGTTGAATGTAGAGAGAAGCTGTTTCTAAGATTTCGGTAGCCTGGGCATAGGTATTCGGTATATGCGGGTTTTCTGTATGCTGAGTGCAGCAGGCGCAGCTTATGGGAGATCTGCAACCTAGAATTAGAGAGACACAGTTTACCCAAGTTGTGTATCAGGTTGTAGGGAGAAGCTGTTTCCAAGAGTTCTGGAGCCTGGCAATAGGCATAGGCAATGTATGGGATTTCTGTATCCTAAGTGTAGCAGATGCAGCTTACAGGAGCTCAGTAACCTGGCTGGAAAGAGAAGCAGTTTCCAAGAGTTCTCTATCCTTGGTGTAGGGAGAAGCTGTTTCCAAGAGTTCTGTAGCCTATGAGCAGGTATTCGCTATACGCGGGTTTTCTGTATGCTGAGTGTAGCACACGCAGCTTATGGGCGTTCTGTCTCGTGCATGTCGTGAGACACTGTTTACCAGAGTTCTGTATATGCGTGTAGAGAGAAACTGTTTCCAAGAGTTCTGGAGCCTAGCAAGAGGCATATGCAGGAATTGGGATTTCTGTATCCTGAGTGTAGGAGACGCCACTTATGGGAGCTCTGCTACCTGGATGTAGAGAGAAGCAGTTTACCGGAGTTCGCTATCCTTGGTGTAGAGAGGAGCTGTTTACAGGAGTTGCGTATCCTGGAATTAGGCATTCGCTTTGTGTGGGTATTCTGGATGCTGAGTGTAGCAGATGCAGCTTTCGGGAGTTCTGTAATCTAAGTGTAGAGAGATGCAGTTTCCAGTAGTTCTGTATGTTGAATGTAGAGAGAAGCTGTTTCCAAGAGTTCTGTAGTCTGAGAGCAGGCATACGCTGTATATGGGATTCCTGTTGCCTGGGTGTAGCCGACGCAGCTTCTGGGAGATCTGTAACCTAGAATTAGAGAGACACAGTTTACCCAAGTTCTGTATCAGAGTGTAGGGAGAAGCTGTTTCCAAGCATTCTGTAACCTATGAGCAGGTATTCGCTATATGCGGGTTTTCTCTATGCTGCGTGTGGCAGACGCAGCTTATGTGAGTTCTGTATCTTGAATGTAGTGAGACACAGTTTACCAGAGTTCTGTATAGGGGCGTAGAGAGAAACTCTTTCCAAGAGTTCTGTAGCCTGGCATAGGCATATGCAGTAACTGGGATTTCTGTATCCTGAGTGTAGGAGATGCCGCTTATGGGAGCTCTTCTACCTGGATGTAGAGAGAAGCAATTCACCGGAGTTCTCTATCCTTGGTGTAGAGAGCAGCTATTTACTGGAGTTCGGTAGCCTGGAATGAGGCATTCGCTCTATGCGTGTTTTCAGTAAGCTGCGTGTAAGTGATGCAGCTTACGGGAGTTCCATAACCTAAGTGCAGAGACATCCAGTATCCAGGAGTTCCGTATGTTGAATGTAGAGAGAAGCTGTTTCTAAGATTTCGGTAGCCTGGGCATAGGTATTCGGTATATGCGGGTTTTCTGTATGCTGAGTGCAGCAGGCGCAGCTTCTGGGAGATCTGCAACCTAGAATTAGAGAGACACAGTTTACCCAAGTTGTGTATCAGGTTGTAGGGAGAAGCTGTTTCCAAGAGTTCTGGAGCCTGGCAATAGGCATAGGCAATGTATGGGATTTCTGTATCCTAAGTGTAGCAGATGCAGCTTACAGGAGCTCAGTAACCTGGCTGGAAAGAGAAGCAGTTTCCAAGAGTTCTCTATCCTTGGTGTAGGGAGAAGCTGTTTCCAAGAGTTCTGTAGCCTATGAGCAGGTATTCGCTATACGCGGGTTTTCTGTATGCTGAGTGTAGCACACGCAGCTTATGGGCGTTCTGTCTCGTGCATGTCGTGAGACACTGTTTACCAGAGTTCTGTATATGCGTGTAGAGAGAAACTGTTTCCAAGAGTTCTGGAGCCTAGCATGAGGCATATGCAGGAATTGGGATTTCTGTATCCTGAGTGTAGGAGACGCCACTTATGGGAGCTCTGCTACCTGGATGTAGAGAGAAGCAGTTTACCGGAGTTCGCTATCCTTGGTGTAGAGAGGAGCTGTTTACAGGAGTTGCGTATCCTGGAATTAGGCATTCGCTTTGTGTGGGTATTCTGGATGCTGAGTGTAGCAGATGCAGCTTTCGGGAGTTCTGTAATCTAAGTGTAGAGAGATGCAGTTTCCAGTAGTTCTGTATGTTGAATGTAGAGAGAAGCTGTTTCCAAGAGTTCTGTAGTCTGAGAGCAGGCATACGCCGTATATGGGATTCCTGTTGCCTGAGTGTAGCCGACGCAGCTTCTGGGAGATCTGTAACCTAGAATTAGAGAGACACAGTTTACCCAAGTTCTGTATCAGAGTGTAGGGAGAAGCTGTTTCCAAGCATTCTGTAGCCTATGAGCAGGTATTCGCTATATGCGGGTTTTCTCTATGCTGCGTGTGGCAGACACAGCTTATGCGAGTTCTGTCTCGTGCATGTAGTGAGACACAGTTTACCAGAGTTCTGTATAGGGGCGTAGAGAGAAACTCTTTCCAAGAGTTCTGTAGCCTGGCATAGGCATATGCAGTAACTGGGATTTCTGTATCCTGAGTGTAGGAGATGCCGCTTATGGGAGCTCTGCTACCTGGATGTAGAGAGAAGCAGTTCACCGGAGTTCTCTATCCTTGGTGTAGAGAGCAGCTATTTACTGGAGTTCGGTAGCCTGGAATGAGGCATTCGCTCTATGCGGGTTTTCAGTAAGCTGCGTGTAAGAGATGCAGCTTACGGGAGTTCCATAACCTAAGTGCAGAGACATCCAGTATCCAGGAGTTCCGTATGTTGAATGTAGAGAGAAGCTGTTTCTAAGATTTCGGTAGCCTGGGCCTAGGTATTCGGTATATGCGGGTTTTCTGTATGCTGAGTGCAGCAGGCGCAGCTTATGGGAGATCTGCAACCTAGAATTAGAGAGACACAGTTTACCCAGGTTGTGTATCAGGTTGTAGGGAGAAGCTGTTTCCAAGAGTTCTGGAGCCTGGCAATAGGCATAGGCAATGTATGGGATTTCTGTATCCTAAGTGTAGCAGATGCAGCTTACAGGAGCTCAGTAACCTGGCTGGAAAGAGAAGCAGTTTCCAAGAGTTCTCTATCCTTGGTGTAGGGAGAAGCTGTTTCCAAGAGTTCTGTAGCCTATGAGCAGGTATTCGCTATACGCGGGTTTTCTGTATGCTGAGTGTAGCACACGCAGCTTATGGGCGTTCTGTCTCGTGCATGTCGTGAGACACTGTTTACCAGAGTTCTGTATATGCGTGTAGAGAGAAACTGTTTCCAAGAGTTCTGGAGCCTAGCAAGAGGCATATGCAGGAATTGGGATTTCTGTATCCTGAGTGTAGGAGACGCCACTTATGGGAGCTCTGCTACCTGGATGTAGAAAGAAGCAGTTTACCGGAGTTCGCTATCCTTGGTGTAGAGAGGAGCTGTTTACAGGAGTTGCGTATCCTGGAATTAGGCATTCGCTATGTGTGGGTATTCTGGATGCTGTGTGTAGCAGATGCAGCTTTCGGGAGTTCTGTAATCTAAGTGTAGAGAGATGCAGTTTCCAGTAGTTCTGTATGTTGAATGTAGAGAGAAGCTGTTTCCAAGAGTTCTGTAGTCTGAGAGCAGGCATACGCTGTATATGGGATTCCTGTTGCCTGAGTGTAGCCGACGCAGCTTCTGGGAGATCTGTAACCTAGAATTAGAGAGACACAGTTTACCCAAGTTCTGTATCAGAGTGTAGGGAGAAGCTGTTTCCAAGCATTCTGTAGCCTATGAGCAGGTATTCGCTATATGCGGGTTTTCTGTATGCTGCGTGTGGCAGACGCAGCTTATGCGAGTTCTGTATCTTGAATGTAGTGAGACACAGTTTACCAGAGTTCTGTATAGGGGCGTAGAGAGAAACTCTTTCCAAGAGTTCTGTAGCCTGGCATAGGCATATGCAGTAACTGGGATTTCTGTATCCTGAGTGTAGGAGATGCCGCTTATGGGAGCTCTGCTACCTGGATGTAGAGAGAAGCAGTTCACCGGAGTTCTCTATCCTTGGTGTAGAGAGCAGCTATTTACTGGAGTTCGGTAGCCTGGAATGAGGCATTCGCTCTATGCGGGTTTTCAGTAAGCTGCGTGTAAGAGATGCAGCTTACGGGAGTTCCATAACCTAAGTGCAGAGACATCCAGTATCCAGGAGTTCCGTATGTTGAATGTAGAGAGAAGCTGTTTCTAAGATTTCGGTAGCCTGGGCATAGGTATTCGGTATATGCGGGTTTTCTGTATGCTGAGTGCAGCAGGCGCAGCTTATGGGAGATCTGCAACCTAGAATTAGAGAGACACAGTTTACCCAAGTTGTGTATCAGGTTGTAGGGAGAAGCTGTTTCCAAGAGTTCTGGAGCCTGGCAATAGGCATAGGCAATGTATGGGATTTCTGTATCCTAAGTGTAGCAGATGCAGCTTACAGGAGCTCAGTAACCTGGCTGGAAAGAGAAGCAGTTTCCAAGAGTTCTCTATCCTTGGTGTAGGGAGAAGCTGTTTCCAAGAGTTCTGTAGCCTATGAGCAGGTATTCGCTATACGCGGGTTTTCTGTATGCTGAGTGTAGCACACGCAGCTTATGGGCGTTCTGTCTCGTGCATGTCATGAGACACTGTTTACCAGAGTTCTGTATATGCGTGTAGAGAGAAACTGTTTCCAAGAGTTCTGGAGCCTAGCAAGAGGCATATGCAGGAATTGGGATTTCTGTATCCTGAGTGTAGGAGACGCCACTTATGGGAGCTCTGCTACCTGGATGTAGAGAGAAGCAGTTTACCGGAGTTCGCTATCCTTGGTGTAGAGAGGAGCTGTTTACAGGAGTTGCGTATCCTGGAATTAGGCATTCGCTTTGTGTGGGTATTCTGGATGCTGAATGTAGCAGATGCAGCTTTCGGGAGTTCTGTAATCTAAGTGTAGAGAGATGCAGTTTCCAGTAGTTCTGTATGTTGCATGGAGAGAGAAGCTGTTTCCAAGAGTTCTGTAGTCTGAGAGCAGGCATACGCTGTATATGGGATTCCTGTTGCCTGAGTGTAGCCGACGCAGCTTCTGGGAGATTTGTAACCTAGAATTAGAGAGACACAGTTTACACAAGTTCTGTATCAGAGTGTAGGGAGAAGCTGTTTCCAAGCATTCTGTAGCCTATGAGCAGGTATTCGCTATATGCGGGTTTTCTCTATGCTGCGTGTGGCAGACGCAGCTTATGCGAGTTCTGTCTCGTGCATGTAGTGAGACACAGTTTACCAGAGTTCTGTATAGGGGCGTAGAGAGAAACTCTTTCCAAGAGTTCTGTAGCCTGGCATAGGCATATGCAGTAACTGGGATTTCTGTATCCTGAGTGTAGGAGATGCCGCTTATGGGAGCTCTGCTACCTGGATGTAGAGAGAAGCAGTTCACCGGAGTTCTCTATCCTTGGTGTAGAGAGCAGCTATTTACTGGAGTTCGGTAGCCTGGAATGAGGCATTCGCTCTATGCGGGTTTTCAGTAAGCTGCGTGTAAGAGATGCAGCTTACGGGAGTTCCATAACCTAAGTGCAGAGACATCCAGTATCCAGGAGTTCCGTATGTTGAATGTAGAGAGAAGCTGTTTCTAAGATTTCGGTAGCCTGGGCATAGGTATTCGGTATATGCGGGTTTTCTGTATGCTGAGTGCAGCAGGCGCAGCTTATGGGAGATCTGCAACCTAGAATTAGAGAGACACAGTTTACCCAAGTTGTGTATCAGGTTGTAGGGAGAAGCTGTTTCCAAGAGTTCTGGAGCCTGGCAATAGGCATAGGCAATGTATGGGATTTCTGTATCCTAAGTGTAGCAGATGCAGCTTACAGGAGCTCAGTAACCTGGCTGGAAAGAGAAGCAGTTTCCAAGAGTTCTCTATCCTTGGTGTAGGGAGAAGCTGTTTCCAAGAGTTCTGTAGCCTATGAGCAGGTATTCGCTATACGCGGGTTTTCTGTATGCTGAGTGTAGCACACGCAGCTTATGGGCGTTCTGTCTCGTGCATGTCGTGAGACACTGTTTACCAGAGTTCTGTATATGCGTGTAGAGAGAAACTGTTTCCAAGAGTTCTGGAGCCTAGCAAGAGGCATATGCAGGAATTGGGATTTCTGTATCCTGAGTGTAGGAGACGCCACTTATGGGAGCTCTGCTACCTGGATGTAGAGAGAAGCAGTTTACCGGAGTTCGCTATCCTTGGTGTAGAGAGAAGCTGTTCACAGGAGTTGCGTATCCTGGAATTAGGCATTCACTTTGTGTGGGTATTCTGGATGCTGAGTGTAGCAGATGCAGCTTTCGGGAGTTCTGTAATCTAAGTGTAGAGAGATGCAGTTTCCAGTAGTTCTGTATGTTGAATGTAGAGAGAAGCTGTTTCCAAGAGTTCTGTAGTCTGAGAGCAGGCATACGCTGTATATGGGATTCCTGTTGCCTGAGTGTAGCCGACGCAGCTTCTGGGAGATTTGTAACCTAGAATTAGAGAGACCCAGTTTACCGAAGTTCTGATATCAGAGTGTAGGGAGAAGCTGTTTCCAAGCATTCTGTAGCCTATGAGCAGGTATTCGCTATATGCGTGTTTTCTGTATGCTGCGTGTGGCAGACGCAGCTTATGCGAGTTCTGTATCTTGAATGTAGTGAGACACAGTTTACCAGAGTTCTGTATAGGGGCGTAGAGAGAAACTCTTTCCAAGACTTCTGTAGCCTGGCATAGGCATATGCAGTAACTGGGATTTCTGTATCCTGAGTGTAGGAGATGCCGCTTATGGGAGCTCTGCTACCTGGATGTAGAGAGAAGTAGTTTACCGGAGTTCGCTATCCTTGGTGTAGAGAGGAGCTGTTTACAGGAGTTGCGTATCCTGGAATTAGGCATTCGCTATGTGTGGGTATTCTGGATGCTGAGTGTAGCAGATGCAGCTTTCGGGAGTTCTGTAATCTAAGTGTAGAGAGATGCAGTTTCCAGTAGTTCTATATGTTGAATGTAGAGAGAAGCTGTTTCTAAGATTTCGGTAGCCTGGGCATAGGTATTCGTTATATGCGGGTTTTCTGTATGCTGAGTGCAGCAGGCGCAGCTTATGGGAGATCTGCAACCTAGAATTAGAGAGACACAGTTTACCCAAGTTGTGTATCAGGTTGTAGGGAGAAGCTGTTTCCAAGAGTTCTGGAGCCTGGCAATAGGCATAGGCAATGTATGGGATTTCTGTATCCTAAGTGTAGCAGATGCAGCTTACAGGAGCTCAGTAACCTGGCTGGAAAGAGAAGCAGTTTCCAAGAGTTCTCTATCCTTGGTGTAGAGAGAAGCTGTTTCCAAGAGTTCTGTAGCCTATGAGCAGGTATTCGCTATACGCGGGTTTTCTGTATGCTGAGTGTAGCACACGCAGCTTATGGGCGTTCTGTCTCGTGCATGTCGTGAGACACTGTTTACCAGAGTTCTGTATATGCGTGTAGAGAGAAACTGTTTCCAAGAGTTCTGGAGCCTAGCAAGAGGCATATGCAGGAATTGGGATTTCTGTATCCTGAGTGTAGGAGACGCCACTTATGGGAGCTCTGCTACCTGGATGTAGAGAGAAGCAGTTTACCGGAGTTCGCTATCCTTGGTGTAGAGAGGAGCTGTTTACAGGAGTTGCGTATCCTGGAATTAGGCATTCGCTTTGTGTGGGTATTCTGGATGCTGAGTGTAGCAGATGCAGCTTTCGGGAGTTCTGTATTCTAAGTGTAGAGAGATGCAGTTTCCAGTAGTTCTGTATGTTGAATGTAGAGAGAAGCTGTTTCCAAGAGTTCTGTAGTCTGAGAGCAGGCATACGCTGTATATGGGATTCCTGTTGCCTGGGTGTAGCCGACGCAGCTTCTGGGAGATCTGTAACCTAGAATTAGAGAGACACAGTTTACCCAAGTTCTGTATCAGAGTGTAGGGAGAAGCTGTTTCCAAGCATTCTGTAGCCTATGAGCAGGTATTCGCTATATGCGGGTTTTCTCTATGCTGCGTGTGGCAGACGCAGCTTATGCGAGTTCTGTATCTTGAATGTAGTGAGACACAGTTTACCAGAGTTCTGTATAGGGGCGTAGAGAGAAACTCTTTCCAAGAGTTCTGTAGCCTGGAATAGGCATATGCAGTAACTGGGATTTCTGTATCCTGAGTGTAGGAGATGCCGCTTATGGGAGCTCTGCTACCTGCATGTAGAGAGAAGCAGTTCACCGGAGTTCTCTATCCTTGGTGTAGAGAGCAGCTATTTACTGGAGTTCGGTAGCCTGGAATGAGGCATTCGCTCTATGCGGGTTTTCAGTAAGCTGCGTGTAAGAGATGCAGCTTACGGGAGTTCCATAACCTAAGTGCAGAGACATCCAGTATCCAGGAGTTCCGTATGTTGAATGTAGAGAGAAGCTGTTTCTAAGATTTCGGTAGCCTGGGCATAGGTATTCGTTATATGCGGGTTTTCTGTATGCTGAGTGCAGCAGGCGCAGCTTATGGGAGATCTGCAACCTAGAATTAGAGAGACACAGTTTACCCAAGTTGTGTATCAGGTTGTAGGGAGAAGCTGTTTCCAAGAGTTCTGGAGCCTGGCAATAGGCATAGGCAATGTATGGGATTTCTGTATCCTAAGTGTAGCAGATGCAGCTTACAGGAGCTCAGTAACCTGGCTGGAAAGAGAAGCAGTTTCCAAGAGTTCTCTATCCTTGGTGTAGAGAGAAGCTGCTTCCAAGAGTTCTGTAGCCTATGAGCAGGTATTCGCTATACGCGGGTTTTCTGTATGCTGAGTGTAGCACACGCAGCTTATGGGCGTTCTGTCTCGTGCATGTCGTGAGACACTGTTTACCAGAGTTCTGTATATGCGTGTAGAGAGAAACTGTTTCCAAGAGTTCTGGAGCCTAGCAAGAGGCATATGCAGGAATTGGGATTTCTGTATCCTGAGTGTAGGAGACGCCACTTATGGGAGCTCTGCTACCTGGATGTAGAGAGAAGCAGTTTACCGGAGTTCGCTATCCTTGGTGTAGAGAGGAGCTGTTTACAGGAGTTGCGTATCCTGGAATTAGGCATTCGCTTTGTGTGGGTATTCTGGATGCTGAGTGTAGCAGATGCAGCTTTCGGGAGTTCTGTATTCTAAGTGTAGAGAGATGCAGTTTCCAGTAGTTCTGTATGTTGAATGTAGAGAGAAGCTGTTTCCAAGAGTTCTGTAGTCTGAGAGCAGGCATACGCTGTATATGGGATTCCTGTTGCCTGGGTGTAGCCGACGCAGCTTCTGGGAGATCTGTAACCTAGAATTAGAGAGACACAGTTTACCCAAGTTCTGTATCAGAGTGTAGGGAGAAGCTGTTTCCAAGCATTCTGTAGCCTATGAGCAGGTATTCGCTATATGCGGGTTTTCTCTATGCTGCGTGTGGCAGACGCAGCTTATGCGAGTTCTGTATCTTGAATGTAGTGAGACACAGTTTACCAGAGTTCTGTATAGGGGCGTAGAGAGAAACTCTTTCCAAGAGTTCTGTAGCCTGGCATAGGCATATGCAGTAACTGGGATTTCTGTATCCTGAGTGTAGGAGATGCCGCTTATGGGAGCTCTGCTACCTGCATGTAGAGAGAAGCAGTTCACCGGAGTTCTCTATCCTTGGTGTAGAGAGCAGCTATTTACTGGAGTTCGGTAGCCTGGAATGAGGCATTCGCTCTATGCGGGTTTTCAGTAAGCTGCGTGTAAGAGATGCAGCTTACGGGAGTTCCATAACCTAAGTGCAGAGACATCCAGTATCCAGGAGTTCCGTATGTTGAATGTAGAGAGAAGCTGTTTCTAAGATTTCGGTAGCCTGGGCATAGGTATTCGGTATATGCGGGTTTTCTGTATGCTGAGTGCAGCAGGCGCAGCTTCTGGGAGATCTGCAACCTAGAATTAGAGAGACACAGTTTACCCAAGTTGTGTATCAGGTTGTAGGGAGAAGCTGTTTCCAAGAGTTCTGGAGCCTGGCAATAGGCATAGGCAATGTATGGGATTTCTGTATCCTAAGTGTAGCAGATGCAGCTTACAGGAGCTCAGTAACCTGGCTGGAAAGAGAAGCAGTTTCCAAGAGTTCTCTATCGTTGGTGTAGGGAGAAGCTGTTTCCAAGAGTTCTGTAGCCTATGAGCAGGTATTCGCTATACGCGGGTTTTCTGTATGCTGAGTGTAGCACACGCAGCTTATGGGCGTTCTGTCTCGTGCATGTCGTGAGACACTGTTTACCAGAGTTCTGTATATGCGTGTAGAGAGAAACTGTTTCCAAGAGTTCTGGAGCCTAGCAAGAGGCATATGCAGGAATTGGGATTTCTGTATCCTGAGTGTAGGAGACGCCACTTATGGGAGCTCTGCTACCTGGATGTAGAGAGAAGCAGTTTACCGGAGTTCGCTATCCTTGGTGTAGAGAGGAGCTGTTTACAGGAGTTGCGTATCCTGGAATTAGGCATTCGCTATGTGTGGGTATTCTGGATGCTGAGTGTAGCAGATGCAGCTTTCGGGAGTTCTGTAATCTAAGTGTAGAGAGATGCAGTTTCCAGTAGTTCTGTATGTTGCATGGAGAGAGAAGCTGTTTCCAAGAGTTCTGTAGTCTGAGAGCAGGCATACGCTGTATATTGGATTCCTGTTGCCTGAGTGTAGCCGACACAGCTTCTGGGAGATCTGTAACCTAGAATTAGAGAGACACAGTTTACCCAAGTTCTGTATCAGAGTGTAGGGAGAAGCTGTTTCCAAGCATTCTGTAGCCTATGAGCAGGTATTCGCTATATGCGGGTTTTCTGTATGCTGCGTGTGGCAGACGCAGCTTATGCGAGTTCTGTATCTTGAATGTAGTGAGACACAGTTTACCAGAGTTCTGTATAGGGGCGTAGAGAGAAACTCTTTCCAAGAGTTTCTGTAGCCTGGCATAGGCATATGCAGTAACTGGGATTTCTGTATCCTGAGTGTAGGAGATGCCGCTTATGGGAGCTCTGCTACCTGGATGTAGATAAAAGTAGTTTACCGGAGTTCGCTATCCTTGGTGTTGAGAGGAGCTGTTTACAGGAGTTGCGTATCCTGGAATTAGGCATTCGCTATGTGTGGGTATTCTGGATGCTGAGTGTAGCAGATGCAGCTTTCGGGAGTTCTGTAATCTATGTGTAGAGAGATGCAGTTTCCAGTAGTTCTGTATGTTGCATGGAGAGAGAAGCTGTTTCCAAGAGTTCTGTAGTCTGAGAGCAGGCATACGCTGTATATGGGATTCCTGTTGCCTGAGTGTAGCCGACGCAGCTTCTGGGAGATCTGTAACCTAGAATTAGAGAGACACAGTTTACCCAAGTTCTGTATCAGAGTGTAGGGAGAAGCTGTTTCCAAGCATTCTGTAGCCTATGAGCAGGTATTCGCTATATGCGGGTTTTCTGTATGCTGCGTGTGGCAGACGCAGCTTATGCGAGTTCTGTATCTTGAATGTAGTGAGACACAGTTTACCAGAGTTCTGTATAGGGGCGTAGAGAGAAACTCTTTCCAAGAGTTCTGTAGCCTGGCATAGGCATATGCAGTAACTGGGATGTCTGTATCCTGAGTGTAGGAGATGCCGCTTATGGGAGCTCTGCTACCTGGATGTAGAGAGAAGCAATTCACCGGAGTTCTCTATCCTTGGTGTAGAGAGCAGCTATTTACTGGAGTTCGGTAGCCTGGAATGAGGCATTCGCTCTATGCGGGTTTTCAGTAAGCTGCGTGTAAGAGATGCAGCTTACGGGAGTTCCATAACCTAAGTGCAGAGACATCCAGTATCCAGGAGTTCCGTATGTTGAATGTAGAGAGAAGCTGTTTCTAAGATTTCGGTAGCCTGGGCATAGGTATTCGGTATATGCGGGTTTTCTGTATGCTGAGTGCAGCAGGCGCAGCTTATGGGAGATCTGCAACCTAGAATTAGAGAGACACAGTTTACCCAAGTTGTGTATCAGGTTGTAGGGAGAAGCTGTTTCCAAGAGTTCTGGAGCCTGGCAATAGGCATAGGCAATGTATGGGATTTCTGTATCCTAAGTGTAGCAGATGCAGCTTACAGGAGCTCAGTAACCTGGCTGGAAAGAGAAGCAGTTTCCAAGAGTTCTCTATCCTTGGTGTAGGGAGAAGCTGTTTCCAAGAGTTCTGTAGCCTATGAGCAGGTATTCGCTATACGCGGGTTTTCTGTATGCTGAGTGTAGCACACGCAGCTTATGGGCGTTCTGTCTCGTGCATGTCGTGAGACACTGTTTACCAGAGTTCTGTATATGCGTGTAGAGAGAAACTGTTTCCAAGAGTTCTGGAGCCTAGCAAGAGGCATATGCAGGAATTGGGATTTCTGTATCCTGAGTGTAGGAGACGCCACTTATGGGAGCTCTGCTACCTGGATGTAGAGAGAAGCAGTTTACCGGAGTTCGCTATCCTTGGTGTAGAGAGAAGCTGTTTACAGGAGTTGCGTATCCTGGAATTAGGCATTCGCTTTGTGTGGGTATTCTGGATGCTGAGTGTAGCAGATGCAGCTTTCGGGAGTTCTGTAATCTATGTGTAGAGAGATGCAGTTTCCAGTAGTTCTGTATGTTGCATGGAGAGAGAAGCTGTTTCCAAGAGTTCTGTAGTCTGAGAGCAGGCATACGCTGTATATGGGATTCCTGTTGCCTGAGTGTAGCCGACGCAGCTTCTGGGAGATCTGTAACCTAGAATTAGAGAGACACAGTTTACCCAAGTTCTGTATCAGAGTGTAGGGAGAAGCTGTTTCCAAGCATTCTGTAGCCTATGAGCAGGTATTCGCTATATGCGGGTTTTCTCTATGCTGCGTGTGGCAGACGCAGCTTATGCGAGTTCTGTATCTTGAATGTAGTGAGACACAGTTTACCAGAGTTCTGTATAGGGGCGTAGAGAGAAACTCTTTCCAAGAGTTCTGTAGCCTGGCATAGGCATATGCAGTAACTGGGATTTCTGTATCCTGAGTGTAGGAGATGCCGCTTATGGGAGCTCTGCTACCTGGATGTAGAGAGAAGCAGTTTACCGGAGTTCGCTATCCTTGGTGTAGAGAGGAGCTGTTTACAGGAGTTGCGTATCCTGGAATTAGGCATTCGCTATGTGTGGGTATTCTGGATGCTGAGTGTAGCAGATGCAGCTTTCGGGAGTTCCGTAACCTAAGTGCAGAGACATCCAGTATCCAGGAGTTCCGTATGTTGAATGTAGAGAGAAGCTGTTTCTAAGATTTCGGTAGCCTGGGCATAGGTATTCGTTATATGCGGGTTTTCTGTATGCTGAGTGCAGCAGGCGCAGCTTATGGGAGATCTGCAACCTAGAATTAGAGAGACACAGTTTACCCAAGTTGTGTATCAGGTTGTAGGGAGAAGCTGTTTCCAAGAGTTCTGGAGCCTGGCAATAGGCATAGGCAATGTATGGGATTTCTGTATCCTAAGTGTAGCAGATGCAGCTTACAGGAGCTCAGTAACCTGGCTGGAAAGAGAAGCAGTTTCCAAGAGTTCTCTATCCTTGGTGTAGGGAGAAGCTGTTTCCAAGAGTTCTGTAGCCTATGAGCAGGTATTCGCTATACGCGGGTTTTCTGTATGCTGAGTGTAGCACACGCAGCTTATGGGCGTTCTGTCTCGTGCATGTCGTGAGACACTGTTTACCAGAGTTCTGTATATGCGTGTAGAGAGAAACTGTTTCCAAGAGTTCTGGAGCCTAGCAAGAGGCATATGCAGGAATTGGGATTTCTGTATCCTGAGTGTAGGAGACGCCACTTATGGGAGCTCTGCTACCTGGATGTAGAGAGAAGCAGTTTACCGGAGTTCGCTATCCTTGGTGTAGAGAGGAGCTGTTTACAGGAGTTGCGTATCCTGGAATTAGGCATTCGCTATGTGTGGGTATTCTGGATGCTGAGTGTAGCAGATGCAGCTTTCGGGAGTTCTGTAATCTAAGTGTAGAGAGATGCAGTTTCCAGTAGTTCTGTATGTTGCATGGAGAGAGAAGCTGTTTCCAAGAGTTCTGTAGTCTGAGAGCAGGCATACGCTGTATATTGGATTCCTGTTGCCTGAGTGTAGCCGACACAGCTTCTGGGAGATCTGTAACCTAGAATTAGAGAGACACAGTTTACCCAAGTTCTGTATCAGAGTGTAGGGAGAAGCTGTTTCCAAGCATTCTGTAGCCTATGAGCAGGTATTCGCTATATGCGGGTTTTCTGTATGCTGCGTGTGGCAGACGCAGCTTATGCGAGTTCTGTATCTTGAATGTAGTGAGACACAGTTTACCAGAGTTCTGTATAGGGGCGTAGAGAGAAACTCTTTCCAAGAGTTCTGTAGCCTGGCATAGGCATATGCAGTAACTGGGATTTCTGTATCCTGAGTGTAGGAGATGCCGCTTATGGGAGCTCTGCTACCTGGATGTAGATAAAAGTAGTTTACCGGAGTTCGCTATCCTTGGTGTTGAGAGGAGCTGTTTACAGGAGTTGCGTATCCTGGAATTAGGCATTCGCTATGTGTGGGTATTCTGGATGCTGAGTGTAGCAGATGCAGCTTTCGGGAGTTCTGTAATCTATGTGTAGAGAGATGCAGTTTCCAGTAGTTCTGTATGTTGCATGGAGAGAGAAGCTGTTTCCAAGAGTTCTGTAGTCTGAGAGCAGGCATACGCTGTATATGGGATTCCTGTTGCCTGAGTGTAGCCGACGCAGCTTCTGGGAGATCTGTAACCTAGAATTAGAGAGACACAGTTTACCCAAGTTCTGTATCAGAGTGTAGGGAGAAGCTGTTTCCAAGCATTCTGTAGCCTATGAGCAGGTATTCGCTATATGCGGGTTTTCTGTATGCTGCGTGTGGCAGACGCAGCTTATGCGAGTTCTGTATCTTGAATGTAGTGAGACACAGTTTACCAGAGTTCTGTATAGGGGCGTAGAGAGAAACTCTTTCCAAGAGTTCTGTAGCCTGGCATAGGCATATGCAGTAACTGGGATGTCTGTATCCTGAGTGTAGGAGATGCCGCTTATGGGAGCTCTGCTACCTGGATGTAGAGAGAAGCAATTCACCGGAGTTCTCTATCCTTGGTGTAGAGAGCAGCTATTTACTGGAGTTCGGTAGCCTGGAATGAGGCATTCGCTCTATGCGGGTTTTCAGTAAGCTGCGTGTAAGAGATGCAGCTTACGGGAGTTCCATAACCTAAGTGCAGAGACATCCAGTATCCAGGAGTTCCGTATGTTGAATGTAGAGAGAAGCTGTTTCTAAGATTTCGGTAGCCTGGGCATAGGTATTCGGTATATGCGGGTTTTCTGTATGCTGAGTGCAGCAGGCGCAGCTTCTGGGAGATCTGCAACCTAGAATTAGAGAGACACAGTTTACCCAAGTTGTGTATCAGGTTGTAGGGAGAAGCTGTTTCCAAGAGTTCTGGAGCCTGGCAATAGGCATAGGCAATGTATGGGATTTCTGTATCCTAAGTGTAGCAGATGCAGCTTACAGGAGCTCAGTAACCTGGCTGGAAAGAGAAGCAGTTTCCAAGAGTTCTCTATCCTTGGTGTAGGGAGAAGCTGTTTCCAAGAGTTCTGTAGCCTATGAGCAGGTATTCGCTATACGCGGGTTTTCTGTATGCTGAGTGTAGCACACGCAGCTTATGGGCGTTCTGTCTCGTGCATGTCGTGAGACACTGTTTACCAGAGTTCTGTATATGCGTGTAGAGAGAAACTGTTTCCAAGAGTTCTGGAGCCTAGCATGAGGCATATGCAGGAATTGGGATTTCTGTATCCTGAGTGTAGGAGACGCCACTTATGGGAGCTCTGCTACCTGGATGTAGAGAGAAGCAGTTTACCGGAGTTCGCTATCCTTGGTGTAGAGAGGAGCTGTTTACAGGAGTTGCGTATCCTGGAATTAGGCATTCGCTATGTGTGGGTATTCTGGATGCTGAGTGTAGCAGATGCAGCTTTCGGGAGTTCTGTAATCTAAGTGTAGAGAGATGCAGTTTCCAGTAGTTCTGTATGTTGCATGGAGAGAGAAGCTGTTTCCAAGAGTTCTGTAGTCTGAGAGCAGGCATACGCTGTATATTGGATTCCTGTTGCCTGAGTGTAGCCGACACAGCTTCTGGGAGATCTGTAACCTAGAATTAGAGAGACACAGTTTACCCAAGTTCTGTATCAGAGTGTAGGGAGAAGCTGTTTCCAAGCATTCTGTAGCCTATGAGCAGGTATTCGCTATATGCGGGTTTTCTGTATGCTGCGTGTGGCAGACGCAGCTTATGCGAGTTCTGTATCTTGAATGTAGTGAGACACAGTTTACCAGAGTTCTGTATAGGGGCGTAGAGAGAAACTCTTTCCAAGACTTCTGTAGCCTGGCATAGGCATATGCAGTAACTGGGATTTCTGTATCCTGAGTGTAGGAGATGCCGCTTATGGGAGCTCTGCTACCTGGATGTAGAGAAAAGCAGTTTACCGGAGTTCGCTATCCTTGGTGTAGAGAGGAGCTGTTTACAGGAGTTGCGTATCCTGGAATTAGGCATTCGCTATGTGTGGGTATTCTGGATGCTGAGTGTAGCAGATGCAGCTTTCGGGAGTTCTGTAATCTATGTGTAGAGAGATGCAGTTTCCAGTAGTTCTGTATGTTGCATGGAGAGAGAAGCTGTTTCCAAGAGTTCTGTAGTCTGAGAGCAGGCATACGCTGTATATGGGATTCCTGTTGCCTGAGTGTAGCCGACGCAGCTTCTGGGAGATCTGTAACCTAGAATTAGAGAGACACAGTTTACCGAAGTTCTGTATCAGAGTGTAGGGAGAAGCTGTTTCCAAGCATTCTGTAGCCTATGAGCAGGTATTCGCTATATGCGGGTTTTCTGTATGCTGCGTGTGGCAGACGCAGCTTATGCGAGTTCTGTATCTTGAATGTAGTGAGACACAGTTTACCAGAGTTCTGTATAGGGGCGTAGAGAGAAACTCTTTCCAAGAGTTCTGTAGCCTGGCATAGGCATATGCAGTAACTGGGATGTCTGTATCCTGAGTGTAGGAGATGCCGCTTATGGGAGCTCTGCTACCTGGATGTAGAGAGAAGCAATTCACCGGAGTTCTCTATCCTTGGTGTAGAGAGCAGCTATTTACTGGAGTTCGGTAGCCTGGAATGAGGCATTCGCTCTATGCGGGTTTTCAGTAAGCTGCGTGTAAGAGATGCAGCTTATGGGAGTTCCATAACCTAAGTGCAGAGACATCCAGTATCCAGGAGTTCCGTATGTTGAATGTAGAGAGAAGCTGTTTCTAAGATTTCGGTAGCCTGGGCATAGGTATTCGGTATATGCGGGTTTTCTGTATGCTGAGTGCAGCAGGCGCAGCTTCTGGGAGATCTGCAACCTAGAATTAGAGAGACACAGTTTACCCAAGTTGTGTATCAGGTTGTAGGGAGAAGCTGTTTCCAAGAGTTCTGGAGCCTGGCAATAGGCATAGGCAATGTATGGGATTTCTGTATCCTAAGTGTAGCAGATGCAGCTTACAGGAGCTCAGTAACCTGGCTGGAAAGAGAAGCAGTTTCCAAGAGTTCTCTATCCTTGGTGTAGGGAGAAGCTGTTTCCAAGAGTTCTGTAGCCTATGAGCAGGTATTCGCTATACGCGGGTTTTCTGTATGCTGAGTGTAGCACACGCAGCTTATGGGCTTTCTGTCTCGTGCATGTCGTGAGACACTGTTTACCAGAGTTCTGTATATGCGTGTAGAGAGAAACTGTTTCCAAGAGTTCTGGAGCCTAGCAAGAGGCATATGCAGGAATTGGGATTTCTGTATCCTGAGTGTAGGAGACGCCACTTATGGGAGCTCTGCTACCTGGATGTAGAGAGAAGCAGTTTACCGGAGTTCGCTATCCTTGGTGTAGAGAGAAGCTGTTTACAGGAGTTGCGTATCCTGGAATTAGGCATTCGCTTTGTGTGGGTATTCTGGATGCTGAGTGTAGCAGATGCAGCTTTCGGGAGTTCTGTAATCTATGTGTAGAGAGATGCAGTTTCCAGTAGTTCTGTATGTTGCATGGAGAGAGAAGCTGTTTCCAAGAGTTCTGTAGTCTGAGAGCAGGCATACGCTGCATATGGGATTCCTGTTGCCTGAGTGTAGCCGACGCAGCTTCTGGGAGATCTGTAACCTAGAATTAGAGAGACACAGTTTACCCAAGTTCTGTATCAGAGTGTAGGGAGAAGCTGTTTCCAAGCATTCTGTAGCCTATGAGCAGGTATTCGCTATATGCGGGTTTTCTCTATGCTGCGTGTGGCAGACGCAGCTTATGCGAGTTCTGTATCTTGAATGTAGTGAGACACAGTTTACCAGAGTTCTGTATAGGGGCGTAGAGAGAAACTCTTTCCAAGAGTTCTGTAGCCTGGCATAGGCATATGCAGTAACTGGGATTTCTGTATCCTGAGTGTAGGAGATGCCGCTTATGGGAGCTCTGCTACCTGGATGTAGAGAGAAGCAGTTTACCGGAGTTCGCTATCCTTGGTGTAGAGAGGAGCTGTTTACAGGAGTTGCGTATCCTGGAATTAGGCATTCGCTATGTGTGGGTATTCTGGATGCTGAGTGTAGCAGATGCAGCTTTCGGGAGTTCTGTAATCTAAGTGTAGAGAGATGCAGTTTCCAGTAGTTCTATATGTTGAATGTAGAGAGAAGCTGTTTCTAAGATTTCGGTAGCCTGGGCATAGGTATTCGTTATATGCGGGTTTTCTGTATGCTGAGTGCAGCAGGCGCAGCTTCTGGGAGATCTGCAACCTAGAATTAGAGAGACACAGTTTACCCAAGTTGTGTATCAGGTTGTAGGGAGAAGCTGTTTCCAAGAGTTCTGGAGCCTGGCAATAGGCATAGGCAATGTATGGGATTTCTGTATCCTAAGTGTAGCAGATGCAGCTTACAGGAGCTCAGTAACCTGGCTGGAAAGAGAAGCAGTTTCCAAGAGTTCTCTATCCTTGGTGTAGAGAGAAGCTGTTTCCAAGAGTTCTGTAGCCTATGAGCAGGTATTCGCTATACGCGGGTTTTCTGTATGCTGAGTGTAGCACACGCAGCTTATGGGCGTTCTGTCTCGTGCATGTCGTGAGACACTGTTTACCAGAGTTCTGTATATGCGTGTAGAGAGAAACTGTTTCCAAGAGTTCTGGAGCCTAGCAAGAGGCATATGCAGGAATTGGGATTTCTGTATCCTGAGTGTAGGAGACGCCACTTATGGGAGCTCTGCTACCTGGATGTAGAGAGAAGCAGTTTACCGGAGTTCGCTGTCCTTGGTGTAGAGAGGAGCTGTTTACAGGAATTGCGTATCCTGGAATTAGGCATTCGCTATGTGTGGGTATTCTGGATGCTGAGTGTAGCAGATGCAGCTTTCGGGAGTTCTGTAATCTAAGTGTAGAGAGATGCAGTTTCCTGTAGTTCTGTATGTTGAATGTAGAGAGAAGCTCTTTCTAAGATTTCGGTAGCCTGGGCATAGGTATTCGGTATATGCGGGTTTTCTGTATGCTGAGTGCAGCAGGCGCAGCTTATGGGAGATCTGCAACCTAGAATTAGAGAGACACAGTTTACCCAAGTTGTGTATCAGGTTGTAGGGAGAAGCTGTTTCCAAGAGTTCTGTAGCCTATGAGCAGGTATTCGCTATACGCGGGTTTTCTGTATGCTGAGTGTAGCACACGCAGCTTATGGGCGTTCTGTCTCGTGCATGTCGTGAGACACTGTTTACCAGAGTTCTGTATATGCGTGTAGAGAGAAACTGTTTCCAAGAGTTCTGGAGCCTAGCAAGAGGCATATGCAGGAATTGGGATTTCTGTATCCTGAGTGTAGGAGATGCCGCTTATGGGAGCTCTGCTACCTGGATGTAGAGAGAAGCAGTTTACCGGAGTTCGCTATCCTTGGTGTAGAGAGGAGCTGTTTACAGGAGTTGTGTATCCTGGAATTAGGCATTCGCTTTGTGTGGGTATTCTGGATGCTGAGTGTAGCAGATGCAGCTTTCGGGAGTTCTGTAATCTAACTGTAGAGAGATGCAGTTTCCAGTAGTTCTGTATGTTGCATGGAGAGAGAAGCTGTTTCCAAGAGTTCTGTAGTCTGAGAGCAGGCATACGCTGTATATGGGATTCCTGTTGCCTGAGTGTAGCCGACGCAGCTTCTGGGAGATCTGTAACCTAGAATTAGAGAGACACAGTTTACCCAAGTTCTGTATCAGAGTGTAGGGAGAAGCTGTTTCCAAGCATTCTGTAGCCTATGAGCAGGTATTCGCTATATGCGGGTTTTCTGTATGCTGCGTGTGGCAGACGCAGCTTATGCGAGTTCTGTATCTTGAATGTAGTGAGACACAGTTTACCAGAGTTCTGTATAGGGGCGTAGAGAGAAACTCTTTCCAAGAGTTCTGTAGCCTGGCATAGGCATATGCAGTAACTGGGATTTCTGTATCCTGAGTGTAGGAGATGCCGCTTATGGGAGCTCTGCTACCTGGATGTAGAGAAAAGTAGTTTACCGGAGTTCGCTATCCTTGGTGTAGAGAGGAGCTGTTTAGAGGAGTTGCGTATCCTGGAATTAGGCATTCGCTATGTGTGGGTATTCTGGATGCTGAGTGTAGCAGATGCAGCTTTCGGGAGTTCTGTAATCTATGTGTAGAGAGATGCAGTTTCCAGTAGTTCTGTATGTTGCATGGAGAGAGAAGCTGTTTCCAAGAGTTCTGTAGTCTGAGAGCAGGCATACGCTGTATATGGGATTCCTGTTGCCTGAGTGTAGCCGACGCAGCTTCTGGGAGATCTGTAACCTAGAATTAGAGAGACACAGTTTACCCAAGTTCTGTATCAGAGTGTAGGGAGAAGCTGTTTCCAAGCATTCTGTAGCCTATGAGCAGGTATTCGCTATATGCGGGTTTTCTGTATGCTGCGTGTGGCAGACGCAGCTTATGTGAGTTCTGTATCTTGAATGTAGTGAGACACAGTTTACCAGAGTTCTGTATAGGGGCGTAGAGAGAAACTCTTTCCAAGAGTTCTGTAGCCTGGCATAGGCATATGCAGTAACTGGGATTTCTGTATCCTGAGTGTAGGAGATGCCGCTTATGGGAGCTCTGCTACCTGGATGTAGAGAGAAGCAATTCACCGGAGTTCTCTATCCTTGGTGTAGAGAGCAGCTATTTACTGGAGTTCGGTAGCCTGGAATGAGGCATTCGCTCTATGCGGGTTTTCAGTAAGCTGCGTGTAAGAGATGCAGCTTACGGGAGTTCCATAACCTAAGTGCAGAGACATCCAGTATCCAGGAGTTCCGTATGTTGAATGTAGAGAGAAGCTGTTTCTAAGATTTCGGTAGCCTGGGCATAGGTATTCGGTATATGCGGGTTTTCTGTATGCTGAGTGCAGCAGGCGCAGCTTATGGGAGATCTGCAACCTAGAATTAGAGAGACACAGTTTACCCAAGTTGTGTATCAGGTTCTAGGGAGAAGCTGTTTCCAAGAGTTCTGGAGCCTGGCAATAGGCATAGGCAATGTATGGGATTTCTGTATCCTAAGTGTAGCAGATGCAGCTTACAGGAGCTCAGTAACCTGGCTGGAAAGAGAAGCAGTTTCCAAGAGTTCTCTATCCTTGGTGTAGAGAGAAGCTGTTTCCAAGAGTTCTGTAGCCTATGAGCAGGTATTCGCTATACGCGGGTTTTCTGTATGCTGAGTGTAGCACACGCAGCTTATGGGCGTTCTGTCTCGTGCATGTCGTGAGACACTGTTTACCAGAGTTCTGTATATGCGTGTAGAGAGAAACTGTTTCCAAGAGTTCTGGAGCCTAGCAAGAGGTATATGCAGGAATTGGGATTTCTGTATCCTGAGTGTAGGAGACGCCACTTATGGGAGCTCTGCTACCTGGATGTAGAGAGAAGCAGTTTACCGGAGTTCGCTATCCTTGGTGTAGAGAGAAGCTGTTCACAGGAGTTGCGTATCCTCGAATTAGGCATTCGCTTTGTGTGGGTATTCTGGATGCTGAGTGTAGCAGATGCAGCTTTCGGGAGTTCTGTAATCTAAGTGTAGAGAGATGCAGTTTCCAGTAGTTCTGTATGTTGAATGTAGAGAGAAGCTGTTTCCAAGAGTTCTGTAGTCTGAGAGCAGGCATACGCTGTATATGGGATTCCTGTTGCCTGGGTGTAGCCGACGCAGCTTCTGGGAGATCTGTAACCTAGAATTAGAGAGACACAGTTTACCCAAGTTCTGTATCAGAGTGTAGGGAGAAGCTGTTTCCAAGCATTCTGTAACCTATGAGCAGGTATTCGCTATATGCGGGTTTTCTCTATGCTGCGTGTGGCAGACGCAGCTTATGTGAGTTCTGTATCTTGAATGTAGTGAGACACAGTTTACCAGAGTTCTGTATAGGGGCGTAGAGAGAAACTCTTTCCAAGAGTTCTGTAGCCTGGCATAGGCATATGCAGTAACTGGGATTTCTGTATCCTGAGTGTAGGAGATGCCGCTTATGGGAGCTCTGCTACCTGGATGTAGAGAGAAGCAATTCACCGGAGTTCTCTATCCTTGGTGTAGAGAGCAGCTATTTACTGGAGTTCGGTAGCCTGGAATGAGGCATTCGCTCTATGCGGGTTTTCAGTAAGCTGCGTGTAAGAGATGCAGCTTACGGGAGTTCCATAACCTAAGTGCAGAGACATCCAGTATCCAGGAGTTCCGTATGTTGAATGTAGAGAGAAGCTGTTTCTAAGATTTCGGTAGCCTGGGCATAGGTATTCGGTATATGCGGGTTTTCTGTATGCTGAGTGCAGCAGGCGCAGCTTATGGGAGATCTGCAACCTAGAATTAGAGAGACACAGTTTACCCAAGTTGTGTATCAGGTTGTAGGGAGAAGCTGTTTCCAAGAGTTCTGGAGCCTGGCAATAGGCATAGGCAATGTATGGGATTTCTGTATCCTAAGTGTAGCAGATGCAGCTTACAGGAGCTCAGTAACCTGGCTGGAAAGAGAAGCAGTTTCCAAGAGTTCTCTATCCTTGGTGTAGAGAGAAGCTGTTTCCAAGAGTTCTGTAGCCTATGAGCAGGTATTCGCTATACGCGGGTTTTCTGTATGCTGAGTGTAGCACACGCAGCTTATGGGCGTTCTGTCTCGTGCATGTCGTGAGACACTGTTTACCAGAGTTCTGTATATGCGTGTAGAGAGAAACTGTTTCCAAGAGTTCTGGAGCCTAGCAAGAGGCATATGCAGGAATTGGGATTTCTGTATCCTGAGTGTAGGAGACGCCACTTATGGGAGCTCTGCTACCTGGATGTAGAGAGAAGCAGTTTACCGGAGTTCGCTATCCTTGGTGTAGAGAGAAGCTGTTCACAGGAGTTGCGTATCCTCGAATTAGGCATTCGCTTTGTGTGGGTATTCTGGATGCTGAGTGTAGCAGATGCAGCTTTCGGGAGTTCTGTAATCTAAGTGTAGAGAGATGCAGTTTCCAGTAGTTCTGTATGTTGAATGTAGAGAGAAGCTGTTTCCAAGAGTTCTGTAGTCTGAGAGCAGGCATACGCTGTATATGGGATTCCTGTTGCCTGGGTGTAGCCGACGCAGCTTCTGGGAGATCTGTAACCTAGAATTAGAGAGACACAGTTTACCCAAGTTCTGTATCAGAGTGTAGGGAGAAGCTGTTTCCAAGCATTCTGTAACCTATGAGCAGGTATTCGCTATATGCGGGTTTTCTCTATGCTGCGTGTGGCAGACGCAGCTTATGTGAGTTCTGTATCTTGAATGTAGTGAGACACAGTTTACCAGAGTTCTGTATAGGGGCGTAGAGAGAAACTCTTTCCAAGAGTTCTGTAGCCTGGCATAGGCATATGCAGTAACTGGGATTTCTGTATCCTGAGTGTAGGAGATGCCGCTTATGGGAGCTCTGCTACCTGGATGTAGAGAGAAGCAATTCACCGGAGTTCTCTATCCTTGGTGTAGAGAGCAGCTATTTACTGGAGTTCGGTAGCCTGGAATGAGGCATTCACTCTATGCGGGTTTTCAGTAAGCTGCGTGTAAGAGATGCAGCTTACGGGAGTTCCATAACCTAAGTGCAGAGACATCCAGTATCCAGGAGTTCCGTATGTTGAATGTAGAGAGAAGCTGTTTCTAAGATTTCGGTAGCCTGGGCATAGGTATTCGGTATATGCGGGTTTTCTGTATGCTGAGTGCAGCAGGCGCAGCTTCTGGGAGATCTGCAACCTAGAATTAGAGAGACACAGTTTACCCAAGTTGTGTATCAGGTTGTAGGGAGAAGCTGTTTCCAAGAGTTCTGGAGCCTGGCAATAGGCATAGGCAATGTATGGGATTTCTGTATCCTAAGTGTAGCAGATGCAGCTTACAGGAGCTCAGTAACCTGGCTGGAAAGAGAAGCAGTTTCCAAGAGTTCTCTATCCTTGGTGTAGAGAGAAGCTGTTTCCAAGAGTTCTGTAGCCTATGAGCAGGTATTCGCTATACGCGGGTTTTCTGTATGCTGAGTGTAGCACACGCAGCTTATGGGCGTTCTGTCTCGTGCATGTCGTGAGACACTGTTTACCAGAGTTCTGTATATGCGTGTAGAGAGAAACTGTTTCCAAGAGTTCTGGAGCCTAGCAAGAGGCATATGCAGGAATTGGGATTTCTGTATCCTGAGTGTAGGAGACGCCGCTTATGGGAGCTCTGCTACCTGGATGTAGAGAGAAGCAGTTTACCGGAGTTCGCTATCCTTGGCGTAGAGAGGAGCTGTTTACAGGAGTTGCGTATCCTGGAATTAGGCATTCGCTTTGTGTGGGTATTCTGGATGCTGAGTGTAGCAGATGCAGCTTTCGGGAGTTCTGTAATCTAAGTGTAGAGAGATGCAGTTTCCAGTAGTTCTGTATGTTGAATGTAGAGAGAAGCTGTTTCCAAGAGTTCTGTAGTCTGAGAGCAGGCATACGCTGTATATGGGATTCCTGTTGCCTGAGTGTAGCCGACGCAGCTTCTGGGAGATCTGTAACCTAGAATTAGAGAGACACAGTTTACCCAAGTTCTGTATCAGAGTGTAGGGAGAAGCTGTTTCCAAGCATTCTGTAGCCTATGAGCAGGTATTCGCTATATGCGGGTTTTCTCTATGCTGCGTGTGGCAGACGCAGCTTATGCGAGTTCTGTATCTTGAATGTAGTGAGACACAGTTTACCAGAGTTCTGTATAGGGGCGTAGAGAGAAACTCTTTCCAAGAGTTCTGTAGCCTGGCATAGGCATATGCAGTAACTGGGATTTCTGTATCCTGAGTGTAGGAGATGCCGCTTATGGGAGCTCTGCTACCTGGATGTAGAGAGAAGCAGTTCACCGGAGTTCTCTATCCTTGGTGTAGAGAGCAGCTATTTACTGGAGTTCGGTAGCCTGGAATGAGGCATTCGCTCTATGCGGGTTTTCAGTAAGCTGCGTGTAAGAGATGCAGCTTACGGGAGTTCCATAACCTAAGTGCAGAGACATCCAGTATCCAGGAGTTCCGTATGTTGAATGTAGAGAGAAGCTGTTTCTAAGATTTCGGTAGCCTGGGCATAGGTATTCGGTATATGCGGGTTTTCTGTATGCTGAGTGCAGCAGGCGCAGCTTCTGGGAGATCTGCAACCTAGAATTAGAGAGACACAGTTTACCCAAGTTGTGTATCAGGTTGTAGGGAGAAGCTGTTTCCAAGAGTTCTGGAGCCTGGCAATAGGCATAGGCAATGTATGGGATTTCTGTATCCTAAGTGTAGCAGATGCAGCTTACAGGAGCTCAGTAACCTGGCTGGAAAGAGAAGCAGTTTCCAAGAGTTCTCTATCCTTGGTGTAGAGAGAAGCTGTTTCAAAGAGTTCTGTAGCCTATGAGCAGGTATTCGCTATACGCGGGTTTTCTGTATGCTGAGTGTAGCACACGCAGCTTATGGGCGTTCTGTCTCGTGCATGTCGTGAGACACTGTTTACCAGAGTTCTGTATATGCGTGTAGAGAGAAACTGTTTCCAAGAGTTCTGGAGCCTAACAAGAGGCATATGCAGTAATTGGGATTTCTGTATCCTGAGTGTAGGAGACGCCACTTATGGGAGCTCTGCTACCTGGATGTAGAGAGAAGCAGTTTACCGGAGTTCGCTATCCTTGGCGTAGAGAGGAGCTGTTTACAGGAGTTGCGTATCCTGGAATTAGGCATTCGCTTTGTGTGGGTATTCTGGATGCTGAGTGTAGCAGATGCAGCTTTCGGGAGTTCTGTAATCTAAGTGTAGAGAGATGCAGTTTCCAGTAGTTCTGTATGTTGAATGTAGAGAGAAGCTGTTTCCAAGAGTTCTGTAGTCTGAGAGCAGGCATACGCTGTATATGGGATTCCTGTTGCCTGAGTGTAGCCGACGCAGCTTCTGGGAGATCTGTAACCTAGAATTAGAGAGACACAGTTTACCGAAGTTCTGTATCAGAGTGTAGGGAGAAGCTGTTTCCAAGCATTCTGTAGCCTATGAGCAGGTATTCGCTATATGCGGGTTTTCTGTATGCTGCGTGTGGCAGACGCAGCTTATGCGAGTTCTGTATCTTGAATGTAGTGAGACACAGTTTACCAGAGTTCTGTATAGGGGCGTAGAGAGAAACTCTTTCCAAGAGTTCTGTAGCCTGGCATAGGCATATGCAGTAACTGGGATTTCTGTATCCTGAGTGTAGGAGATGCCGCTTATGGGAGCTCTGCTACCTGGATGTAGAGAGAAGCAATTCACCGGAGTTCTCTATCCTTGGTGTAGAGAGCAGCTATTTACTGGAGTTCGGTAGCCTGGAATGAGGCATTCGCTCTATGCGGGTTTTCAGTAAGCTGCGTGTAAGAGATGCAGCTTACGGGAGTTCCATAACCTAAGTGCAGAGACATCCAGTATCCAGGAGTTCCGTATGTTGAATGTAGAGAGAAGCTGTTTCTAAGATTTCGGTAGCCTGGGCATAGGTATTCGGTATATGCGGGTTTTCTGTATGCTGAGTGCAGCAGGCGCAGCTTATGGGAGATCTGCAACCTAGAATTAGAGAGACACAGTTTACCCAAGTTGTGTATCAGGTTGTAGGGAGAAGCTGTTTCCAAGAGTTCTGGAGCCTGGCAATAGGCATAGGCAATGTATGGGATTTCTGTACCCTAAGTGTAGCAGATGCAGCTTACAGGAGCTCAGTAACCTGGCTGGAAAGAGAAGCAGTTTCCAAGAGTTCTCTATCCTTGGTGTAGAGAGAAGCTGCTTCCAAGAGTTCTGTAGCCTATGAGCAGGTATTCGCTATACGCGGGTTTTCTGTATGCTGAGTGTAGCACACGCAGCTTATGGGCGTTCTGTCTCGTGCATGTCGTGAGACACTGTTTACCAGAGTTCTGTATATGCGTGTAGAGAGAAACTGTTTCCAAGAGTTCTGGAGCCTAGCAAGAGGCATATGCAGGAATTGGGATTTCTGTATCCTGAGTGTAGGAGACGCCACTTATGGGAGCTCTGCTACCTGGATGTAGAGAGAAGCAGTTTACCGGAGTTCGCTATCCTTGGCGTAGAGAGGAGCTGTTTACAGGAGTTGCGTATCCTGGAATTAGGCATTCGCTTTGTGTGGGTATTCTGGATGCTGAGTGTAGCAGATGCAGCTTTCGGGAGTTCTGTAATCTAAGTGTAGAGAGATGCAGTTTCCAGTAGTTCTGTATGTTGAATGTAGAGAGAAGCTGTTTCCAAGAGTTCTGTAGTCTGAGAGCAGGCATACGCTGTATATGGGATTCCTGTTGGCTGAGTGTAGCCGACGCAGCTTCTGGGAGATCTGTAACCTAGAATTAGAGAGACACAGTTTACCCAAGTTCTGTATCAGAGTGTAGGGAGAAGCTGTTTCCAAGCATTCTGTAGCCTATGAGCAGGTATTCGCTATATGCGGGTTTTCTGTATGCTGCGTGTGGCAGACGCAGCTTATGCGAGTTCTGTATCTTGAATGTAGTGAGACACAGTTTACCAGAGTTCTGTATAGGGGCGTAGAGAGAAACTCTTTCCAAGAGTTCTGTAGCCTGGCATAGGCATATGCAGTAACTGGGATTTCTGTATCCTGAGTGTAGGAGATGCCGCTTATGGGAGCTCTGCTACCTGGATGTAGAGAGAAGCAGTTCACCGGAGTTCTCTATCCTTGGTGTAGAGAGCAGCTATTTACTGGAGTTCGGTAGCCTGGAATGAGGCATTCGCTCTATGCGGGTTTTCAGTAAGCTGCGTGTAAGAGATGCAGCTTACGGGAGTTCCATAACCTAAGTGCAGAGACATCCAGTATCCAGGAGTTCCGTATGTTGAATGTAGAGAGAAGCTGTTTCTAAGATTTCGGTAGCCTGGGCATAGGTATTCGGTATATGCGGGTTTTCTGTATGCTGAGTGCAGCAGGCGCAGCTTCTGGGAGATCTGCAACCTAGAATTAGAGAGACACAGTTTACCCAAGTTGTGTATCAGGTTGTAGGGAGAAGCTGTTTCCAAGAGTTCTGGAGCCTGGCAATAGGCATAGGCCATGTATGGGATATCTGTATCCTAAGTGTAGCAGATGCAGCTTACAGGAGCTCAGTAACCTGGCTGGAAAGAGAAGCAGTTTCCAAGAGTTCTCTATCCTTGGTGTAGAGAGAAGCTGTTTCCAAGAGTTCTGTAGCCTATGAGCAGGTATTCGCTATACGCGGGTTTTCTGTATGCTGAGTGTAGCACACGCAGCTTATGGGCGTTCTGTCTCGTGCATGTCGTGAGACACTGTTTACCAGAGTTCTGTATATGCGTGTAGAGAGAAACTGTTTCCAAAAGTTCTGCAGCCTAGCAAGAGGCATATGCAGTAATTGGGATTTCTGTATCCTGAGTGTAGGAGACGCCACTTATGGGAGCTCTGCTACCTGGATGTAGAGAGAAGCAGTTTACCGGAGTTCGCTATCCTTGGTGTAGAGAGGAGCTGTTTACAGGAGTTGCATATCCTGGAATTAGGCATTCGCTTTGTGTGGGTATTCTGGATGCTGAGTGTAGCAGATGCAGCTTTCGGGAGTTCTGTAATCTAAGTGTAGAGAGATGCAGTTTCCAGTAGTTCTGTATGTTGAATGTAGAGAGAAGCTGTTTCCAAGAGTTCTGTAGTCTGAGAGCAGGCATACGCTGTATATGGGATTCCTGTTACCTGAGTTTAGCCGACGCATCTTCTGGGAGATCTGTAACCTTGAATTAGAGAGACACAGTTTACCCAAGTTCTGTATCAGAGTGTAGGGAGAAGCTGTTTCCAAGCATTCTGTAACCTATGAGCAGGTATTCGCTATATGCGGGTTTTCTCTATGCTGCGTGTGGCAGACGCAGCTTATGCGAGTTCTGTATCTTGAATGTAGTGAGACACAGTTTACCAGAGTTCTGTATAGGGGCGTAGAGAGAAACTCTTTCCAAGAGTTCTGTAGCCTGGCATAGGCATATGCAGTAACTGGGATTTCTGTATCCTGAGTGTAGGAGATGCCGCTTATGGGAGCTCTGCTACCTGGATGTAGAGAGAAGCAATTCACCGGAGTTCTCTATCCTTGGTGTAGAGAGCAGCTATTTACTGGAGTTCGGTAGCCTGGAATGAGGCATTCGCTCTATGCGGGTTTTCAGTAAGCTGCGTGTAAGAGATGCAGCTTACGGGAGTTCCATAACCTAAGTGCAGAGACATCCAGTATCCAGGAGTTCCGTATGTTGAATGTAGAGAGAAGCTGTTTCTAAGATTTCGGTAGCCTGGGCATAGGTATTCGGTATATGCGGGTTTTCTGTATGCTGAGTGCAGCAGGCGCAGCTTCTGGGAGATCTGCAACCTAGAATTAGAGAGACACAGTTTACCCAAGTTGTGTATCAGGTTGTAGGGAGAAGCTGTTTCCAAGAGTTCTGGAGCCTGGCAATAGGCATAGGCAATGTATGGGATATCTGTATCCTAAGTGTAGCAGATGCAGCTTACAGGAGCTCAGTAACCTGGCTGGAAAGAGAATCAGTTTCCAAGAGTTCTCTATCCTTGGTGTAGAGAGAAGCTGCTTCCAAGAGTTCTGTAGCCTATGAGCAGGTATTCGCTATACGCGGGTTTTCTGTATGCTGAGTGTAGCACACGCAGCTTATGGGCGTTCTGTCTCGTGCATGTCGTGAGACACTGTTTACCAGAGTTCTGTATATGCGTGTAGAGAGAAACTGTTTCCAAGAGTTCTGGAGCCTAGCAAGAGGCATATGCAGGAATTGGGATTTCTGTATCCTGAGTGTAGGAGACGCCACTTATGGGAGCTCTGCTACCTGGATGTAGAGAGAAGCAGTTTACCGGAGTTCGCTATCCTTGGCGTAGAGAGGAGCTGTTTACAGGAGTTGCGTATCCTGGAATTAGGCATTCGCTTTGTGTGGGTATTCTGGATGCTGAGTGTAGCAGATGCAGCTTTCGGGAGTTCTGTAATCTAAGTGTAGAGAGATGCAGTTTCCAGTAGTTCTGTATGTTGAATGTAGAGAGAAGCTGTTTCCAAGAGTTCTGTAGTCTGAGAGCAGGCATACGCTGTATATGGGATTCCTGTTGCCTGAGTGTAGCCGACGCAGCTTCTGGGAGATCTGTAACCTAGAATTAGAGAGACACAGTTTACCCAAGTTCTGTATCAGAGTGTAGGGAGAAGCTGTTTCCAAGCATTCTGTAACCTATGAGCAGGTATTCGCTATATGCGGGTTTTCTCTATGCTGCGTGTGGCAGACGCAGCTTATGCGAGTTCTGTATCTTGAATGTAGTGAGACACAGTTTACCAGAGTTCTGTATAGGGGCGTAGAGAGAAACTCTTTCCAAGAGTTCTGTAGCCTGGCATAGGCATATGCAGTAACTGGGATTTCTGTATCCTGAGTGTAGGAGATGCCGCTTATGGGAGCTCTGCTACCTGGATGTAGAGAGAAGCAGTTCACCGGAGTTCTCTATCCTTGGTGTAGAGAGCAGCTATTTACTGGAGTTCGGTAGCCTGGAATGAGGCATTCGCTCTATGCGGGTTTTCAGTAAGCTGCGTGTAAGAGATGCAGCTTACGGGAGTTCCATAACCTAAGTGCAGAGACATCCAGTATCCAGGAGTTCCGTATGTTGAATGTAGAGAGAAGCTGTTTCTAAGATTTCGGTAGCCTGGGCATAGGTATTCGGTATATGCGGGTTTTCTGTATGCTGAGTGCAGCAGGCGCAGCTTCTGGGAGATCTGCAACCTAGAATTAGAGAGACACAGTTTACCCAAGTTGTGTATCAGGTTGTAGGGAGAAGCTGTTTCCAAGAGTTCTGGAGCCTGGCAATAGGCATAGGCCATGTATGGGATTTCTGTATCCTAAGTGTAGCAGATGCAGCTTACAGGAGCTCAGTAACCTGGCTGGAAAGAGAAGCAGTTTCCAAGAGTTCTCTATCCTTGGTGTAGAGAGAAGCTGTTTCCAAGAGTTCTGTAGCCTATGAGCAGGTATTCGCTATACGCGGGTTTTCTGTATGCTGAGTGTAGCACACGCAGCTTATGGGCGTTCTGTCTCGTGCATGTCGTGAGACACTGTTTACCAGAGTTCTGTATATGCGTGTAGAGAGAAACTGTTTCCAAAAGTTCTGCAGCCTAGCAAGAGGCATATGCAGTAATTGGGATTTCTGTATCCTGAGTGTAGGAGACGCCACTTATGGGAGCTCTGCTACCTGGATGTAGAGAGAAGCAGTTTACCGGAGTTCGCTATCCTTGGTGTAGAGAGGAGCTGTTTACAGGAGTTGCATATCCTGGAATTAGGCATTCGCTTTGTGTGGGTATTCTGGATGCTGAGTGTAGCAGATGCAGCTTTCGGGAGTTCTGTAATCTAAGTGTAGAGAGATGCAGTTTCCAGTAGTTCTGTATGTTGAATGTAGAGAGAAGCTGTTTCCAAGAGTTCTGTAGTCTGAGAGCAGGCATACGCTGTATATGGGATTCCTGTTGCCTGAGTGTAGCCGACGCAGCTTCTGGGAGATCTGTAACCTAGAATTAGAGAGACACAGTTTACCCAAGTTCTGTATCAGAGTGTAGGGAGAAGCTGTTTCCAAGCATTCTGTAGCCTATGAGCAGGTATTCGCTATATGCGGGTTTTCTCTATGCTGCGTGTGGCAGACGCAGCTTATGCGAGTTCTGTATCTTGAATGTAGTGAGACACAGTTTACCAGAGTTCTGTATAGGGGCGTAGAGAGAAACTCTTTCCAAGAGTTCTGTAGCCTGGCATAGGCATATGCAGTAACTGGGATTTCTGTATCCTGAGTGTAGGAGATGCCGCTTATGGGAGCTCTGCTACCTGGATGTAGAGAGAAGCAATTCACCGGAGTTCTCTATCCTTGGTGTAGAGAGCAGCTATTTACTGGAGTTTGGTAGCCTGGAATGAGGCATTCGCTCTATGCGGGTTTTCAGTAAGCTGCGTGTAAGAGATGCAGCTTACGGGAGTTCCATAACCTAAGTGCAGAGACATCCAGTATCCAGGAGTTCCGTATGTTGAATGTAGAGAGAAGCTGTTTCTAAGATTTCGGTAGCCTGGGCATAGGTATTCGGTATATGCGGGTTTTCTGTATGCTGAGTGCAGCAGGCGCAGCTTATGGGAGATCTGCAACCTAGAATTAGAGAGACACAGTTTACCCAAGTTGTGTATCAGGTTGTAGGGAGAAGCTGTTTCCAAGAGTTCTGGAGCCTGGCAATAGGCATAGGCAATGTATGGGATTTCTGTACCCTAAGTGTAGCAGATGCAGCTTACAGGAGCTCAGTAACCTGGCTGGAAAGAGAATCAGTTTCCAAGAGTTCTCTATCCTTGGTGTAGAGAGAAGCTGCTTCCAAGAGTTCTGTAGCCTATGAGCAGGTATTCGCTATACGCGGGTTTTCTGTATGCTGAGTGTAGCACACGCAGCTTATGGGCGTTCTGTCTCGTGCATGTCGTGAGACACTGTTTACCAGAGTTCTGTATATGCGTGTAGAGAGAAACTGTTTCCAAGAGTTCTGGAGCCTAGCAAGAGGCATATGCAGGAATTGGGATTTCTGTATCCTGAGTGTAGGAGACGCCACTTATGGGAGCTCTGCTACCTGGATGTAGAGAGAAGCAGTTTACCGGAGTTCGCTATCCTTGGCGTAGAGAGGAGCTGTTTACAGGAGTTGCGTATCCTGGAATTAGGCATTCGCTTTGTGTGGGTATTCTGGATGCTGAGTGTAGCAGATGCAGCTTTCGGGAGTTCTGTAATCTAAGTGTAGAGAGATGCAGTTTCCAGTAGTTCTGTATGTTGAATGTAGAGAGAAGCTGTTTCCAAGAGTTCTGTAGTCTGAGAGCAGGCATACGCTGTATATGGGATTCCTGTTGGCTGAGTGTAGCCGACGCAGCTTCTGGGAGATCTGTAACCTAGAATTAGAGAGACACAGTTTACCCAAGTTCTGTATCAGAGTGTAGGGAGAAGCTGTTTCCAAGCATTCTGTAACCTATGAGCAGGTATTCGCTATATGCGGGTTTTCTCTATGCTGCGTGTGGCAGACGCAGCTTATGCGAGTTCTGTATCTTGAATGTAGTGAGACACAGTTTACCAGAGTTCTATATAGGGGCGTAGAGAGAAACTCTTTCCAAGAGTTCTGTAGCCTGGCATAGGCATATGCAGTAACTGGGATTTCTGTATCCTGAGTGTAGGAGATGCCGCTTATGGGAGCTCTGCTACCTGGATGTAGAGAGAAGTAGTTTACCGGAGTTCGCTATCCTTGGTGTAGAGAGGAGCTGTTTACAGGAGTTGCGTATCCTGGAATGAGGCATTCGCTATGTGTGGGTATTCTGGATGCTGAGTGTAGCAGATGCAGCTTTCGGGACTTCTGTAATCTATGTGTAGAGAGATGCAGTTTCCAGTAGTTCTGTATGTTGCATGGAGAGAGAAGCTGTTTCCAAGAGTTCTGTAGTCTGAGAGCAGGCATACGCTGTATATGGGATTCCTGTTGCCTGAGTGTAGCCGACGCAGCTTCTGGGAGATCTGTAACCTAGAATTAGAGAGACACAGTTTACCCAAGTTCTGTATCAGAGTGTAGGGAGAAGCTGTTTCCAAGCATTCTGTAGCCTATGAGCAGGTATTCGCTATATGCGGGTTTTCTGTATGCTGCGTGTGGCAGACGCAGCTTATGCGAGTTCTGTATCTTGAATGTAGTGAGACACAGTTTACCAGAGTTCTGTATAGGGGCGTAGAGAGAAACTCTTTCCAAGAGTTCTGTAGCCTGGCATAGGCATATGCAGTAACTGGGATTTCTGTATCCTGAGTGTAGGAGATGCCGCTTATGGGAGCTCTGCTACCTGGATGTAGAGAGAAGTAGTTTACCGGAGTTCGCTATCCTTGGTGTAGAGAGGAGCTGTTTACAGGAGTTGCGTATCCTGGAATTAGGCATTCGCTATGTGTGGGTATTCTGGATGCTGAGTGTAGCAGATGCAGCTTTCGGGAGTTCTGTAATCTAAGTGTAGAGAGATGCAGTTTCCAGTAGTTCTGTATGTTGAATGTAGAGAGAAGCTGTTTCTAAGATTTCGGTAGCCTGGGCATAGGTATTCGGTATATGCGGGTTTTCTGTATGCTGAGTGCAGCAGGCGCAGCTTATGGGAGATCTGCAACCTAGAATTAGAGAGACACAGTTTACCCAAGTTGTGTATCAGGTTGTAGGGAGAAGCTGTTTCCAAGAGTTCTGTAGCCTATGAGCAGGTATTCGCTATACGCGGGTTTTCTGTATGCTGAGTGTAGCACACGCAGCTTATGGGCGTTCTGTCTCGTGCATGTCGTGAGACACTGTTTACCAGAGTTCTGTATATGCGTGTAGAGAGAAACTGTTTCCAAGAGTTCTGGAGCCTAGCAAGAGGCATATGCAGGAATTGGGATTTCTGTATCCTGAGTGTAGGAGACGCCACTTATGGGAGCTCTGCTACCTGGATGTAGAGAGAAGCAGTTTACCGGAGTTCGCTATCCTTGGTGTAGAGAGGAGCTGTTTACAGGAGTTGCGTATCCTGGAATTAGGCATTCGCTATGTGTGGGTATTCTGGATGCTGAGTGTAGCAGATGCAGCTTTCGGGAGTTCTGTAATCTAAGTGTAGAGAGATGCAGTTTCCAGTAGTTCTGTATGTTGAATGTAGAGAGAAGCTGTTTCTAAGATTTCGGTAGCCTGGGCATAGGTATTCGGTATATGCGGGTTTTCTGTATGCTGAGTGCAGCAGGCGCAGCTTATGGGAGATCTGCAACCTAGAATTAGAGAGACACAGTTTACCCAAGTTGTGTATCAGGTTGTAGGGAGAAGCTGTTTCCAAGAGTTCTGTAGCCTATGAGCAGGTATTCGCTATACGCGGGTTTTCTGTATGCTGAGTGTAGCACACGCAGTTTATGGGCGTTCTGTCTCGTGCATGTCGTGAGACACTGTTTACCAGAGTTCTGTATATGCGTGTAGAGAGAAACTGTTTCCAAGAGTTCTGGAGCCTAGCAAGAGGCATATGCAGGAATTGGGATTTCTGTATCCTGAGTGTAGGAGATGCCGCTTATGGGAGCTCTGCTACCTGGATATAGAGAGAAGCAGTTTACCGGAGTTCGCTATCCTTGGTGTAGAGAGGAGCTGTTTACAGGAGTTGCGTATCCTGGAATTAGGCATTCACTTTGTGTGGGTATTCTGGATGCTGAGTGTCGCAGATGCAGCTTTCGGGAGTTCTGTAATCTAAGTGTAGAGAGATGCAGTTTCCAGTAGTTCTGTATGTTGCATGGAGAGAGAAGCTGTTTCCAAGAGTTCTGTAGTCTGAGAGCAGGCATACGCTGTATATGGGATTCCTGTTGCCTGAGTGTAGCCGACGCAGCTTCTGGGAGATCTGTAACCTAGAATTAGAGAGACACAGTTTACCCAAGTTCTGTATCAGAGTGTAGGGAGAAGCTGTTTCCAAGCATTCTGTAGCCTATGAGCAGGTATTCGCTATATGCGGGTTTTCTGTATGCTGCGTGTGGCAGACGCAGCTTATGCGAGTTCTGTATCTTGAATGTAGTGAGACACAGTTTACCAGAGTTCTGTATAGGGGCGTAGAGAGAAACTCTTTCCAAGACTTCTGTAGCCTGGCATAGGCATATGCAGTAACTGGGATTTCTGTATCCTGAGTGTAGGAGATGCCGCTTATGGGAGCTCTGCTACCTGGATGTAGAGAGAAGTAGTTTACCGGAGTTCGCTATCCTTGGTGTAGAGAGGAGCTGTTTACAGGAGTTGCGTATCCTGGAATGAGGCATTCGCTATGTGTGGGTATTCTGGATGCTGAGTGTAGCAGATGCAGCTTTCGGGAGTTCTGTAATCTATGTGTAGAGAGATGCAGTTTCCAGTAGTTCTGTATGTTGCATGGAGAGAGAAGCTGTTTCCAAGAGTTCTGTAGTCTGAGAGCAGGCATACGCTGTATATGGGATTCCTGTTGCCTGAGTGTAGCCGACGCAGCTTCTGGGAGATCTGTAACCTAGAATTAGAGAGACACAGTTTACCCAAGTTCTGTATCAGAGTGTAGGGAGAAGCTGTTTCCAAGCATTCTGTAGCCTATGAGCAGGTATTCACTATATGCGGGTTTTCTGTATGCTGCGTGTGGCAGACGCAGCTTATGCGAGTTCTGTATCTTGAATGTAGTGAGACACAGTTTACCAGAGTTCTGTATAGGGGCGTAGAGAGAAACTCTTTCCAAGAGTTCTGTAGCCTGGCATAGGCATATGCAGTAACTGGGATTTCTGTATCCTGAGTGTAGGAGATGCCGCTTATGGGAGCTCTGCTACCTGGATGTAGAGAGAAGCAATTCACCGGAGTTCTCTATCCTTGGTGTAGAGAGCAGCTGTTTACTGGAGTTCGGTAGCCTGGAATGAGGCATTCGCTCTATGCGGGTTTTCAGTAAGCTGCGTGTAAGAGATGCAGCTTACGGGAGTTCCATAACCTAAGTGCAGAGACATCCAGTATCCAGGAGTTCCGTATGTTGAATGTAGAGAGAAGCTGTTTCTAAGATTTCGGTAGCCTGGGCATAGGTATTCGGTATATGCGGGTTTTCTGTATGCTGAGTGCAGCAGGCACAGCTTATGGGAGATCTGCAACCTAGAATTAGAGAGACACAGTTTACCCAAGTTGTGTATCAGGTTGTAGGGAGAAGCTGTTTCCAAGAGTTCTGGAGCCTGGCAATAGGCATAGGCAATGTATGGGATTTCTGTATCCTAAGTGTAGCAGATGCAGCTTACAGGAGCTCAGTAACCTGGCTGGAAAGAGAAGCAGTTTCCAAGAGTTCTCTATCCTTGGTGTAGAGAGAAGCTGCTTCCAAGAGTTCTGTAGCCTATGAGCAGGTATTCGCTATACGCGGGTTTTCTGTATGCTGAGTGTAGCACACGCAGCTTATGGGCGTTCTGTCTCGTGCATGTCGTGAGACACTGTTTACCAGAGTTCTGTATATGCGTGTAGAGAGAAACTGTTTCCAAGAGTTCTGGAGCCTAGCAAGAGGCATATGCAGGAATTGGGATTTCTGTATCCTGAGTGTAGGAGACGCCACTTATGGGAGCTCTGCTACCTGGATGTAGAGAGAAGCAGTTTACCGGAGTTCGCTATCCTTGGTGTAGAGAGAAGCTGTTCACAGGAGTTGCGTATCCTCGAATTAGGCATTCGCTTTGTGTGGGTATTCTGGATGCTGAGTGTAGCAGATGCAGCTTTCGGGAGTTCTGTAATCTAAGTGTAGAGAGATGCAGTTTCCAGTAGTTCTGTATGTTGAATGTAGAGAGAAGCTGTTTCCAAGAGTTCTGTAGTCTGAGAGCAGGCATACGCTGTATATGGGATTCCTGTTGCCTGAGTGTAGCCGACGCAGCTTCTGGGAGATCTGTAACCTAGAATTAGAGAGACACAGTTTACCCAAGTTCTGTATCAGAGTGTAGGGAGAAGCTGTTTCCAAGCATTCTGTAACCTATGAGCAGGTATTCGCTATATGCGGGTTTTCTCTATGCTGCGTGTGGCAGACGCAGCTTATGCGAGTTCTGTATCTTGAATGTAGTGAGACACAGTTTACCAGAGTTCTGTATAGGGGCGTAGAGAGAAACTCTTTCCAAGAGTTCTGTAGCCTGGCATAGGCATATGCAGTAACTGGGATTTCTGTATCCTGAGTGTAGGAGATGCCGCTTATGGGAGCTCTGCTACCTGGATGTAGAGAGAAGCAGTTCACCGGAGTTCTCTATCCTTGGTGTAGAGAGCAGCTATTTACTGGAGTTCGGTAGCCTGGAATGAGGCATTCGCTCTATGCGGGTTTTCAGTAAGCTGCGTGTAAGAGATGCAGCTTACGGGAGTTCCATAACCTAAGTGCAGAGACATCCAGTATCCAGGAGTTCCGTATGTTGAATGTAGAGAGAAGCTGTTTCTAAGATTTCGGTAGCCTGGGCATAGGTATTCGGTATATGCGGGTTTTCTGTATGCTGAGTGCAGCAGGCGCAGCTTCTGGGAGATCTGCAACCTAGAATTAGAGAGACACAGTTTACCCAAGTTGTGTATCAGGTTGTAGGGAGAAGCTGTTTCCAAGAGTTCTGGAGCCTGGCAATAGGCATAGGCAATGTATGGGATTTCTGTATCCTAAGTGTAGCAGATGCAGCTTACAGGAGCTCAGTAACCTGGCTGGAAAGAGAAACAGTTTCCAAGAGTTCTCTATCCTTGATGTAGAGAGAAGCTGTTTCCAAGAGTTCTGTAGCCTATGAGCAGGTATTCGCTATACGCGGGTTTTCTGTATGCTGAGTGTAGCACACGCAGCTTATGGGCGTTCTGTCTCGTGCATGTCGTGAGACACTGTTTACCAGAGTTCTGTATATGCGTGTAGAGAGAAACTGTTTCCAAGAGTTCTGGAGCCTAGCAAGAGGCATATGCAGGAATTGGGATTTCTGTATCCTGAGTGTAGGAGACGCCACTTATGGGAGCTCTGCTACCTGGATGTAGAGAGAAGCAGTTTACCGGAGTTCGCTATCCTTGGCGTAGAGAGGAGCTGTTTACAGGAGTTGCGTATCCTGGAATTAGGCATTCGCTTTGTGTGGGTATTCTGGATGCTGAGTGTAGCAGATGCAGCTTTCGGGAGTTCTGTAATCTAAGTGTAGAGAGATGCAGTTTCCAGTAGTTCTGTATGTTGAATGTAGAGAGAAGCTGTTTCCAAGAGTTCTGTAGTCTGAGAGCAGGCATACGCTGTATATGGGATTCCTGTTGCCTGAGTGTAGCCGACGCAGCTTCTGGGAGATCTGTAACCTAGAATTAGAGAGACACAGTTTACCAAGTTCTGTATCAGAGTGTAGGGAGAAGCTGTTTCCAAGCATTCTGTAGCCTATGAGCAGGTATTCGCTATATGCGGGTTTTCTCTATGCTGCGTGTGGCAGACGCAGCTTATGCGAGTTCTGTATCTTGAATGTAGTGAGACACAGTTTACCAGAGTTCTGTATAGGGGCGTAGAGAGAAACTCTTTCCAAGAGTTCTGTAGCCTGGCATAGGCATATGCAGTAACTGGGATTTCTGTATCCTGAGTGTAGGAGATGCCGCTTATGGGAGCTCTGCTACCTGGATGTAGAGAGAAGCAGTTCACCGGAGTTCTCTATCCTTGGTGTAGAGAGCAGCTATTTACTGGAGTTCGGTAGCCTGGAATGAGGCATTCGCTCTATGCGGGTTTTCAGTAAGCTGCGTGTAAGAGATGCAGCTTACGGGAGTTCCATAACCTAAGTGCAGAGACATCCAGTATCCAGGAGTTCCGTATGTTGAATGTAGAGAGAAGCTGTTTCTAAGATTTCGGTAGCCTGGGCATAGGTATTCGGTATATGCGGGTTTTCTGTATGCTGAGTGCAGCAGGCGCAGCTTATGGGAGATCTGCAACCTAGAATTAGAGAGACACAGTTTACCCAAGTTGTGTATCAGGTTGTAGGGAGAAGCTGTTTCCAAGAGTTCTGGAGCCTGGCAATAGGCATAGGCAATGTATGGGATTTCTGTATCCTAAGTGTAGCAGATGCAGCTTACAGGAGCTCAGTAACCTGGCTGGAAAGAGAAACAGTTTCCAAGAGTTCTCTATCCTTGATGTAGAGAGAAGCTGTTTCCAAGAGTTCTGTAGCCTATGAGCAGGTATTCGCTATACGCGGGTTTTCTGTATGCTGAGTGTAGCACACGCAGCTTATGGGCGTTCTGTCTCGTGCATGTCGTGAGACACTGTTTACCAGAGTTCTGTATATGCGTGTAGAGAGAAACTGTTTCCAAGAGTTCTGGAGCCTAGCAAGAGGCATATGCAGGAATTGGGATTTCTGTATCCTGAGTGTAGGAGACGCCACTTATGGGAGCTCTGCTACCTGGATGTAGAGAGAAGCAGTTTACCGGAGTTCGCTATCCTTGGCGTAGAGAGGAGCTGTTTACAGGAGTTGCATATCCTGGAATTAGGCATTCGCTTTGTGTGGGTATTCTGGATGCTGAGTGTAGCAGATGCAGCTTTCGGGAGTTCTGTAATCTAAGTGTAGAGAGATGCAGTTTCCAGTAGTTCTGTATGTTGAATGTAGAGAGAAGCTGTTTCCAAGAGTTCTGTATTCTGAGAGCAGGCATACGCTGTATATGGGATTCCTGTTGCCTGAGTGTAGCCGACGCAGCTTCTGGGAGATCTGTAACCTAGAATTAGAGAGACACAGTTTACCAAGTTCTGTATCAGAGTGTAGGGAGAAGCTGTTTCCAAGCATTCTGTAGCCTATGAGCAGGTATTCGCTATATGCGGGTTTTCTCTATGCTGCGTGTGGCAGACGCAGCTTATGCGAGTTCTGTATCTTGAATGTAGTGAGACACAGTTTACCAGAGTTCTGTATAGGGGCGTAGAGAGAAACTCTTTCCAAGAGTTCTGTAGCCTGGCATAGGCATATGCAGTAACTGGGATTTCTGTATCCTGAGTGTAGGAGATGCCGCTTATGGGAGCTCTGCTACCTGGATGTAGAGAGAAGCAGTTCACCGGAGTTCTCTATCCTTGGTGTAGAGAGCAGCTATTTACTGGAGTTCGGTAGCCTGGAATGAGGCATTCGCTCTATGCGGGTTTTCAGTAAGCTGCGTGTAAGAGATGCAGCTTACGGGAGTTCCATAACCTAAGTGCAGAGACATCCAGTATCCAGGAGTTCCGTATGTTGAATGTAGAGAGAAGCTGTTTCTAAGATTTCGGTAGCCTGGGCATAGGTATTCGGTATATGCGGGTTTTCTGTATGCTGAGTGCAGCAGGCGCAGCTTATGGGAGATCTGCAACCTAGAATTAGAGAGACACAGTTTACCCAAGTTGTGTATCAGGTTGTAGGGAGAAGCTGTTTCCAAGAGTTCTGGAGCCTGGCAATAGGCATAGGCAATGTATGGGATTTCTGTATCCTAAGTGTAGCAGATGCAGCTTACAGGAGCTCAGTAACCTGGCTGGAAAGAGAAACAGTTTCCAAGAGTTCTCTATCGTTGGTGTAGCGAGAAGCTGTTTCCAAGAGTTCTGTAGCCTATGAGCAGGTATTCGCTATACGCGGGTTTTCTGTATGCTGAGTGTAGCACACGCAGCTTATGGGCGTTCTGTCTCGTGCATGTCGTGAGACACTGTTTACCAGAGTTCTGTATATGCGTGTAGAGAGAAACTGTTTCCAAGAGTTCTGGAGCCTAGCAAGAGGCATATGCAGGAATTGGGATTTCTGTATCCTGAGTGTAGGAGACGCCACTTATGGGAGCTCTGCTACCTGGATGTAGAGAGAAGCAGTTTACCGGAGTTCGCTATCCTTGGCGTAGAGAGGAGCTGTTTACAGGAGTTGCGTATCCTGGAATTAGGCATTCGCTTTGTGTGGGTATTCTGGATGCTGAGTGTAGCAGATGCAGCTTTCGGGAGTTCTGTAATCTAAGTGTAGAGAGATGCAGTTTCCAGTAGTTCTGTATGTTGAATGTAGAGAGAAGCTGTTTCCAAGAGTTCTGTAGTCTGAGAGCAGGCATACGCTGTATATGGGATTCCTGTTGGCTGAGTGTAGCCGACGCAGCTTCTGGGAGATCTGTAACCTAGAATTAGAGAGACACAGTTTACCGAAGTTCTGTATCAGAGTGTAGGGAGAAGCTGTTTCCAAGCATTCTGTAGCCTATGAGCAGGTATTCGCTATATGCGGGTTTTCTGTATGCTGCGTGTGGCAGACGCAGCTTATGCGAGTTCTGTATCTTGAATGTAGTGAGACACAGTTTACCAGAGTTCTGTATAGGGGCGTAGAGAGAAACTCTTTCCAAGAGTTCTGTAGCCTGGCATAGGCATATGCAGTAACTGGGATTTCTGTATCCTGAGTGTAGGAGATGCCGCTTATGGGAGCTCTGCTACCTGGATGTAGAGAGAAGCAGTTCACCGGAGTTCTCTATCCTTGGTGTAGAGAGCAGCTATTTACTGGAGTTCGGTAGCCTGGAATGAGGCATTCGCTCTATGCGGGTTTTCAGTAAGCTGCGTGTAAGAGATGCAGCTTACGGGAGTTCCATAACCTAAGTGCAGAGACATCCAGTATCCAGGAGTTCCGTATGTTGAATGTAGAGAGAAGCTGTTTCTAAGATTTCGGTAGCCTGGGCATAGGTATTCGGTATATGCGGGTTTTCTGTATGCTGAGTGCAGCAGGCGCAGCTTATGGGAGATCTGCAACCTAGAATTAGAGAGACACAGTTTACCCAAGTTGTGTATCAGGTTGTAGGGAGAAGCTGTTTCCAAGAGTTCTGGAGCCTGGCAATAGGCATAGGCCATGTATGGGATTTCTGTATCCTAAGTGTAGCAGATGCAGCTTACAGGAGCTCAGTAACCTGGCTGGAAAGAGAAGCAGTTTCCAAGAGTTCTCTATCCTTGGTGTAGAGAGAAGCTGTTTCCAAGAGTTCTGTAGCCTATGAGCAGGTATTCGCTATACGCGGGTTTTCTGTATGCTGAGTGTAGCACACGCAGCTTATGGGCGTTCTGTCTCGTGCATGTCGTGAGACACTGTTTACCAGAGTTCTGTATATGCGTGTAGAGAGAAACTGTTTCCAAAAGTTCTGCAGCCTAGCAAGAGGCATATGCAGTAATTGGGATTTCTGTATCCTGAGTGTAGGAGACGCCACTTATGGGAGCTCTGCTACCTGGATGTAGAGAGAAGCAGTTTACCGGAGTTCACAATCCTTGGTGTAGAGAGGAGCTGTTTACAGGAGTTGCATATCCTGGAATTAGGCATTCGCTTTGTGTGGGTATTCTGGATGCTGAGTGTAGCAGATGCAGCTTTCGGGAGTTCTGTAATCTAAGTGTAGAGAGATGCAGTTTCCAGTAGTTCTGTATGTTGAATGTAGAGAGAAGCTGTTTCCAAGAGTTCTGTAGTCTGAGAGCAGGCATACGCTGTATATGGGATTCCTGTTGCCTGAGTGTAGCCGACGCAGCTTCTGGGAGATCTGTAACCTAGAATTAGAGAGACACAGTTTACCCAAGTTCTGTATCAGAGTGTAGGGAGAAGCTGTTTCCAAGCATTCTGTAACCTATGAGCAGGTATTCGCTATATGCGGGTTTTCTCTATGCTGCGTGTGGCAGACGCAGCTTATGCGAGTTCTGTATCTTGAATGTAGTGAGACACAGTTTACCAGAGTTCTGTATAGGGGCGTAGAGAGAAACTCTTTCCAAGAGTTCTGTAGCCTGGCATAGGCATATGCAGTAACTGGGATTTCTGTATCCTGAGTGTAGGAGATGCCGCTTATGGGAGCTCTGCTACTTGGATGTAGAGAGAAGCAATTCACCGGAGTTCTCTATCCTTGGTGTAGAGAGCAGCTATTTACTGGAGTTCGGTAGCCTGGAATGAGGCATTCGCTCTATGCGGGTTTTCAGTAAGCTGCGTGTAAGAGATGCAGCTTACGGGAGTTCCATAACCTAAGTGCAGAGACATCCAGTATCCAGGAGTTCCGTATGTTGAATGTAGAGAGAAGCTGTTTCTAAGATTTCGGTAGCCTGGGCATAGGTATTCGGTATATGCGGGTTTTCTGTATGCTGAGTGCAGCAGGCGCAGCTTATGGGAGATCTGCAACCTAGAATTAGAGAGACACAGTTTACCCAAGTTGTGTATCAGGTTGTAGGGAGAAGCTGTTTCCAAGAGTTCTGGAGCCTGGCAATAGGCATAGGCAATGTATGGGATTTCTGTACCCTAAGTGTAGCAGATGCAGCTTACAGGAGCTCAGTAACCTGGCTGGAAAGAGAAGCAGTTTCCAAGAGTTCTCTATCCTTGGTGTAGAGAGAAGCTGCTTCCAAGAGTTCTGTAGCCTATGAGCAGGTATTCGCTATACGCGGGTTTTCTGTATGCTGAGTGTAGCACACGCAGCTTATGGGCGTTCTGTCTCGTGCATGTCGTGAGACACTGTTTACCAGAGTTCTGTATATGCGTGTAGAGAGAAACTGTTTCCAAGAGTTCTGGAGCCTAGCAAGAGGCATATGCAGGAATTGGGATTTCTGTATCCTGAGTGTAGGAGACGCCACTTATGGGAGCTCTGCTACCTGGATGTAGAGAGAAGCAGTTTACCAGAGTTCGCTATCCTTGGCGTAGAGAGGAGCTGTTTACAGGAGTTGCGTATCCTGGAATTAGGCATTCGCTTTGTGTGGGTATTCTGGATGCTGAGTGTAGCAGATGCAGCTTTCGGGAGTTCTGTAATCTAAGTGTAGAGAGATGCAGTTTCCAGTAGTTCTGTATGTTGAATGTAGAGAGAAGCTGTTTCCAAGAGTTCTGTAGTCTGAGAGCAGGCATACGCTGTATATGGGATTCCTGTTGCCTGAGTGTAGCCGACGCAGCTTCTGGGAGATCTGTAACCTAGAATTAGAGAGACACAGTTTACCCAAGTTCTGTATCAGAGTGTAGGGAGAAGCTGTTTCCAAGCATTCTGTAGCCTATGAGCAGGTATTCGCTATATGCGGGTTTTCTCTATGCTGCGTGTGGCAGACGCAGCTTATGCGAGTTCTGTATCTTGAATGTAGTGAGACACAGTTTACCAGAGTTCTATATAGGGGCGTAGAGAGAAACTCTTTCCAAGACTTCTGTAGCCTGGCATAGGCATATGCAGTAACTGGGATTTCTGTATCCTGAGTGTAGGAGATGCCGCTTATGGGGAGCTCTGCTTCCTGGATGTAGAGAGAAGCAGTTCACCGGAGTTCTCTATCCTTGGTGTAGAGAGCAGCTATTTACTGGAGTTCGGTAGCCTGGAATGAGGCATTCGCTCTATGCGGGTTTTCAGTAAGCTGCGTGTAAGAGATGCAGCTTACGGGAGTTCCATAACCTAAGTGCAGAGACATCCAGTATCCAGGAGTTCCGTATGTTGAATGTAGAGAGAAGCTGTTTCTAAGATTTCGGTAGCCTGGGCATAGGTATTCGGTATATGCGGGTTTTCTGTATGCTGAGTGCAGCAGGTGCAGCTTCTGGGAGATCTGCAACCTAGAATTAGAGAGACACAGTTTACCCAAGTTGTGTATCAGGTTGTAGGGAGAAGCTGTTTCCAAGAGTTCTGTAGCCTATGATCAGGTATTCGCTATACGCGGGTTTTCTGTATGCTGAGTGTAGCACACGCAGCTTATGGGCGTTCTGTCTCGTGCATGTCGTGAGACACTGTTTACCAGAGTTCTGTATATGCGTGTAGAGAGAAACTGTTTCCAAGAGTTCTGGAGCCTAGCAAGAGGCATATGCAGTAATTGGGATTTCTGTATCCTGAGTGTAGGAGACGCCACTTATGGGAGCTCTGCTACCTGGATGTAGAGAGAAGCAGTTTACCGGAGTTCGCTATCCTTGGCGTAGAGAGGAGCTGTTTACAGGAGTTGCGTATCCTGGAATTAGGCATTCGCTTTGTGTGGGTATTCTGGATGCTGAGTGTAGCAGATGCAGCTTTCGGGAGTTCTGTAATCTAAGTGTAGAGAGATGCAGTTTCCAGTAGTTCTGTATGTTGCATGTAGAGAGAAGCTGTTTCCAAGAGTTCTGTAGTCTGAGAGCAGGCATACGCTGTATATGGGATTCCTGTTGCCTGAGTGTAGCCGACGCAGCTTCTGGGAGATCTGTAACCTAGAATTAGAGAGACACAGTTTACCCAAGTTCTGTATCAGAGTGTAGGGAGAAGCTGTTTCCAAGCATTCTGTAACCTATGAGCAGGTATTCGCTATATGCGGGTTTTCTCTATGCTGCGTGTGGCAGACGCAGCTTATGCGAGTTCTGTATCTTGAATGTAGTGAGACACAGTTTACCAGAGTTCTGTATAGGGGCGTAGAGAGAAACTCTTTCCAAGAGTTCTGTAGCCTGGCATAGGCATATGCAGTAACTGGGATTTCTGTATCCTGAGTGTAGGAGATGCCGCTTATGGGAGCTCTGCTACCTGGATGTAGAGAGAAGCAATTCACCGGAGTTCTCTATCCTTGGTGTAGAGAGCAGCTATTTACTGGAGTTCGGTAGCCTGGAATGAGGCATTCGCTCTATGCGGGTTTTCAGTAAGCTGCGTGTAAGAGATGCAGCTTACGGGAGTTCCATAACCTAAGTGCAGAGACATCCAGTATCCAGGAGTTCCGTATGTTGAATGTAGAGAGAAGCTGTTTCTAAGATTTCGGTAGCCTGGGCATAGGTATTCGGTATATGCGGGTTTTCTGTATGCTGAGTGCAGCAGGCGCAGCTTATGGGAGATCTGCAACCTAGAATTAGAGAGACACAGTTTACCCAAGTTGTGTATCAGGTTGTAGGGAGAAGCTGTTTCCAAGAGTTCTGGAGCCTGGCAATAGGCATAGGCAATGTATGGGATTTCTGTACCCTAAGTGTAGCAGATGCAGCTTACAGGAGCTCAGTAACCTGGCTGGAAAGAGAAGCAGTTTCCAAGAGTTCTCTATCCTTGGTGTAGAGAGAAGCTGCTTCCAAGAGTTCTGTAGCCTATGAGCAGGTATTCGCTATACACGGGTTTTCTGTATGCTGAGTGTAGCACACGCAGCTTATGGGCGTTCTGTCTCGTGCATGTCGTGAGACACTGTTTACCAGAGTTCTGTATATGCGTGTAGAGAGAAACTGTTTCCAAGAGTTCTGGAGCCTAGCAAGAGGCATATGCAGGAATTGGGATTTCTGTATCCTGAGTGTAGGAGACGCCACTTATGGGAGCTCTGCTACCTGGATGTAGAGAGAAGCAGTTTACCAGAGTTCGCTATCCTTGGCGTAGAGAGGAGCTGTTTACAGGAGTTGCGTATCCTGGAATTAGGCATTCGCTTTGTGTGGGTATTCTGGATGCTGAGTGTAGCAGATGCAGCTTTCGGGAGTTCTGTAATCTAAGTGTAGAGAGATGCAGTTTCCAGTAGTTCTGTATGTTGAATGTAGAGAGAAGCTGTTTCCAAGAGTTCTGTAGTCTGAGAGCAGGCATACGCTGTATATGGGATTCCTGTTGCCTGAGTGTAGCCGACGCAGCTTCTGGGAGATCTGTAACCTAGAATTAGAGAGACACAGTTTACCCAAGTTCTGTATCAGAGTGTAGGGAGAAGCTGTTTCCAAGCATTCTGTAGCCTATGAGCAGGTATTCGCTATATGCGGGTTTTCTCTATGCTGCGTGTGGCAGACGCAGCTTATGCGAGTTCTGTATCTTGAATGTAGTGAGACACAGTTTACCAGAGTTCTATATAGGGGCGTAGAGAGAAACTCTTTCCAAGACTTCTGTAGCCTGGCATAGGCATATGCAGTAACTGGGATTTCTGTATCCTGAGTGTAGGAGATGCCGCTTATGGGGAGCTCTGCTTCCTGGATGTAGAGAGAAGCAGTTCACCGGAGTTCTCTATCCTTGGTGTAGAGAGCAGCTATTTACTGGAGTTCGGTAGCCTGGAATGAGGCATTCGCTCTATGCGGGTTTTCAGTAAGCTGCGTGTAAGAGATGCAGCTTACGGGAGTTCCATAACCTAAGTGCAGAGACATCCAGTATCCAGGAGTTCCGTATGTTGAATGTAGAGAGAAGCTGTTTCTAAGATTTCGGTAGCCTGGGCATAGGTATTCGGTATATGCGGGTTTTCTGTATGCTGAGTGCAGCAGGTGCAGCTTCTGGGAGATCTGCAACCTAGAATTAGAGAGACACAGTTTACCCAAGTTGTGTATCAGGTTGTAGGGAGAAGCTGTTTCCAAGAGTTCTGTAGCCTATGATCAGGTATTCGCTATACGCGGGTTTTCTGTATGCTGAGTGTAGCACACGCAGCTTATGGGCGTTCTGTCTCGTGCATGTCGTGAGACACTGTTTACCAGAGTTCTGTATATGCGTGTAGAGAGAAACTGTTTCCAAGAGTTCTGGAGCCTAGCAAGAGGCATATGCAGTAATTGGGATTTCTGTATCCTGAGTGTAGGAGACGCCACTTATGGGAGCTCTGCTACCTGGATGTAGAGAGAAGCAGTTTACCGGAGTTCGCTATCCTTGGCGTAGAGAGGAGCTGTTTACAGGAGTTGCGTATCCTGGAATTAGGCATTCGCTTTGTGTGGGTATTCTGGATGCTGAGTGTAGCAGATGCAGCTTTCGGGAGTTCTGTAATCTAAGTGTAGAGAGATGCAGTTTCCAGTAGTTCTGTATGTTGCATGTAGAGAGAAGCTGTTTCCAAGAGTTCTGTAGTCTGAGAGCAGGCATACGCTGTATATGGGATTCCTGTTGCCTGAGTGTAGCCGACGCAGCTTCTGGGAGATCTGTAACCTAGAATTAGAGAGACACAGTTTACCCAAGTTCTGTATCAGAGTGTAGGGAGAAGCTGTTTCCAAGCATTCTGTAACCTATGAGCAGGTATTCGCTATATGCGGGTTTTCTCTATGCTGCGTGTGGCAGACGCAGCTTATGCGAGTTCTGTATCTTGAATGTAGTGAGACACAGTTTACCAGAGTTCTGTATAGGGGCGTAGAGAGAAACTCTTTCCAAGAGTTCTGTAGCCTGGCATAGGCATATGCAGTAACTGGGATTTCTGTATCCTGAGTGTAGGAGATGCCGCTTATGGGAGCTCTGCTACCTGGATGTAGAGAGAAGCAATTCACCGGAGTTCTCTATCCTTGGTGTAGAGAGCAGCTATTTACTGGAGTTCGGTAGCCTGGAATGAGGCATTCGCTCTATGCGGGTTTTCAGTAAGCTGCGTGTAAGAGATGCAGCTTACGGGAGTTCCATAACCTAAGTGCAGAGACATCCAGTATCCAGGAGTTCCGTATGTTGAATGTAGAGAGAAGCTGTTTCTAAGATTTCGGTAGCCTGGGCATAGGTATTCGGTATATGCGGGTTTTCTGTATGCTGAGTGCAGCAGGCGCAGCTTATGGGAGATCTGCAACCTAGAATTAGAGAGACACAGTTTACCCAAGTTGTGTATCAGGTTGTAGGGAGAAGCTGTTTCCAAGAGTTCTGGAGCCTGGCAATAGGCATAGGCAATGTATGGGATTTCTGTACCCTAAGTGTAGCAGATGCAGCTTACAGGAGCTCAGTAACCTGGCTGGAAAGAGAAGCAGTTTCCAAGAGTTCTCTATCCTTGGTGTAGAGAGAAGCTGCTTCCAAGAGTTCTGTAGCCTATGAGCAGGTATTCGCTATACGCGGGTTTTCTGTATGCTGAGTGTAGCACACGCAGCTTATGGGCGTTCTGTCTCGTGCATGTCGTGAGACACTGTTTACCAGAGTTCTGTATATGCGTGTAGAGAGAAACTGTTTCCAAGAGTTCTGGAGCCTAGCAAGAGGCATATGCAGGAATTGGGATTTCTGTATCCTGAGTGTAGGAGACGCCACTTATGGGAGCTCTGCTACCTGGATGTAGAGAGAAGCAGTTTACCGGAGTTCGCTATTCTTGGCGTAGAGAGGAGCTGTTTACAGGAGTTGCGTATCCTGGAATTAGGCATTCGCTTTGTGTGGGTATTCTGGATGCTGAGTGTAGCAGATGCAGCTTTCGGGAGTTCTGTAATCTAAGTGTAGAGAGATGCAGTTTCCAGTAGTTCTGTATGTTGAATGTAGAGAGAAGCTGTTTCCAAGAGTTCTGTAGTCTGAGAGCAGGCATACGCTGTATATGGGATTCCTGTTGCCTGAGTGTAGCCGACGCAGCTTCTGGGAGATCTGTAACCTAGAATTAGAGAGACACAGTTTACCCAAGTTCTGTATCAGAGTGTAGGGAGAAGCTGTTTCCAAGCATTCTGTAGCCTATGAGCAGGTATTCGCTATATGCGGGTTTTCTCTATGCTGCGTGTGGCAGACGCAGCTTATGCGAGTTCTGTATCTTGAATGTAGTGAGACACAGTTTACCAGAGTTCTATATAGGGGCGTAGAGAGAAACTCTTTCCAAGACTTCTGTAGCCTGGCATAGGCATATGCAGTAACTGGGATTTCTGTATCCTGAGTGTAGGAGATGCCGCTTATGGGGAGCTCTGCTACCTGGATGTAGAGAGAAGCAGTTCACCGGAGTTCTCTATCCTTGGTGTAGAGAGCAGCTATTTACTGGAGTTCGGTAGCCTGGAATGAGGCATTCGCTCTATGCGGGTTTTCAGTAAGCTGCGTGTAAGAGATGCAGCTTACGGGAGTTCCATAACCTAAGTGCAGAGACATCCAGTATCCAGGAGTTCCGTATGTTGAATGTAGAGAGAAGCTGTTTCTAAGATTTCGGTAGCCTGGGCATAGGTATTCGGTATATGCGGGTTTTCTGTATGCTGAGTGCAGCAGGCGCAGCTTATGGGAGATCTGCAACCTAGAATTAGAGAGACACAGTTTACCCAAGTTGTGTATCAGGTTGTAGGGAGAAGCTGTTTCCAAGAGTTCTGGAGCCTGGCAATAGGCATAGGCAATGTATGGGATTTCTGTACCCTAAGTGTAGCAGATGCAGCTTACAGGAGCTCAGTAACCTGGCTGGAAAGAGAAGCAGTTTCCAAGAGTTCTCTATCCTTGGTGTAGAGAGAAGCTGCTTCCAAGAGTTCTGTAGCCTATGAGCAGGTATTCGCTATACGCGGGTTTTCTGTATGCTGAGTGTAGCACACGCAGCTTATGGGCGTTCTGTCTCGTGCATGTCGTGAGACACTGTTTACCAGAGTTCTGTATATGCGTGTAGAGAGAAACTGTTTCCAAGAGTTCTGGAGCCTAGCAAGAGGCATATGCAGGAATTGGGATTTCTGTATCCTGAGTGTAGGAGACGCCACTTATGGGAGCTCTGCTACCTGGATGTAGAGAGAAGCAGTTTACCGGAGTTCGCTATCCTTGGCGTAGAGAGGAGCTGTTTACAGGAGTTGCGTATCCTGGAATTAGGCATTCGCTATGTGTGGGTATTCTGGATGCTGAGTGTAGCAGATGCAGCTTTCGGGAGTTCTGTAATCTAAGTGTAGAGAGATGCAGTTTCCAGTAGTTCTGTATGTTGAATGTAGAGAGAAGCTGTTTCCAAGAGTTCTGTAGTCTGAGAGCAGGCATACGCTGTATATGGGATTCCTGTTGGCTGAGTGTAGCCGACGCAGCTTCTGGGAGATCTGTAACCTAGAATTAGAGAGACACAGTTTACCCAAGTTCTGTATCAGAGTGTAGGGAGAAGCTGTTTCCAAGCATTCTGTAGCCTATGAGCAGGTATTCGCTATATGCGGGTTTTCTCTATGCTGCGTGTGGCAGACGCAGCTTATGCGAGTTCTGTATCTTGAATGTAGTGAGACACAGTTTACCAGAGTTCTATATAGGGGCGTAGAGAGAAACTCTTTCCAAGACTTCTGTAGCCTGGCATAGGCATATGCAGTAACTGGGATTTCTGTATCCTGAGTGTAGGAGATGCCGCTTATGGGGAGCTCTGCTTCCTGGATGTAGAGAGAAGCAGTTCACCGGAGTTCTCTATCCTTGGTGTAGAGAGCAGCTATTTACTGGAGTTCGGTAGCCTGGAATGAGGCATTCGCTCTATGCGGGTTTTCAGTAAGCTGCGTGTAAGAGATGCAGCTTACGGGAGTTCCATAACCTAAGTGCAGAGACATCCAGTATCCAGGAGTTCCGTATGTTGAATGTAGAGAGAAGCTGTTTCTAAGATTTCGGTAGCCTGGGCATAGGTATTCGGTATATGCGGGTTTTCTGTATGCTGAGTGCAGCAGGTGCAGCTTCTGGGAGATCTGCAACCTAGAATTAGAGAGACACAGTTTACCCAAGTTGTGTATCAGGTTGTAGGGAGAAGCTGTTTCCAAGAGTTCTGTAGCCTATGATCAGGTATTCGCTATACGCGGGTTTTCTGTATGCTGAGTGTAGCACACGCAGCTTATGGGCGTTCTGTCTCGTGCATGTCGTGAGACACTGTTTACCAGAGTTCTGTATATGCGTGTAGAGAGAAACTGTTTCCAAGAGTTCTGGAGCCTAGCAAGAGGCATATGCAGTAATTGGGATTTCTGTATCCTGAGTGTAGGAGACGCCACTTATGGGAGCTCTGCTACCTGGATGTAGAGAGAAGCAGTTTACCGGAGTTCGCTATCCTTGGCGTAGAGAGGAGCTGTTTACAGGAGTTGCGTATCCTGGAATTAGGCATTCGCTTTGTGTGGGTATTCTGGATGCTGAGTGTAGCAGATGCAGCTTTCGGGAGTTCTGTAATCTAAGTGTAGAGAGATGCAGTTTCCAGTAGTTCTGTATGTTGCATGTAGAGAGAAGCTGTTTCCAAGAGTTCTGTAGTCTGAGAGCAGGCATACGCTGTATATGGGATTCCTGTTGCCTGAGTGTAGCCGACGCAGCTTCTGGGAGATCTGTAACCTAGAATTAGAGAGACACAGTTTACCCAAGTTCTGTATCAGAGTGTAGGGAGAAGCTGTTTCCAAGCATTCTGTAACCTATGAGCAGGTATTCGCTATATGCGGGTTTTCTCTATGCTGCGTGTGGCAGACGCAGCTTATGCGAGTTCTGTATCTTGAATGTAGTGAGACACAGTTTACCAGAGTTCTGTATAGGGGCGTAGAGAGAAACTCTTTCCAAGAGTTCTGTAGCCTGGCATAGGCATATGCAGTAACTGGGATTTCTGTATCCTGAGTGTAGGAGATGCCGCTTATGGGAGCTCTGCTACCTGGATGTAGAGAGAAGCAATTCACCGGAGTTCTCTATCCTTGGTGTAGAGAGCAGCTATTTACTGGAGTTCGGTAGCCTGGAATGAGGCATTCGCTCTATGCGGGTTTTCAGTAAGCTGCGTGTAAGAGATGCAGCTTACGGGAGTTCCATAACCTAAGTGCAGAGACATCCAGTATCCAGGAGTTCCGTATGTTGAATGTAGAGAGAAGCTGTTTCTAAGATTTCGGTAGCCTGGGCATAGGTATTCGGTATATGCGGGTTTTCTGTATGCTGAGTGCAGCAGGCGCAGCTTATGGGAGATCTGCAACCTAGAATTAGAGAGACACAGTTTACCCAAGTTGTGTATCAGGTTGTAGGGAGAAGCTGTTTCCAAGAGTTCTGGAGCCTGGCAATAGGCATAGGCAATGTATGGGATTTCTGTACCCTAAGTGTAGCAGATGCAGCTTACAGGAGCTCAGTAACCTGGCTGGAAAGAGAAGCAGTTTCCAAGAGTTCTCTATCCTTGGTGTAGAGAGAAGCTGCTTCCAAGAGTTCTGTAGCCTATGAGCAGGTATTCGCTATACGCGGGTTTTCTGTATGCTGAGTGTAGCACACGCAGCTTATGGGCGTTCTGTCTCGTGCATGTCGTGAGACACTGTTTACCAGAGTTCTGTATATGCGTGTAGAGAGAAACTGTTTCCAAGAGTTCTGGAGCCTAGCAAGAGGCATATGCAGGAATTGGGATTTCTGTATCCTGAGTGTAGGAGACGCCACTTATGGGAGCTCTGCTACCTGGATGTAGAGAGAAGCAGTTTACCGGAGTTCGCTATTCTTGGCGTAGAGAGGAGCTGTTTACAGGAGTTGCGTATCCTGGAATTAGGCATTCGCTTTGTGTGGGTATTCTGGATGCTGAGTGTAGCAGATGCAGCTTTCGGGAGTTCTGTAATCTAAGTGTAGAGAGATGCAGTTTCCAGTAGTTCTGTATGTTGAATGTAGAGAGAAGCTGTTTCCAAGAGTTCTGTAGTCTGAGAGCAGGCATACGCTGTATATGGGATTCCTGTTGCCTGAGTGTAGCCGACGCAGCTTCTGGGAGATCTGTAACCTAGAATTAGAGAGACACAGTTTACCCAAGTTCTGTATCAGAGTGTAGGGAGAAGCTGTTTCCAAGCATTCTGTAGCCTATGAGCAGGTATTCGCTATATGCGGGTTTTCTCTATGCTGCGTGTGGCAGACGCAGCTTATGCGAGTTCTGTATCTTGAATGTAGTGAGACACAGTTTACCAGAGTTCTATATAGGGGCGTAGAGAGAAACTCTTTCCAAGACTTCTGTAGCCTGGCATAGGCATATGCAGTAACTGGGATTTCTGTATCCTGAGTGTAGGAGATGCCGCTTATGGGGAGCTCTGCTACCTGGATGTAGAGAGAAGCAGTTCACCGGAGTTCTCTATCCTTGGTGTAGAGAGCAGCTATTTACTGGAGTTCGGTAGCCTGGAATGAGGCATTCGCTCTATGCGGGTTTTCAGTAAGCTGCGTGTAAGAGATGCAGCTTACGGGAGTTCCATAACCTAAGTGCAGAGACATCCAGTATCCAGGAGTTCCGTATGTTGAATGTAGAGAGAAGCTGTTTCTAAGATTTCGGTAGCCTGGGCATAGGTATTCGGTATATGCGGGTTTTCTGTATGCTGAGTGCAGCAGGCGCAGCTTATGGGAGATCTGCAACCTAGAATTAGAGAGACACAGTTTACCCAAGTTGTGTATCAGGTTGTAGGGAGAAGCTGTTTCCAAGAGTTCTGGAGCCTGGCAATAGGCATAGGCAATGTATGGGATTTCTGTACCCTAAGTGTAGCAGATGCAGCTTACAGGAGCTCAGTAACCTGGCTGGAAAGAGAAGCAGTTTCCAAGAGTTCTCTATCCTTGGTGTAGAGAGAAGCTGCTTCCAAGAGTTCTGTAGCCTATGAGCAGGTATTCGCTATACGCGGGTTTTCTGTATGCTGAGTGTAGCACACGCAGCTTATGGGCGTTCTGTCTCGTGCATGTCGTGAGACACTGTTTACCAGAGTTCTGTATATGCGTGTAGAGAGAAACTGTTTCCAAGAGTTCTGGAGCCTAGCAAGAGGCATATGCAGGAATTGGGATTTCTGTATCCTGAGTGTAGGAGACGCCACTTATGGGAGCTCTGCTACCTGGATGTAGAGAGAAGCAGTTTACCGGAGTTCGCTATCCTTGGTGTAGAGAGGAGCTGTTTACAGGAGTTGCGTATCCTGGAATTAGGCATTCGCTATGTGTGGGTATTCTGGATGCTGAGTGTAGCAGATGCAGCTTTCGGGAGTTCTGTAATCTAAGTGTAGAGAGATGCAGTTTCCAGTAGTTCTGTATGTTGAATGTAGAGAGAAGCTGTTTCCAAGAGTTCTGTAGTCTGAGAGCAGGCATACGCTGTATATGGGATTCCTGTTGGCTGAGTGTAGCCGACGCAGCTTCTGGGAGATCTGTAACCTAGAATTAGAGAGACACAGTTTACCCAAGTTCTGTATCAGAGTGTAGGGAGAAGCTGTTTCCAAGCATTCTGTAGCCTATGAGCAGGTATTCGCTATATGCGGGTTTTCTGTATGCTGCGTGTGGCAGACGCAGCTTATGCGAGTTCTGTATCTTGAATGTAGTGAGACACAGTTTACCAGAGTTCTATATAGGGGCGTAGAGAGAAACTCTTTCCAAGACTTCTGTAGCCTGGCATAGGCATATGCAGTAACTGGGATTTCTGTATCCTGAGTGTAGGAGATGCCGCTTATGGGGAGCTCTGCTACCTGGATGTAGAGAGAAGCAGTTCACCGGAGTTCTCTATCCTTGGTGTAGAGAGCAGCTATTTACTGGAGTTCGGTAGCCTGGAATGAGGCATTCGCTCTATGCGGGTTTTCAGTAAGCTGCGTGTAAGAGATGCAGCTTACGGGAGTTCCATAACCTAAGTGCAGAGACATCCAGTATCCAGGAGTTCCGTATGTTGAATGTAGAGAGAAGCTGTTTCTAAGATTTCGGTAGCCTGGGCATAGGTATTCGGTATATGCGGGTTTTCTGTATGCTGAGTGCAGCAGGCGCAGCTTATGGGAGATCTGCAACCTAGAATTAGAGAGACACAGTTTACCCAAGTTGTGTATCAGGTTGTAGGGAGAAGCTGTTTCCAAGAGTTCTGTAGCCTATGAGCAGGTATTCGCTATACGCGGGTTTTCTGTATGCTGAGTGTAGCACACGCAGCTTATGGGCGTTCTGTCTCGTGCATGTCGTGAGACACTGTTTACCAGAGTTCTGTATATGCGTGTAGAGAGAAACTGTTTCCAAGAGTTCTGGAGCCTAGCAAGAGGCATATGCAGGAATTGGGATTTCTGTATCCTGAGTGTAGGAGACGCCACTTATGGGAGCTCTGCTACCTGGATGTAGAGAGAAGCAGTTTACCGGAGTTCGCTATCCTTGGCGTAGAGAGGAGCTGTTTACAGGAGTTGCGTATCCTGGAATTAGGCATTCGCTTTGTGTGGGTATTCTGGATGCTGAGTGTAGCAGATGCAGCTTTCGGGAGTTCTGTAATCTAAGTGTAGAGAGATGCAGTTTCCAGTAGTTCTGTATGTTGCATGTAGAGAGAAGCTGTTTCCAAGAGTTCTGTAGTCTGAGAGCAGGCATACGCTGTATATGGGATTCCTGTTGCCTGAGTGTAGCCGACGCAGCTTCTGGGAGATCTGTAACCTAGAATTAGAGAGACACAGTTTACCCAAGTTCTGTATCAGAGTGTAGGGAGAAGCTGTTTCCAAGCATTCTGTAACCTATGAGCAGGTATTCGCTATATGCGGGTTTTCTCTATGCTGCGTGTGGCAGACGCAGCTTATGCGAGTTCTGTATCTTGAATGTAGTGAGACACAGTTTACCAGAGTTCTGTATAGGGGCGTAGAGAGAAACTCTTTCCAAGAGTTCTGTAGCCTGGCATAGGCATATGCAGTAACTGGGATTTCTGTATCCTGAGTGTAGGAGATGCCGCTTATGGGAGCTCTGCTACTTGGATGTAGAGAGAAGCAATTCACCGGAGTTCTCTATCCTTGGTGTAGAGAGCAGCTATTTACTGGAGTTCGGTAGCCTGGAATGAGGCATTCGCTCTATGCGGGTTTTCAGTAAGCTGCGTGTAAGAGATGCAGCTTACGGGAGTTCCATAACCTAAGTGCAGAGACATCCAGTATCCAGGAGTTCCGTATGTTGAATGTAGAGAGAAGCTGTTTCTAAGATTTCGGTAGCCTGGGCATAGGTATTCGGTATATGCGGGTTTTCTGTATGCTGAGTGCAGCAGGCGCAGCTTATGGGAGATCTGCAACCTAGAATTAGAGAGACACAGTTTACCCAAGTTGTGTATCAGGTTGTAGGGAGAAGCTGTTTCCAAGAGTTCTGGAGCCTGGCAATAGGCATAGGCAATGTATGGGATTTCTGTACCCTAAGTGTAGCAGATGCAGCTTACAGGAGCTCAGTAACCTGGCTGGAAAGAGAAGCAGTTTCCAAGAGTTCTCTATCCTTGGTGTAGAGAGAAGCTGCTTCCAAGAGTTCTGTAGCCTATGAGCAGGTATTCGCTATACGCGGGTTTTCTGTATGCTGAGTGTAGCACACGCAGCTTATGGGCGTTCTGTCTCGTGCATGTCGTGAGACACTGTTTACCAGAGTTCTGTATATGCGTGTAGAGAGAAACTGTTTCCAAGAGTTCTGGAGCCTAGCAAGAGGCATATGCAGGAATTGGGATTTCTGTATCCTGAGTGTAGGAGACGCCACTTATGGGAGCTCTGCTACCTGGATGTAGAGAGAAGCAGTTTACCGGAGTTCGCTATCCTTGGCGTAGAGAGGAGCTGTTTACAGGAGTTGCGTATCCTGGAATTAGGCATTCGCTTTGTGTGGGTATTCTGGATGCTGAGTGTAGCAGATGCAGCTTTCGGGAGTTCTGTAATCTAAGTGTAGAGAGATGCAGTTTCCAGTAGTTCTGTATGTTGAATGTAGAGAGAAGCTGTTTCCAAGAGTTCTGTAGTCTGAGAGCAGGCATACGCTGTATATGGGATTCCTGTTGCCTGAGTGTAGCCGACGCAGCTTCTGGGAGATCTGTAACCTAGAATTAGAGAGACACAGTTTACCCAAGTTCTGTATCAGAGTGTAGGGAGAAGCTGTTTCCAAGCATTCTGTAGCCTATGAGCAGGTATTCGCTATATGCGGGTTTTCTCTATGCTGCGTGTGGCAGACGCAGCTTATGCGAGTTCTGTATCTTGAATGTAGTGAGACACAGTTTACCAGAGTTCTATATAGGGGCGTAGAGAGAAACTCTTTCCAAGACTTCTGTAGCCTGGCATAGGCATATGCAGTAACTGGGATTTCTGTATCCTGAGTGTAGGAGATGCCGCTTATGGGGAGCTCTGCTTCCTGGATGTAGAGAGAAGCAGTTCACCGGAGTTCTCTATCCTTGGTGTAGAGAGCAGCTATTTACTGGAGTTCGGTAGCCTGGAATGAGGCATTCGCTCTATGCGGGTTTTCAGTAAGCTGCGTGTAAGAGATGCAGCTTACGGGAGTTCCATAACCTAAGTGCAGAGACATCCAGTATCCAGGAGTTCCGTATGTTGAATGTAGAGAGAAGCTGTTTCTAAGATTTCGGTAGCCTGGGCATAGGTATTCGGTATATGCGGGTTTTCTGTATGCTGAGTGCAGCAGGCGCAGCTTCTGGGAGATCTGCAACCTAGAATTAGAGAGACACAGTTTACCCAAGTTGTGTATCAGGTTGTAGGGAGAAGCTGTTTCCAAGAGTTCTGTAGCCTATGAGCAGGTATTCGCTATACGCGGGTTTTCTGTATGCTGAGTGTAGCACACGCAGCTTATGGGCGTTCTGTCTCGTGCATGTCGTGAGACACTGTTTACCAGAGTTCTGTATATGCGTGTAGAGAGAAACTGTTTCCAAGAGTTCTGGAGCCTAGCAAGAGGCATATGCAGGAATTGGGATTTCTGTATCCTGAGTGTAGGAGACGCCACTTATGGGAGCTCTGCTACCTGGATGTAGAGAGAAGCAGTTTACCGGAGTTCGCTATCCTTGGCGTAGAGAGGAGCTGTTTACAGGAGTTGCGTATCCTGGAATTAGGCATTCGCTTTGTGTGGGTATTCTGGATGCTGAGTGTAGCAGATGCAGCTTTCGGGAGTTCTGTAATCTAAGTGTAGAGAGATGCAGTTTCCAGTAGTTCTGTATGTTGCATGTAGAGAGAAGCTGTTTCCAAGAGTTCTGTAGTCTGAGAGCAGGCATACGCTGTATATGGGATTCCTGTTGCCTGAGTGTAGCCGACGCAGCTTCTGGGAGATCTGTAACCTAGAATTAGAGAGACACAGTTTACCCAAGTTCTGTATCAGAGTGTAGGGAGAAGCTGTTTCCAAGCATTCTGTAACCTATGAGCAGGTATTCGCTATATGCGGGTTTTCTCTATGCTGCGTGTGGCAGACGCAGCTTATGCGAGTTCTGTATCTTGAATGTAGTGAGACACAGTTTACCAGAGTTCTGTATAGGGGCGTAGAGAGAAACTCTTTCCAAGAGTTCTGTAGCCTGGCATAGGCATATGCAGTAACTGGGATTTCTGTATCCTGAGTGTAGGAGATGCCGCTTATGGGAGCTCTGCTACCTGGATGTAGAGAGAAGCAATTCACCGGAGTTCTCTATCCTTGGTGTAGAGAGCAGCTATTTACTGGAGTTCGGTAGCCTGGAATGAGGCATTCGCTCTATGCGGGTTTTCAGTAAGCTGCGTGTAAGAGATGCAGCTTACGGGAGTTCCATAACCTAAGTGCAGAGACATCCAGTATCCAGGAGTTCCGTATGTTGAATGTAGAGAGAAGCTGTTTCTAAGATTTCGGTAGCCTGGGCATAGGTATTCGGTATATGCGGGTTTTCTGTATGCTGAGTGCAGCAGGCGCAGCTTCTGGGAGATCTGCAACCTAGAATTAGAGAGACACAGTTTACCCAAGTTGTGTATCAGGTTGTAGGGAGAAGCTGTTTCCAAGAGTTCTGGAGCCTGGCAATAGGCATAGGCAATGTATGGGATTTCTGTACCCTAAGTGTAGCAGATGCAGCTTACAGGAGCTCAGTAACCTGGCTGGAAAGAGAAGCAGTTTCCAAGAGTTCTCTATCCTTGGTGTAGAGAGAAGCTGCTTCCAAGAGTTCTGTAGCCTATGAGCAGGTATTCGCTATACGCGGGTTTTCTGTATGCTGAGTGTAGCACACGCAGCTTATGGGCGTTCTGTCTCGTGCATGTCGTGAGACACTGTTTACCAGAGTTCTGTATATGCGTGTAGAGAGAAACTGTTTCCAAGAGTTCTGGAGCCTAGCAAGAGGCATATGCAGGAATTGGGATTTCTGTATCCTGAGTGTAGGAGACGCCACTTATGGGAGCTCTGCTACCTGGATGTAGAGAGAAGCAGTTTACCGGAGTTCGCTATCCTTGGCGTAGAGAGGAGCTGTTTACAGGAGTTGCGTATCCTGGAATTAGGCATTCGCTTTGTGTGGGTATTCTGGATGCTGAGTGTAGCAGATGCAGCTTTCGGGAGTTCTGTAATCTAAGTGTAGAGAGATGCAGTTTCCAGTAGTTCTGTATGTTGAATGTAGAGAGAAGCTGTTTCCAAGAGTTCTGTAGTCTGAGAGCAGGCATACGCTGTATATGGGATTCCTGTTGCCTGAGTGTAGCCGACGCAGCTTCTGGGAGATCTGTAACCTAGAATTAGAGAGACACAGTTTACCCAAGTTCTGTATCAGAGTGTAGGGAGAAGCTGTTTCCAAGCATTCTGTAGCCTATGAGCAGGTATTCGCTATATGCGGGTTTTCTCTATGCTGCGTGTGGCAGACGCAGCTTATGCGAGTTCTGTATCTTGAATGTAGTGAGACACAGTTTACCAGAGTTCTATATAGGGGCGTAGAGAGAAACTCTTTCCAAGACTTCTGTAGCCTGGCATAGGCATATGCAGTAACTGGGATTTCTGTATCCTGAGTGTAGGAGATGCCGCTTATGGGGAGCTCTGCTTCCTGGATGTAGAGAGAAGCAGTTCACCGGAGTTCTCTATCCTTGGTGTAGAGAGCAGCTATTTACTGGAGTTCGGTAGCCTGGAATGAGGCATTCGCTCTATGCGGGTTTTCAGTAAGCTGCGTGTAAGAGATGCAGCTTACGGGAGTTCCATAACCTAAGTGCAGAGACATCCAGTATCCAGGAGTTCCGTATGTTGAATGTAGAGAGAAGCTGTTTCTAAGATTTCGGTAGCCTGGGCATAGGTATTCGGTATATGCGGGTTTTCTGTATGCTGAGTGCAGCAGGCGCAGCTTATGGGAGATCTGCAACCTAGAATTAGAGAGACACAGTTTACCCAAGTTGTGTATCAGGTTGTAGGGAGAAGCTGTTTCCAAGAGTTCTGTAGCCTATGAGCAGGTATTCGCTATACGCGGGTTTTCTGTATGCTGAGTGTAGCACACGCAGCTTATGGGCGTTCTGTCTTGTGCATGTCGTGAGACACTGTTTACCATAGTTCTGTATATGCGTGTAGAGAGAAACTGTTTCCAAGAGTTCTGGAGCCTAGCAAGAGGCATATGCAGTAATTGGGATTTCTGTATCCTGAGTGTAGGAGACGCCACTTATGGGAGCTCTGCTACCTGGATGTAGAGAGAAGCAGTTTACCGGAGTTCGCTATCCTTGGCGTAGAGAGGAGCTGTTTACAGGAGTTGCGTATCCTGGAATTAGGCATTCGCTTTGTGTGGGTATTCTGGATGCTGAGTGTAGCAGATGCAGCTTTCGGGAGTTCTGTAATCTAAGTGTAGAGAGATGCAGTTTCCAGTAGTTCTGTATGTTGCATGTAGAGAGAAGCTGTTTCCAAGAGTTCTGTAGTCTGAGAGCAGGCATACGCTGTATATGGGATTCCTGTTGCCTGAGTGTAGCCGACGCAGCTTCTGGGAGATCTGTAACCTAGAATTAGAGAGACACAGTTTACCCAAGTTCTGTATCAGAGTGTAGGGAGAAGCTGTTTCCAAGCATTCTGTAACCTATGAGCAGGTATTCGCTATATGCGGGTTTTCTCTATGCTGCGTGTTGCAGACGCAGCTTATGCGAGTTCTGTATCTTGAATGTAGTGAGACACAGTTTACCAGAGTTCTGTATAGGGGCGTAGAGAGAAACTCTTTCCAAGAGTTCTGTAGCCTGGCATAGGCATATGCAGTAACTGGGATTTCTGTATCCTGAGTGTAGGAGATGCCGCTTATGGGAGCTCTGCTACCTGGATGTAGAGAGAAGCAATTCACCGGAGTTCTCTATCCTTGGTGTAGAGAGCAGCTATTTACTGGAGTTCGGTAGCCTGGAATGAGGCATTCGCTCTATGCGGGTTTTCAGTAAGCTGCGTGTAAGAGATGCAGCTTACGGGAGTTCCATAACCTAAGTGCAGAGACATCCAGTATCCAGGAGTTCCGTATGTTGAATGTAGAGAGAAGCTGTTTCTAAGATTTCGGTAGCCTGGGCATAGGTATTCGGTATATGCGGGTTTTCTGTATGCTGAGTGCAGCAGGCGCAGCTTATGGGAGATCTGCAACCTAGAATTAGAGAGACACAGTTTACCCAAGTTGTGTATCAGGTTGTAGGGAGAAGCTGTTTCCAAGAGTTCTGGAGCCTGGCAATAGGCATAGGCAATGTATGGGATTTCTGTACCCTAAGTGTAGCAGATGCAGCTTACAGGAGCTCAGTAACCTGGCTGGAAAGAGAAGCAGTTTCCAAGAGTTCTCTATCCTTGGTGTAGAGAGAAGCTGCTTCCAAGAGTTCTGTAGCCTATGAGCAGGTATTCGCTATACGCGGGTTTTCTGTATGCTGAGTGTAGCACACGCAGCTTATGGGCGTTCTGTCTCGTGCATGTCGTGAGACACTGTTTACCAGAGTTCTGTATATGCGTGTAGAGAGAAACTGTTTCCAAGAGTTCTGGAGCCTAGCAAGAGGCATATGCAGGAATTGGGATTTCTGTATCCTGAGTGTAGGAGACGCCACTTATGGGAGCTCTGCTACCTGGATGTAGAGAGAAGCAGTTTACCGGAGTTCGCTATCCTTGGCGTAGAGAGGAGCTGTTTACAGGAGTTGCGTATCCTGGAATTAGGCATTCGCTTTGTGTGGGTATTCTGGATGCTGAGTGTAGCAGATGCAGCTTTCGGGAGTTCTGTAATCTAAGTGTAGAGAGATGCAGTTTCCAGTAGTTCTGTATGTTGCATGTAGAGAGAAGCTGTTTCCAAGAGTTCTGTAGTCTGAGAGCAGGCATACGCTGTATATGGGATTCCTGTTGCCTGAGTGTAGCCGACGCAGCTTCTGGGAGATCTGTAACCTAGAATTAGAGAGACACAGTTTACCCAAGTTCTGTATCAGAGTGTAGGGAGAAGCTGTTTCCAAGCATTCTGTAACCTATGAGCAGGTATTCGCTATATGCGGGTTTTCTCTATGCTGCGTGTGGCAGACGCAGCTTATGCGAGTTCTGTATCTTGAATGTAGTGAGACACAGTTTACCAGAGTTCTGTATAGGGGCGTAGAGAGAAACTCTTTCCAAGAGTTCTGTAGCCTGGCATAGGCATATGCAGTAACTGGGATTTCTGTATCCTGAGTGTAGGAGATGCCGCTTATGGGAGCTCTGCTACCTGGATGTAGAGAGAAGCAGTTCACCGGAGTTCTCTATCCTTGGTGTAGAGAGCAGCTATTTACTGGAGTTCGGTAGCCTGGAATGAGGCATTCGCTCTATGCGGGTTTTCAGTAAGCTGCGTGTAAGAGATGCAGCTTACGGGAGTTCCATAACCTAAGTTCAGAGACATCCAGTATCCAGGAGTTCCGTATGTTGAATGTAGAGAGAAGCTGTTTCTAAGATTTCGGTAGCCTGGGCATAGGTATTCGTTATATGCGGGTTTTCTGTATGCTGAGTGCAGCAGGCGCAGCTTCTGGGAGATCTGCAACCTAGAATTAGAGAGACACAGTTTACCCAAGTTGTGTATCAGGTTGTAGGGAGAAGCTGTTTCCAAGAGTTCTGGAGCCTGGCAATAGGCATAGGCAATGTATGGGATTTCTGTACCCTAAGTGTAGCAGATGCAGCTTACAGGAGCTCAGTAACCTGGCTGGAAAGAGAAGCAGTTTCCAAGAGTTCTCTATCCTTGGTGTAGAGAGAAGCTGCTTCCAAGAGTTCTGTAGCCTATGAGCAGGTATTCGCTATACGCGGGTTTTCTGTATGCTGAGTGTAGCACACGCAGCTTATGGGCGTTCTGTCTCGTGCATGTCGTGAGACACTGTTTACCAGAGTTCTGTATATGCGTGTAGAGAGAAACTGTTTCCAAGAGTTCTGGAGCCTAGCAAGAGGCATATGCAGGAATTGGGATTTCTGTATCCTGAGTGTAGGAGACGCCACTTATGGGAGCTCTGCTACCTGGATGTAGAGAGAAGCAGTTTACCGGAGTTCGCTATCCTTGGCGTAGAGAGGAGCTGTTTACAGGAGTTGCGTATCCTGGAATTAGGCATTCGCTTTGTGTGGGTATTCTGGATGCTGAGTGTAGCAGATGCAGCTTTCGGGAGTTCTGTAATCTAAGTGTAGAGAGATGCAGTTTCCAGTAGTTCTGTATGTTGCATGTAGAGAGAAGCTGTTTCCAAGAGTTCTGTAGTCTGAGAGCAGGCATACGCTGTATATGGGATTCCTGTTGGCTGAGTGTAGCCGACGCAGCTTCTGGGAGATCTGTAACCTAGAATTAGAGAGACACAGTTTACCCAAGTTCTGTATCAGAGTGTAGGGAGAAGCTGTTTCCAAGCATTCTGTAACCTATGAGCAGGTATTCGCTATATGCGGGTTTTCTCTATGCTGCGTGTGGCAGACGCAGCTTATGCGAGTTCTGTATCTTGAATGTAGTGAGACACAGTTTACCAGAGTTCTGTATAGGGGCGTAGAGAGAAACTCTTTCCAAGAGTTCTGTAGCCTGGCATAGGCATATGCAGTAACTGGGATTTCTGTATCCTGAGTGTAGGAGATGCCGCTTATGGGAGCTCTGCTACCTGGATGTAGAGAGAAGCAGTTCACCGGAGTTCTCTATCCTTGGTGTAGAGAGCAGCTATTTACTGGAGTTCGGTAGCCTGGAATGAGGCATTCGCTCTATGCGGGTTTTCAGTAAGCTGCGTGTAAGAGATGCAGCTTACGGGAGTTCCATAACCTAAGTTCAGAGACATCCAGTATCCAGGAGTTCCGTATGTTGAATGTAGAGAGAAGCTGTTTCTAAGATTTCGGTAGCCTGGGCATAGGTATTCGGTATATGCGGGTTTTCTGTATGCTGAGTGCAGCAGGCGCAGCTTATGGGAGATCTGCAACCTAGAATTAGAGAGACACAGTTTACCCAAGTTGTGTATCAGGTTGTAGGGAGAAGCTGTTTCCAAGAGTTCTGGAGCCTGGCAATAGGCATAGGCAATGTATGGGATTTCTGTACCCTAAGTGTAGCAGATGCAGCTTACAGGAGCTCAGTAACCTGGCTGGAAAGAGAAGCAGTTTCCAAGAGTTCTCTATCCTTGGTGTAGAGAGAAGCTGCTTCCAAGAGTTCTGTAGCCTATGAGCAGGTATTCGCTATACGCGGGTTTTCTGTATGCTGAGTGTAGCACACGCAGCTTATGGGCGTTCTGTCTCGTGCATGTCGTGAGACACTGTTTACCAGAGTTCTGTATATGCGTGTAGAGAGAAACTGTTTCCAAGAGTTCTGGAGCCTAGCAAGAGGCATATGCAGGAATTGGGATTTCTGTATCCTGAGTGTAGGAGACGCCACTTATGGGAGCTCTGCTACCTGGATGTAGAGAGAAGCAGTTTACCGGAGTTCGCTATCCTTGGCGTAGAGAGGAGCTGTTTACAGGAGTTGCGTATCCTGGAATTAGGCATTCGCTATGTGTGGGTATTCTGGATGCTGAGTGTAGCAGATGCAGCTTTCGGGAGTTCTGTAATCTAAGTGTAGAGAGATGCAGTTTCCAGTAGTTCTGTATGTTGAATGTAGAGAGAAGCTGTTTCCAAGAGTTCTGTAGTCTGAGAGCAGGCATACGCTGTATATGGGATTCCTGTTGGCTGAGTGTAGCCGACGCAGCTTCTGGGAGATCTGTAACCTAGAATTAGAGAGACACAGTTTACCCAAGTTCTGTATCAGAGTGTAGGGAGAAGCTGTTTCCAAGCATTCTGTAGCCTATGAGCAGGTATTCGCTATATGCGGGTTTTCTGTATGCTGCGTGTGGCAGACGCAGCTTATGCGAGTTCTGTATCTTGAATGTAGTGAGACACAGTTTACCAGAGTTCTATATAGGGGCGTAGAGAGAAACTCTTTCCAAGACTTCTGTAGCCTGGCATAGGCATATGCAGTAACTGGGATTTCTGTATCCTGAGTGTAGGAGATGCCGCTTATGGGGAGCTCTGCTACCTGGATGTAGAGAGAAGCAGTTCACCGGAGTTCTCTATCCTTGGTGTAGAGAGCAGCTATTTACTGGAGTTCGGTAGCCTGGAATGAGGCATTCGCTCTATGCGGGTTTTCAGTAAGCTGCGTGTAAGAGATGCAGCTTACGGGAGTTCCATAACCTAAGTGCAGAGACATCCAGTATCCAGGAGTTCCGTATGTTGAATGTAGAGAGAAGCTGTTTCTAAGATTTCGGTAGCCTGGGCATAGGTATTCGGTATATGCGGGTTTTCTGTATGCTGAGTGCAGCAGGCGCAGCTTCTGGGAGATCTGCAACCTAGAATTAGAGAGACACAGTTTACCCAAGTTGTGTATCAGGTTGTAGGGAGAAGCTGTTTCCAAGAGTTCTGTAGCCTATGAGCAGGTATTCGCTATACGCGGGTTTTCTGTATGCTGAGTGTAGCACACGCAGCTTATGGGCGTTCTGTCTCGTGCATGTCGTGAGACACTGTTTACCAGAGTTCTGTATATGCGTGTAGAGAGAAACTGTTTCCAAGAGTTCTGGAGCCTAGCAAGAGGCATATGCAGGAATTGGGATTTCTGTATCCTGAGTGTAGGAGACGCCACTTATGGGAGCTCTGCTACCTGGATGTAGAGAGAAGCAGTTTACCGGAGTTCGCTATCCTTGGCGTAGAGAGGAGCTGTTTACAGGAGTTGCGTATCCTGGAATTAGGCATTCGCTTTGTGTGGGTATTCTGGATGCTGAGTGTAGCAGATGCAGCTTTCGGGAGTTCTGTAATCTAAGTGTAGAGAGATGCAGTTTCCAGTAGTTCTGTATGTTGCATGTAGAGAGAAGCTGTTTCCAAGAGTTCTGTAGTCTGAGAGCAGGCATACGCTGTATATGGGATTCCTGTTGGCTGAGTGTAGCCGACGCAGCTTCTGGGAGATCTGTAACCTAGAATTAGAGAGACACAGTTTACCCAAGTTCTGTATCAGAGTGTAGGGAGAAGCTGTTTCCAAGCATTCTGTAGCCTATGAGCAGGTATTCGCTATATGCGGGTTTTCTGTATGCTGCGTGTGGCAGACGCAGCTTATGCGAGTTCTGTATCTTGAATGTAGTGAGACACAGTTTACCAGAGTTCTGTATAGGGGCGTAGAGAGAAACTCTTTCCAAGAGTTCTGTAGCCTGGCATAGGCATATGCAGTAACTGGGATTTCTGTATCCTGAGTGTAGGAGATGCCGCTTATGGGAGCTCTGCTACCTGGATGTAGAGAGAAGCAGTTCACCGGAGTTCTCTATCCTTGGTGTAGAGAGGATCTGTTTACAGGAGTTGCGTATCCTGGAATTAGGCATTCGCTCTATGCGGGTTTTCAGTAAGCTGCGTGTAAGAGATGCAGCTTACGGGAGTTCCATAACCTAAGTGCAGAGACATCCAGTATCCAGGAGTTCCGTATGTTGAATGTAGAGAGAAGCTGTTTCTAAGATTTCGGTAGCCTGGGCATAGGTATTCGGTATATGCGGGTTTTCTGTATGCTGAGTGCAGCAGGCGCAGCTTATGGGAGATCTGCAACCTAGAATTAGAGAGACACAGTTTACCCAAGTTGTGTATCAGGTTGTAGGGAGAAGCTGTTTCCAAGAGTTCTGGAGCCTGGCAATAGGCATAGGCAATGTATGGGATTTCTGTACCCTAAGTGTAGCAGATGCAGCTTACAGGAGCTCAGTAACCTGGCTGGAAAGAGAAGCAGTTTCCAAGAGTTCTCTATCCTTGGTGTAGAGAGAAGCTGCTTCCAAGAGTTCTGTAGCCTATGAGCAGGTATTCGCTATACGCGGGTTTTCTGTATGCTGAGTGTAGCACACGCAGCTTATGGGCGTTCTGTCTCGTGCATGTCGTGAGACACTGTTTACCAGAGTTCTGTATATGCGTGTAGAGAGAAACTGTTTCCAAGAGTTCTGGAGCCTAGCAAGAGGCATATGCAGGAATTGGGATTTCTGTATCCTGAGTGTAGGAGACGCCACTTATGGGAGCTCTGCTACCTGGATGTAGAGAGAAGCAGTTTACCGGAGTTCGCTATCCTTGGCGTAGAGAGGAGCTGTTTACAGGAGTTGCGTATCCTGGAATTAGGCATTCGCTTTGTGTGGGTATTCTGGATGCTGAGTGTAGCAGATGCAGCTTTCGGGAGTTCTGTAATCTAAGTGTAGAGAGATGCAGTTTCCAGTAGTTCTGTATGTTGCATGTAGAGAGAAGCTGTTTCCAAGAGTTCTGTAGTCTGAGAGCAGGCATACGCTGTATATGGGATTCCTGTTGCCTGAGTGTAGCCGACGCAGCTTCTGGGAGATCTGTAACCTAGAATTAGAGAGACACAGTTTACCCAAGTTCTGTATCAGAGTGTAGGGAGAAGCTGTTTCCAAGCATTCTGTAACCTATGAGCAGGTATTCGCTATATGCGGGTTTTCTCTATGCTGCGTGTGGCAGACGCAGCTTATGCGAGTTCTGTATCTTGAATGTAGTGAGACACAGTTTACCAGAGTTCTGTATAGGGGCGTAGAGAGAAACTCTTTCCAAGAGTTCTGTAGCCTGGCATAGGCATATGCAGTAACTGGGATTTCTGTATCCTGAGTGTAGGAGATGCCGCTTATGGGAGCTCTGCTACCTGGATGTAGAGAGAAGCAGTTCACCGGAGTTCTCTATCCTTGGTGTAGAGAGCAGCTATTTACTGGAGTTCGGTAGCCTGGAATGAGGCATTCGCTCTATGCGGGTTTTCAGTAAGCTGCGTGTAAGAGATGCAGCTTACGGGAGTTCCATAACCTAAGTGCAGAGACATCCAGTATCCAGGAGTTCCGTATGTTGAATGTAGAGAGAAGCTGTTTCTAAGATTTCGGTAGCCTGGGCATAGGTATTCGGTATATGCGGGTTTTCTGTATGCTGAGTGCAGCAGGCGCAGCTTATGGGAGATCTGCAACCTAGAATTAGAGAGACACAGTTTACCCAAGTTGTGTATCAGGTTGTAGGGAGAAGCTGTTTCCAAGAGTTCTGGAGCCTGGCAATAGGCATAGGCAATGTATGGGATTTCTGTACCCTAAGTGTAGCAGATGCAGCTTACAGGAGCTCAGTAACCTGGCTGGAAAGAGAAGCAGTTTCCAAGAGTTCTCTATCCTTGGTGTAGAGAGAAGCTGCTTCCAAGAGTTCTGTAGCCTATGAGCAGGTATTCGCTATACGCGGGTTTTCTGTATGCTGAGTGTAGCACACGCAGCTTATGGGCGTTCTGTCTCGTGCATGTCGTGAGACACTGTTTACCAGAGTTCTGTATATGCGTGTAGAGAGAAACTGTTTCCAAGAGTTCTGGAGCCTAGCAAGAGGCATATGCAGGAATTGGGATTTCTGTATCCTGAGTGTAGGAGACGCCACTTATGGGAGCTCTGCTACCTGGATGTAGAGAGAAGCAGTTTACCGGAGTTCGCTATCCTTGGCGTAGAGAGGAGCTGTTTACAGGAGTTGCGTATCCTGGAATTAGGCATTCGCTATGTGTGGGTATTCTGGATGCTGAGTGTAGCAGATGCAGCTTTCGGGAGTTCTGTAATCTAAGTGTAGAGAGATGCAGTTTCCAGTAGTTCTGTATGTTGAATGTAGAGAGAAGCTGTTTCCAAGAGTTCTGTAGTCTGAGAGCAGGCATACGCTGTATATGGGATTCCTGTTGGCTGAGTGTAGCCGACGCAGCTTCTGGGAGATCTGTAACCTAGAATTAGAGAGACACAGTTTACCCAAGTTCTGTATCAGAGTGTAGGGAGAAGCTGTTTCCAAGCATTCTGTAGCCTATGAGCAGGTATTCGCTATATGCGGGTTTTCTGTATGCTGCGTGTGGCAGACGCAGCTTATGCGAGTTCTGTATCTTGAATGTAGTGAGACACAGTTTACCAGAGTTCTATATAGGGGCGTAGAGAGAAACTCTTTCCAAGACTTCTGTAGCCTGGCATAGGCATATGCAGTAACTGGGATTTCTGTATCCTGAGTGTAGGAGATGCCGCTTATGGGGAGCTCTGCTACCTGGATGTAGAGAGAAGCAGTTCACCGGAGTTCTCTATCCTTGGTGTAGAGAGCAGCTATTTACTGGAGTTCGGTAGCCTGGAATGAGGCATTCGCTCTATGCGGGTTTTCAGTAAGCTGCGTGTAAGAGATGCAGCTTACGGGAGTTCCATAACCTAAGTGCAGAGACATCCAGTATCCAGGAGTTCCGTATGTTGAATGTAGAGAGAAGCTGTTTCTAAGATTTCGGTAGCCTGGGCATAGGTATTCGGTATATGCGGGTTTTCTGTATGCTGAGTGCAGCAGGCGCAGCTTCTGGGAGATCTGCAACCTAGAATTAGAGAGACACAGTTTACCCAAGTTGTGTATCAGGTTGTAGGGAGAAGCTGTTTCCAAGAGTTCTGTAGCCTATGAGCAGGTATTCGCTATACGCGGGTTTTCTGTATGCTGAGTGTAGCACACGCAGCTTATGGGCGTTCTGTCTCGTGCATGTCGTGAGACACTGTTTACCAGAGTTCTGTATATGCGTGTAGAGAGAAACTGTTTCCAAGAGTTCTGGAGCCTAGCAAGAGGCATATGCAGGAATTGGGATTTCTGTATCCTGAGTGTAGGAGACGCCACTTATGGGAGCTCTGCTACCTGGATGTAGAGAGAAGCAGTTTACCGGAGTTCGCTATCCTTGGCGTAGAGAGGAGCTGTTTACAGGAGTTGCGTATCCTGGAATTAGGCATTCGCTTTGTGTGGGTATTCTGGATGCTGAGTGTAGCAGATGCAGCTTTCGGGAGTTCTGTAATCTAAGTGTAGAGAGATGCAGTTTCCAGTAGTTCTGTATGTTGCATGTAGAGAGAAGCTGTTTCCAAGAGTTCTGTAGTCTGAGAGCAGGCATACGCTGTATATGGGATTCCTGTTGGCTGAGTGTAGCCGACGCAGCTTCTGGGAGATCTGTAACCTAGAATTAGAGAGACACAGTTTACCCAAGTTCTGTATCAGAGTGTAGGGAGAAGCTGTTTCCAAGCATTCTGTAGCCTATGAGCAGGTATTCGCTATATGCGGGTTTTCTGTATGCTGCGTGTGGCAGACGCAGCTTATGCGAGTTCTGTATCTTGAATGTAGTGAGACACAGTTTACCAGAGTTCTGTATAGGGGCGTAGAGAGAAACTCTTTCCAAGAGTTCTGTAGCCTGGCATAGGCATATGCAGTAACTGGGATTTCTGTATCCTGAGTGTAGGAGATGCCGCTTATGGGAGCTCTGCTACCTGGATGTAGAGAGAAGCAGTTCACCGGAGTTCTCTATCCTTGGTGTAGAGAGCAGCTATTTACTGGAGTTCGGTAGCCTGGAATGAGGCATTCGCTCTATGCGGGTTTTCAGTAAGCTGCGTGTAAGAGATGCAGCTTACGGGAGTTCCATAACCTAAGTGCAGAGACATCCAGTATCCAGGAGTTCCGTATGTTGAATGTAGAGAGAAGCTGTTTCTAAGATTTCGGTAGCCTGGGCATAGGTATTCGGTATATGCGGGTTTTCTGTATGCTGAGTGCAGCAGGCGCAGCTTCTGGGAGATCTGCAACCTAGAATTAGAGAGACACAGTTTACCCAAGTTGTGTATCAGGTTGTAGGGAGAAGCTGTTTCCAAGAGTTCTGGAGCCTGGCAATAGGCATAGGCAATGTATGGGATTTCTGTATCCTAAGTGTAGCAGATGCAGCTTACAGGAGCTCAGTAACCTGGCTGGAAAGAGAAGCAGTTTCCAAGAGTTCTCTATCCTTGGTGTAGAGAGAAGCTGTTTCCAAGAGTTCTGTAGCCTATGAGCAGGTATTCGCTATACGCGGGTTTTCTGTATGCTGAGTGTAGCACACGCAGCTTATGGGCGTTCTGTCTCGTGCATGTCGTGAGACACTGTTTACCAGAGTTCTTATATGCGTGTAGAGAGAAACTGTTTCCAAGAGTTCTGGAGCCTAGCAGGAGGCATATGCAGGAATTGGGATTTCTGTATCCTGAGTGTAGGAGATGCCACTTATGGGAGCTCTGCTACCTGGATGTAGAGAGAAGCAGTTTACCGGAGTTCGCTATCCTTGGTGTAGAGAGGAGCTGTTTACAGGAGTTGCGTATCCTGGAATTAGGCATTCGCTTTGTGTGGGTATTCTGGATGCTGAGTGTAGCAGATGCAGCTTTCGGGAGTTCTGTAATCTAAGTGTAGAGAGATGCAGTTTCCAGTAGTTCTGTATGTTGCATGTAGAGAGAAGCTGTTTCCAAGAGTTCTGTAGTCTGAGAGCAGGCATACGCTGTATATGGGATTCCTGTTGCCTGAGTGTAGCCGACGCAGCTTCTGGGAGATTTGTAACCTACAATTAGAGAGACACAGTTTACCGAAGTTCTGTATCAGAGTGTAGGGAGAAGCTGTTTCCAAGCATTCTGTAGCCTATGAGCAGGTATTCGCTATACGCGGGTTTTCTGTATGCTGCGTGTGGCAGACGCAGCTTATGCGAGTTCTGTCTCGTGCATGTAGTGAGACACAGTTTACCAGAGTTCTGTATAGGGGCGTAGAGAGAAACTCTTTCCAAGAGTTCTGTAGCCTGGCATAGGCATATGCAGTAACTGGGATTTCTGTATCCTGAGTGTAGGAGATGCCGCTTATGGGAGCTCTGCTACCTGGATGTAGAGAGAAGTAGTTTACCGGAGTTCGCTATCCTTGGTGTAGAGAGGAGCTGTTTACAGGAGTTGCATATCCTGGAATTAGGCATTCGCTATGTGTGGGTATTCTGGATGCTGAGTGTAGCAGATGCAGCTTTCGGGAGTTCTGTAATCTAAGTGTAGAGAGATGCAGTTTCCAGTAGTTCTGTATGTTGAATGTAGAGAGAAGCTGTTTCTAAGATTTCGGTAGCCTGGGCATAGGTATTCGGTATATGCGGGTTTTCTGTATGCTGAGTGCAGCAGGCGCAGCTTATGGGAGATCTGCAACCTAGAATTAGAGAGACACAGTTTACCCAAGTTGTGTATCAGGTTGTAGGGAGAAGCTGTTTCCAAGAGTTCTGTAGCCTATGAGCAGGTATTCGCTATACGCGGGTTTTCTGTATGCTGAGTGTAGCACACGCAGCTTATGGGCATTCTGTCTCGTGCATGTCGTGAGACACTGTTTACCAGAGATCTGTATATGCGTGTAGAGAGAAACTGTTTCCAAGAGTTCTGTAGCCTGGCATAGGCATATGCAGTAACTGGGATTTCTGTATCCTGAGTGTAGGAGATGCCGATTATGGGAGCTCTGCTACCTGGATATAGAGAGAAGTAGTTTACCGGAGTTCGCTATCCTTGGTGTAGAGAGGAGCTGTTTACAGGAGTTGCGTATCCTGGAATTAGGCATTCGCTATGTGTGGGTATTCTGGATGCTGAGTGTAGCAGATGCAGCTTTCGGGAGTTCTGTAATCTAAGTGTAGAGAGATGCAGTTTCCAAGAGTTCTGTATGTTGCATGGAGAGAGAAGCTGTTTCCAAGAGTTCTGTAGTCTGAGAGCAGGCATATGCTGTATATGGGATTCCTGTTGCCTGAGTGTAGCCGACGCAGCTTCTGGGAGATCTGTAACCTAGAATTAGAGAGACCCAGTTTACCCAAGTTCTGTATCAGAGTGTAGGGAGAAGCTGTTTCCAAGCATTCTGTAGCCTATGAGCAGGTATTCGCTATATGCGGGTTTTCTGTATGCTGCGTGTGGCAGACGCAGCTTATGCGAGTTCTGTATCTTGAATGTAGTGAGACACAGTTTACCAGAGTTCTGTATAGGGGCGTAGAGAGAAACTCTTTCCAAGAGTTCTGTAGCCTGGCATAGGCATATGCAGTAACTGGGATTTCTGTATCCTGAGTGTAGGAGATGCCGCTTATGGGAGCTCTTCTACCTGCATGTAGAGAGAAGCAGTTCACCGGAGTTCTCTATCCTTGGTGTAGAGAGCAGCTATTTACTGGAGTTTGGTAGCCTGGAATGAGTCATTCACTTTATGCGGGTTTTCAGTAAGCTGCGTGTAAGAGATGCAGCTTACGGGAGTTCCATAACCTAAGTGCAGAGACATCCAGTATCCAGGAGTTCCGTATGTTGAATGTAGAGAGAAGCTGTTTCTAAGATTTCGGTAGCCTGGGCATAGGTATTCGGTATATGCGGGTTTTCTGTATGCTGAGTGCAGCAGGCGCAGCTTCTGGGAGATCTGCAACCTAGAATTAGAGAGACACAGTTTACCCAAGTTGTGTATCAGGTTGTAGGGAGAAGCTGTTTCCAAGAGTTCTGGAGCCTGGCAATAGGCATAGGCAATGTATGGGATTTCTGTATCCTAAGTGTAGCAGATGCAGCTTACAGGAGCTCAGTAACCTGGCTGGAAAGAGAAGCAGTTTCCAAGAGTTCTCTATCCTTGGTGTAGAGAGAAGCTGTTTCCAAGAGTTCTGTAGCCTATGAGCAGGTATTCGCTATACGCGGGTTTTCTGTATGCTGAGTGTAGCACACGCAGCTTATGGGCGTTCTGTCTCGTGCATGTCGTGAGACACTGTTTACCAGAGTTCTGTATATGCGTGTAGAGAGAAACTGTTTCCAAGAGTTCTGGAGCCTAGCAAGAGGCATATGCAGGAATTGGGATTTCTGTATCCTGAGTGTAGGAGACGCCACTTATGGGAGCTCTGCTACCTGGATGTAGAGAGAAGCAGTTTACCGGAGTTCGCTATCCTTGGTGTAGAGAGGAGCTGTTTACAGGAGTTGCGTATCCTGGAATTAGGCATTCGCTTTGTGTGGGTATTCTGGATGCTGAGTGTAGCAGATGCAGCTTTCGGGAGTTCTGTAATCTAAGTGTAGAGAGATGCAGTTTCCAGTAGTTCTGTATGTTGCATGTAGAGAGAAGCTGTTTCCAAGAGTTCTGTAGTCTGAGAGCAGGCATACGCTGTATATGGGATTCCTGTTGCCTGAGTGTAGCCGACGCAGCTTCTGGGAGATCTGTAACCTAGAATTAGAGAGACACAGTTTACCCAAGTTCTGTATCAGAGTGTAGGGAGAAGCTGTTTCCAAGCATTCTGTAGCCTATGAGCAGGTATTCGCTATATGCGGGTTTTCTGTATGCTGCGGGTGGCAGACGCAGCTTATGCGAGTTCTGTATCTTGAATGTAGTGAGACACAGTTTACCAGAGTTCTGTATAGGGGCGTAGAGAGAAACTCTTTCCAAGAGTTCTGTAGCCTGGCATAGGCATATGCAGTAACTGGGATTTCTGTATCCTGAGTGTAGGAGATGCCGCTTATGGGAGCTCTGCTACCTGGATGTAGAGAGAAGCAGTTCACCGGAGTTCTCTATCCTTGGTGTAGAGAGCAGCTATTTACTGGAGTTCGGTAGCCTGGAATGAGGCATTCGCTCTATGCGGGTTTTCAGTAAGCTGCGTGTAAGAGATGCAGCTTACGGGAGTTCCATAACCTAAGTGCAGAGACATCCAGTATCCAGGAGTTCCGTATGTTGAATGTAGAGAGAAGCTGTTTCTAAGATTTCGGTAGCCTGGGCATAGGTATTCGGTATATGCGGGTTTTCTGTATGCTGAGTGCAGCAGGCGCAGCTTCTGGGAGATCTGCAACCTAGAATTAGAGAGACACAGTTTACCCAAGTTGTGTATCAGGTTGTAGGGAGAAGCTGTTTCCAAGAGTTCTGGAGCCTGGCAATAGGCATAGGCAATGTATGGGATTTCTGTATCCTAAGTGTAGCAGATGCAGCTTACAGGAGCTCAGTAACCTGGCTGGAAAGAGAAGCAGTTTCCAAGAGTTCTCTATCCTTGGTGTAGGGAGAAGCTGTTTCCAAGAGTTCTGTAGCCTATGAGCAGGTATTCGCTATACGCGGGTTTTCTGTATGCTGAGTGTAGCACACGCAGCTTATGGGCGTTCTGTCTCGTGCATGTCGTGAGACACTGTTTACCAGAGTTCTGTATATGCGTGTAGAGAGAAACTGTTTCCAAGAGTTCTGGAGCCTAGCAAGAGGCATATGCAGTAATTGGGATTTCTGTATCCTGAGTGTAGGAGACGCCACTTATGGGAGCTCTGCTACCTGGATGTAGAGAGAAGCAGTTTACCGGAGTTCGCTATCCTTGGTGTAGAGAGGAGCTGTTTACAGGAGTTGCGTATCCTGGAATTAGGCATTCGCTTTGTGTGGGTATTCTGGATGCTGAGTGTAGCAGATGCAGCTTTCGGGAGTTCTGTAATCTAAGTGTAGAGAGATGCAGTTTCCAGTAGTTCTGTATGTTGAATGTAGAGAGAAGCTGTTTCCAAGAATTCTGTAGTCTGAGAGCAGGCATACGCTGTATATGGGATTCCTGTTGCCTGAGTGTAGCCGACGCAGCTTCTGGGAGATCTGTAACCTAGAATTAGAGAGACACAGTTTACCCAAGTTCTGTATCAGAGTGTAGGGAGAAGCTGTTTCCAAGCATTCTGTAGCCTATGAGCAGGTATTCGCTATATGCGGGTTTTCTGTATGCTGCGGGTGGCAGACGCAGCTTATGCGAGTTCTGTATCTTGAATGTAGTGAGACACAGTTTACCAGAGTTCTGTATAGGGGCGTAGAGAGAAACTCTTTCCAAGAGTTCTGTAGCCTGGCATAGGCATATGCAGTAACTGGGATTTCTGTATCCTGAGTGTAGGAGATGCCGCTTATGGGAGCTCTGCTACCTGGATGTAGAGAGAAGCAGTTCACCGGAGTTCTCTATCCTTGGTGTAGAGAGCAGCTATTTACTGGAGTTCGGTAGCCTGGAATGAGGCATTCGCTCTATGCGGGTTTTCAGTAAGCTGCGTGTAAGAGATGCAGCTTACGGGAGTTCCATAACCTAAGTGCAGAGACATCCAGTATCCAGGAGTTCCGTATGTTGAATGTAGAGAGAAGCTGTTTCTAAGATTTCGGTAGCCTGGGCATAGGTATTCGGTATATGCGGGTTTTCTGTATGCTGAGTGCAGCAGGCGCAGCTTATGGGAGATCTGCAACCTAGAATTAGAGAGACACAGTTTACCCAAGTTGTGTATCAGGTTGTAGGGAGAAGCTGTTTCCAAGAGTTCTGGAGCCTGGCAATAGGCATAGGCAATGTATGGGATTTCTGTATCCTAAGTGTAGCAGATGCAGCTTACAGGAGCTCAGTAACCTGGCTGGAAAGAGAAGCAGTTTCCAAGAGTTCTCTATCCTTGGTGTAGGGAGAAGCTGTTTCCAAGAGTTCTGTAGCCTATGAGCAGGTATTCGCTATACGCGGGTTTTCTGTATGCTGAGTGTAGCACACGCAGCTTATGGGCGTTCTGTCTCGTGCATGTCGTGAGACACTGTTTACCAGAGTTCTGTATATGCGTGTAGAGAGAAACTGTTTCCAAGAGTTCTGGAGCCTAGCAAGAGGCATATGCAGTAATTGGGATTTCTGTATCCTGAGTGTAGGAGACGCCACTTATGGGAGCTCTGCTACCTGGATGTAGAGAGAAGCAGTTTACCGGAGTTCGCTATCCTTGGTGTAGAGAGGAGCTGTTTACAGGAGTTGCGTATCCTGGAATTAGGCATTCGCTTTGTGTGGGTATTCTGGATGCTGAGTGTAGCAGATGCAGCTTTCGGGAGTTCTGTAATCTAAGTGTAGAGAGATGCAGTTTCCAGTAGTTCTGTATGTTGAATGTAGAGAGAAGCTGTTTCCAAGAATTCTGTAGTCTGAGAGCAGGCATACGCTGTATATGGGATTCCTGTTGCCTGAGTGTAGCCGACGCAGCTTCTGGGAGATCTGTAACCTAGAATTAGAGAGACACAGTTTACCCAAGTTCTGTATCAGAGTGTAGGGAGAAGCTGTTTCCAAGCATTCTGTAGCCTATGAGCAGGTATTCGCTATATGCGGGTTTTCTGTATGCTGCGTGTGGCAGACGCAGCTTATGCGAGTTCTGTATCTTGAATGTAGTGAGACACAGTTTACCAGAGTTCTGTATAGGGGCGTAGAGAGAAACTCGTTCCAAGAGTTCTGTAGCCTGGCATAGGCATATGCAGTAACTGGGATTTCTGTATCCTGAGTGTAGGAGATGCCGCTTATGGGAGCTCTGCTACCTGGATGTAGAGAGAAGCAGTTCACCGGAGTTCTCTATCCTTGGTGTAGAGAGCAGCTATTTACTGGAGTTCGGTAGCCTGGAATGAGGCATTCGCTCTATGCGGGTTTTCAGTAAGCTGCGTGTAAGAGATGCAGCTTACGGGAGTTCCATAACCTAAGTGCAGAGACATCCAGTATCCAGGAGTTCCGTATGTTGAATGTAGAGAGAAGCTGTTTCTAAGATTTCGGTAGCCTGGGCATAGGTATTCGGTATATGCGGGTTTTCTGTATGCTGAGTGCAGCAGGCGCAGCTTCTGGGAGATCTGCAACCTAGAATTAGAGAGACACAGTTTACCCAAGTTGTGTATCAGGTTGTAGGGAGAAGCTGTTTCCAAGAGTTCTGGAGCCTGGCAATAGGCATAGGCAATGTATGGGATTTCTGTATCCTAAGTGTAGCAGATGCAGCTTACAGGAGCTCAGTAACCTGGCTGGAAAGAGAAGCAGTTTCCAAGAGTTCTCTATCCTTGGTGTAGGGAGAAGCTGTTTCCAAGAGTTCTGTAGCCTATGAGCAGGTATTCGCTATACGCGGGTTTTCTGTATGCTGAGTGTAGCACACACAGCTTATGGGCGTTCTGTCTCGTGCATGTCGTGAGACACTGTTTACCAGAGTTCTGTATATGCGTGTAGAGAGAAACTGTTTCCAAGAGTTCTGGAGCCTAGCAAGAGGCATATGCAGGAATTGGGATTTCTGTATCCTGAGTGTAGGAGACGCCACTTATGGGAGCTCTGCTACCTGGATGTAGAGAGAAGCAGTTTACCGGAGTTCGCTATCCTTGGTGTAGAGAGGAGCTGTTTACAGGAGTTGCGTATCCTGGAATTAGGCATTCACTTTGTGTGGGTATTCTGGATGCTGAGTGTAGCAGATGCAGCTTTCGGGAGTTCTGTAATCTAAGTGTAGAGAGATGCAGTTTCCAGTAGTTCTGTATGTTGCATGGAGAGAGAAGCTGTTTCCAAGAGTTCTGTAGTCTGAGAGCAGGCATACGCTGTATATGGGATTCCTGTTGCCTGAGTGTAGCCGACGCAGCTTCTTGGGGATCTGTAACCTAGAATTAGAGAGACACAGTTTACCCAAGTTCTGTATCAGAGTGTAGGGAGAAGCTGTTTCCAAGCATTCTGTAGCCTATGAGCAGGTATTCGCTATACGCGGGTTTTCTGTATGCTGAGTGTAGCACACGCAGCTTATGGGCGTTCTGTCTCGTGCATGTCGTGAGACACTGATTACCAGAGTTCTGTATATGCGTGTAGAGAGAAACTGTTTCCAAGAGTTCTGGAGCCTAGGAAGAGGCATATGCCATAATTGGGATTTCTGTATCCTGAGTGTAGGAGACGCCACTTATGGGAGCTCTGCTACCTGGATGTAGAGAGAAGCAGTTTACCGGAGTTCGCTATCCTTGGTGTAGAGAGGAGCTGTTTACAGGAGTTGCGTATCCTGGAATTAGGCATTCGCTTTGTGTGGGTATTCTGGATGCTGAGTGTAGCAGATGCAGCTTTCGGGAGTTCTGTAATCTAAGTGTAGAGAGATGCAGTTTCCAGTAGTTCTGTATGTTGAATGTAGAGAGAAGCTGTTTCCAAGAATTCTGTAGTCTGAGAGCAGGCATACGCTGTATATGGGATTCCTGTTGCCTGAGTGTAGCCGACGCAGCTTCTGGGAGATCTGTAACCTAGAATTAGAGAGACACAGTTTACCCAAGTTCTGTATCAGAGTGTAGGGAGAAGCTGTTTCCAAGCATTCTGTAGCCTATGAGCAGGTATTCGCTATATGCGGGTTTTCTGTATGCTGCGGGTGGCAGACGCAGCTTATGCGAGTTCTGTATCTTGAATGTAGTGAGACACAGTTTACCAGAGTTCTGTATAGGGGCGTAGAGAGAAACTCTTTCCAAGAGTTCTGTAGCCTGGCATAGGCATATGCAGTAACTGGGATTTCTGTATCCTGAGTGTAGGAGATGCCGCTTATGGGAGCTCTGCTACCTGGATGTAGAGAGAAGCAGTTCACCGGAGTTCTCTATCCTTGGTGTAGAGAGCAGCTATTTACTGGAGTTCGGTAGCCTGGAATGAGGCATTCGCTCTATGCGGGTTTTCAGTAAGCTGCGTGTAAGAGATGCAGCTTACGGGAGTTCCATAACCTAAGTGCAGAGACATCCAGTATCCAGGAGTTCCGTATGTTGAATGTAGAGAGAAGCTGTTTCTAAGATTTCGGTAGCCTGGGCATAGGTATTCGGTATATGCGGGTTTTCTGTATGCTGAGTGCAGCAGGCGCAGCTTATGGGAGATCTGCAACCTAGAATTAGAGAGACACAGTTTACCCAAGTTGTGTATCAGGTTGTAGGGAGAAGCTGTTTCCAAGAGTTCTGGAGCCTGGCAATAGGCATAGGCAATGTATGGGATTTCTGTATCCTAAGTGTAGCAGATGCAGCTTACAGGAGCTCAGTAACCTGGCTGGAAAGAGAAGCAGTTTCCAAGAGTTCTCTATCCTTGGTGTAGGGAGAAGCTGTTTCCAAGAGTTCTGTAGCCTATGAGCAGGTATTCGCTATACGCGGGTTTTCTGTATGCTGAGTGTAGCACACGCAGCTTATGGGCGTTCTGTCTCGTGCATGTCGTGAGACACTGTTTACCAGAGTTCTGTATATGCGTGTAGAGAGAAACTGTTTCCAAGAGTTCTGGAGCCTAGCAAGAGGCATATGCAGTAATTGGGATTTCTGTATCCTGAGTGTAGGAGACGCCACTTATGGGAGCTCTGCTACCTGGATGTAGAGAGAAGCAGTTTACCGGAGTTCGCTATCCTTGGTGTAGAGAGGAGCTGTTTACAGGAGTTGCGTATCCTGGAATTAGGCATTCGCTTTGTGTGGGTATTCTGGATGCTGAGTGTAGCAGATGCAGCTTTCGGGAGTTCTGTAATCTAAGTGTAGAGAGATGCAGTTTCCAGTAGTTCTGTATGTTGAATGTAGAGAGAAGCTGTTTCCAAGAATTCTGTAGTCTGAGAGCAGGCATACGCTGTATATGGGATTCCTGTTGCCTGAGTGTAGCCGACGCAGCTTCTGGGAGATCTGTAACCTAGAATTAGAGAGACACAGTTTACCCAAGTTCTGTATCAGAGTGTAGGGAGAAGCTGTTTCCAAGCATTCTGTAGCCTATGAGCAGGTATTCGCTATATGCGGGTTTTCTGTATGCTGCGTGTGGCAGACGCAGCTTATGCGAGTTCTGTATCTTGAATGTAGTGAGACACAGTTTACCAGAGTTCTGTATAGGGGCGTAGAGAGAAACTCGTTCCAAGAGTTCTGTAGCCTGGCATAGGCATATGCAGTAACTGGGATTTCTGTATCCTGAGTGTAGGAGATGCCGCTTATGGGAGCTCTGCTACCTGGATGTAGAGAGAAGCAGTTCACCGGAGTTCTCTATCCTTGGTGTAGAGAGCAGCTATTTACTGGAGTTCGGTAGCCTGGAATGAGGCATTCGCTCTATGCGGGTTTTCAGTAAGCTGCGTGTAAGAGATGCAGCTTACGGGAGTTCCATAACCTAAGTGCAGAGACATCCAGTATCCAGGAGTTCCGTATGTTGAATGTAGAGAGAAGCTGTTTCTAAGATTTCGGTAGCCTGGGCATAGGTATTCGGTATATGCGGGTTTTCTGTATGCTGAGTGCAGCAGGCGCAGCTTCTGGGAGATCTGCAACCTAGAATTAGAGAGACACAGTTTACCCAAGTTGTGTATCAGGTTGTAGGGAGAAGCTGTTTCCAAGAGTTCTGGAGCCTGGCAATAGGCATAGGCAATGTATGGGATTTCTGTATCCTAAGTGTAGCAGATGCAGCTTACAGGAGCTCAGTAACCTGGCTGGAAAGAGAAGCAGTTTCCAAGAGTTCTCTATCCTTGGTGTAGGGAGAAGCTGTTTCCAAGAGTTCTGTAGCCTATGAGCAGGTATTCGCTATACGCGGGTTTTCTGTATGCTGAGTGTAGCACACGCAGCTTATGGGCGTTCTGTCTCGTGCATGTCGTGAGACACTGTTTACCAGAGTTCTGTATATGCGTGTAGAGAGAAACTGTTTCCAAGAGTTCTGGAGCCTAGCAAGAGGCATATGCAGGAATTGGGATTTCTGTATCCTGAGTGTAGGAGACGCCACTTATGGGAGCTCTGCTACCTGGATGTAGAGAGAAGCAGTTTACCGGAGTTCGCTATCCTTGGTGTAGAGAGGAGCTGTTTACAGGAGTTGCGTATCCTGGAATTAGGCATTCACTTTGTGTGGGTATTCTGGATGCTGAGTGTAGCAGATGCAGCTTTCGGGAGTTCTGTAATCTAAGTGTAGAGAGATGCAGTTTCCAGTAGTTCTGTATGTTGCATGGAGAGAGAAGCTGTTTCCAAGAGTTCTGTAGTCTGAGAGCAGGCATACGCTGTATATGGGATTCCTGTTGCCTGAGTGTAGCCGACGCAGCTTCTTGGGGATCTGTAACCTAGAATTAGAGAGACACAGTTTACCCAAGTTCTGTATCAGAGTGTAGGGAGAAGCTGTTTCCAAGCATTCTGTAGCCTATGAGCAGGTATTCGCTATACGCGGGTTTTCTGTATGCTGAGTGTAGCACACGCAGCTTATGGGCGTTCTGTCTCGTGCATGTCGTGAGACACTGATTACCAGAGTTCTGTATATGCGTGTAGAGAGAAACTGTTTCCAAGAGTTCTGGAGCCTAGGAAGAGGCATATGCCATAATTGGGATTTCTGTATCCTGAGTGTAGGAGACGCCACTTATGGGAGCTCTGCTACCTGGATGTAGAGAGAAGCAGTTTACCGGAGTTCGCTATCCTTGGTGTAGAGAGGAGCTGTTTACAGGAGTTGTGTATCCTGGAATTAGGCATTCGCTATGTGTGGGTATTCTGGATGCTGAGTGTAGCAGATGCAGCTTTCGGGATTTCTGTAATCTAAGTGTAGAGAGATGCAGTTTCCAGTAGTTCTGTATGTTGCATGGAGAGAGAAGCTGTTTCCAAGAGTTCTGTAGTCTGAGAGCAGGCATACACTGTATATGGGATTCCTGTTGCCTGAGTGTAGCCGACGCAGCTTCTGGGAGATCTGTAACCTAGAATTAGAGAGACACTGTTTACCCAAGTTCTGTATCAGAGTGTAGGGAGAAGCTGTTTCCAAGCATTCTGTAACCTATGAGCAGGTATTCGCTATATGCGGGTTTTCTCTATGCTGCGTGTGGCAGACGCAGCTTATGCGAGTTCTGTATCTTGAATGTAGTGAGACACAGTTTACCAGAGTTCTGTATAGGGGCGTAGAGAGAAACTCTTTCCAAGAGTTCTGTAGCCTGGCATAGGCATATGCAGTAACTGGGATTTCTGTATCCTGAGTGTAGGAGATGCCGCTTATGGGAGCTCTGCTACCTGGATGTAGAGAGAAGCAATTCACCGGAGTTCTCTATCCTTGGTGTAGAGAGCAGCTATTTACTGGAGTTCGGTAGCCTGGAATGAGGCATTCGCTCTATGCGGGTTTTCAGTAAGCTGCGTGTAAGAGATGCAGCTTACGGGAGTTCCATAACCTAAGTGCAGAGACATCCAGTATCCAGGAGTTCCGTATGTTGAATGTAGAGAGAAGCTGTTTCTAAGATTTTGGTAGCCTGGGCATAGGTATTCGGTATATGCGGGTTTTCTGTATGCTGAGTGCAGCAGGCGCAGCTTATGGGAGATCTGCAACCTAGAATTAGAGAGACACAGTTTACCCAAGTTGTGTATCAGGTTGTAGGGAGAAGCTGTTTCCAAGAGTTCTGGAGCCTGGCAATAGGCATAGGCAATGTATGGGATTTCTGTATCCTAAGTGTAGCAGATGCAGCTTACAGGAGCTCAGTAACCTGGCTGGAAAGAGAAGCAGTTTCCAAGAGTTCTCTATCCTTGGTGTAGAGAGAAGCTGTTTCCAAGAGTTCTGTAGCCTATGAGCAGGTATTCGTTACGCGGGTTTTCTGTATGCTGAGTGTAGCACACGCAGCTTATGGGCGTTCTGTCTCGTGCATGTCGTGAGACACTGTTTACCAGAGTTCTGTATATGCGTGTAGAGAGAAACTGTTTCCAAGAGTTCTGGAGCCTAGCAAGAGGCATATGCAGGAATTGGGATTTCTGTATCCTGAGTGTAGGAGACGCCACTTATGGGAGCTCTGCTACCTGGATGTAGAGAGAAGCAGTTTACCGGAGTTCGCTATCCTTGGTGTAGAGAGGAGCTGTTTACAGGAGTTGCGTATCCTGGAATTAGGCATTCGCTTTGTGTGGGTATTCTGGATGCTGAGTGTAGCAGATGCAGCTTTCGGGAGTTCTGTAATCTAAGTGTAGAGAGATGCAGTTTCCAGTAGTTCTGTATGTTGCATGGAGAGAGAAGCTGTTTCCAAGAGTTCTGTAGTCTGAGAGCAGGCATACGCTGTATATGGGATTCCTGTTGCCTGAGTGTAGCCGACGCAGCTTCTTGGGGATCTGTAACCTAGAATTAGAGAGACACAGTTTACCCAAGTTCTGTATCAGAGTGTAGGGAGAAGCTGTTTCCAAGCATTCTGTAGCCTATGAGCAGGTATTCGCTATACGCGGGTTTTCTGTATGCTGAGTGTAGCACACGCAGCTTATGGGCGTTCTGTCTCGTGCATGTCGTGAGACACTGATTACCAGAGTTCTGTATATGCGTGTAGAGAGAAACTGTTTCCAAGAGTTCTGGAGCCTAGGAAGAGGCATATGCCATAATTGGGATTTCTGTATCCTGAGTGTAGGAGACGCCACTTATGGGAGCTCTGCTACCTGGATGTAGAGAGAAGCAGTTTACCGGAGTTCGCTATCCTTGGTGTAGAGAGGAGCTGTTTACAGGAGTTGTGTATCCTGGAATTAGGCATTCGCTATGTGTGGGTATTCTGGATGCTGAGTGTAGCAGATGCAGCTTTCGGGATTTCTGTAATCTAAGTGTAGAGAGATGCAGTTTCCAGTAGTTCTGTATGTTGCATGGAGAGAGAAGCTGTTTCCAAGAGTTCTGTAGTCTGAGAGCAGGCATACACTGTATATGGGATTCCTGTTGCCTGAGTGTAGCCGACGCAGCTTCTGGGAGATCTGTAACCTAGAATTAGAGAGACACTGTTTACCCAAGTTCTGTATCAGAGTGTAGGGAGAAGCTGTTTCCAAGCATTCTGTAACCTATGAGCAGGTATTCGCTATATGCGGGTTTTCTCTATGCTGCGTGTGGCAGACGCAGCTTATGCGAGTTCTGTATCTTGAATGTAGTGAGACACAGTTTACCAGAGTTCTGTATAGGGGCGTAGAGAGAAACTCTTTCCAAGAGTTCTGTAGCCTGGCATAGGCATATGCAGTAACTGGGATTTCTGTATCCTGAGTGTAGGAGATGCCGCTTATGGGAGCTCTGCTACCTGGATGTAGAGAGAAGCAATTCACCGGAGTTCTCTATCCTTGGTGTAGAGAGCAGCTATTTACTGGAGTTCGGTAGCCTGGAATGAGGCATTCGCTCTATGCGGGTTTTCAGTAAGCTGCGTGTAAGAGATGCAGCTTACGGGAGTTCCATAACCTAAGTGCAGAGACATCCAGTATCCAGGAGTTCCGTATGTTGAATGTAGAGAGAAGCTGTTTCTAAGATTTTGGTAGCCTGGGCATAGGTATTCGGTATATGCGGGTTTTCTGTATGCTGAGTGCAGCAGGCGCAGCTTCTGGGAGATCTGCAACCTAGAATTAGAGAGACACAGTTTACCCAAGTTGTGTATCAGGTTGTAGGGAGAAGCTGTTTCCAAGAGTTCTGGAGCCTGGCAATAGGCATAGGCAATGTATGGGATTTCTGTATCCTAAGTGTAGCAGATGCAGCTTACAGGAGCTCAGTAACCTGGCTGGAAAGAGAAGCAGTTTCCAAGAGTTCTCTATCCTTGGTGTAGAGAGAAGCTGTTTCCAAGAGTTCTGTAGCCTATGAGCAGGTATTCGTTACGCGGGTTTTCTGTATGCTGAGTGTAGCACACGCAGCTTATGGGCGTTCTGTCTCGTGCATGTCGTGAGACACTGTTTACCAGAGTTCTGTATATGCGTGTAGAGAGAAACTGTTTCCAAGAGTTCTGGAGCCTAGCAAGAGGCATATGCAGGAATTGGGATTTCTGTATCCTGAGTGTAGGAGACGCCACTTATGGGAGCTCTGCTACCTGGATGTAGAGAGAAGCAGTTTACCGGAGTTCGCTATCCTTGGTGTAGAGAGGAGCTGTTTACAGGAGTTGCGTATCCTGGAATTAGGCATTCGCTTTGTGTGGGTATTCTGGATGCTGAGTGTAGCAGATGCAGCTTTCGGGAGTTCTGTAATCTAAGTGTAGAGAGATGCAGTTTCCAGTAGTTCTGTATGTTGAATGTAGAGAGAAGCTGTTTCCAAGAGTTCTGTAGTCTGAGAGCAGGCATACGCTGTATATGGGATTCCTGTTGCCTGAGTGTAGCCGACACAGCTTCTGGGAGATCTGTAACCTAGAATTAGAGAGATCCAGTTTACCCAAGTTCTGTATCAGAGTGTAGGGAGAAGCTGTTTCCAAGCATTCTGTAGCCTATGAGCAGGTATTCGCTATATGCGGGTTTTCTGTATGCTGCGTGTGGCAGACGCAGCTTATGCGAGTTCTGTATCTTGAATGTAGTGAGACACAGTTTACCAGAGTTCTGTATAGGGGCGTAGAGAGAAACTCTTTCCAAGAGTTCTGTAGCCTGGCATAGGCATATGCAGTAACTGGGATTTCTGTATCCTGAGTGTAGGAGATGCCGCTTATGGGAGCTCTGCTACCTGGATGTAGAGAGAAGCAGTTCACCGGAGTTCTCTATCCTTGGTGTAGAGAGCAGCTATTTACTGGAGTTCGGTAGCCTGGAATGAGGCATTCACTCTATGCGGGTTTTCAGTAAGCTGCGTGTAAGAGATGCAGCTTACGGGAGTTCCATAACCTAAGTGCAGAGACATCCAGTATCCAGGAGTTCCGTATGTTGAATGTAGAGAGAAGCTGTTTCTAAGATTTCGGTAGCCTGGGCATAGGTATTCGGTATATGCGGGTTTTCTGTATGCTGAGTGCAGCAGGCGCAGCTTCTGGGAGATCTGCAACCTAGAATTAGAGAGACACAGTTTACCCAGGTTTTGTATAAGGTTGTAGGGAGAAGCTGTTTCCAAGATTTCTGGAGCCTGGCAATAGGCATAGGCAATGTATGGGATTTCTGTATCCTAAGTGTAGCAGATGCAGCTTACAGGAGCTCAGTAACCTGGCTGGAAAGAGAAGCAGTTTCCAAGAGTTCTCTATCCTTGGTGTAGGGAGAAGCTGTTTCCAAGAGTTCTGTAGCCTATGAGCAGGTATTCGCTATACGCGGGTTTTCTGTATGCTGAGTGTAGCACACGCAGCTTATGGGCGTTCTGTCTCGTGCATGTCGTGAGACACTGTTTACCAGAGTTCTGTATATGCGTGTAGAGAGAAACTGTTTCCAAGAGTTCTGGAGCCTAGCAAGAGGCATATGCAGGAATTGGGATTTCTGTATCCTGAGTGTAGGAGACGCCACTTATGGGAGCTCTGCTACCTGGATGTAGAGAGAAGCAGTTTACCGGAGTTCGCTATCCTTGGCGTAGGGAGGAGCTGTTTACAGGAGTTGCGTATCCTGGAATTAGGCATTCGCTTTGTGTGGGTATTCTGGATGCTGAGTGTAGCAGATGCAGCTTTCGGGAGTTCTGTAATCTAAGTGTAGAGAGATGCAGTTTCCAGTAGTTCTGTATGTTGAATGTAGAGAGAAGCTGTTTCCAAGAGTTCTGTAGTCTGAGAGCAGGCATACACTGTATATGGGATTCCTGTTGCCTGAGTGTAGCCGACGCAGCTTCTGGGAGATCTGTAACCTAGAATTAGAGAGACACAGTTTACCCAAGTTCTGTATCAGAGTGTAGGGAGAAGCTGTTTCCAAGCATTCTGTAGCCTATGAGCAGGTATTCGCTATATGCGGGTTTTCTGTATGCTGCGTGTGGCAGACGCAGCTTATGCGAGTTCTGTATCTTGAATGTAGTGAGACACAGTTTACCAGAGTTCTGTATAGGGGCGTAGAGAGAAACTCTTTCCAAGAGTTCTGTAGCCTGGCATAGGCATATGCAGTAACTGGGATTTCTGTATCCTGAGTGTAGGAGATGCCGCTTATGGGAGCTCTGCTACCTGGATGTAGAGAGAAGCAGTTCACCGGAGTTCTCTATCCTTGGTGTAGAGAGCAGCTATTTACTGGAGTTCGGTAGCCTGGAATGAGGCATTCGCTCTATGCGGGTTTTCAGTAAGCTGCGTGTAAGAGATGCAGCTTACGGGAGTTCCATAACCTAAGTGCAGAGACATCCAGTATCCAGGAGTTCCGTATGTTGAATGTAGAGAGAAGCTGTTTCTAAGATTTCGGTAGCCTGGGCATAGGTATTCGGTATATGCGGGTTTTCTGTATGCTGAGTGCAGCAGACGCAGCTTCTGGGAGATCTGCAACCTAGAATTAGAGAGACACAGTTTACCCAAGTTGTGTATCAGGTTGTAGGGAGAAGCTGTTTCCAAGAGTTCTGGAGCCTGGCAATAGGCATAGGCAATGTATGGGATTTCTGTATCCTAAGTGTAGTAGATGCAGCTTACAGGATCTCAGTAACCTGGCTGGAAAGAGAAGCAGTTTCCAAGAGTTCTCTATCCTTGGTGTAGGGAGAAGCTGTTTCCAAGAGTTCTGTAGCCTATGAGCAGGTATTCGCTATACGCGGGTTTTCTGTATGCTGAGTGTAGCACACGCAGCTTATGGGCGTTCTGTCTCGTGCATGTCGTGAGACACTGTTTACCAGAGTTCTGTATATGCGTGTAGAGAGAAACTGTTTCCAAGAGTTCTGGAGCCTAGCAAGAGGCATATGCAGTAATTGGGATTTCTGTATCCTGAGTGTAGGAGACGCCACTTATGGGAGCTCTGCTACCTGGATGTAGAGAGAAGCAGTTTACCGGAGTTCGCTATCCTTGGTGTAGAGAGGAGCTGTTTACAGGAGTTGCGTATCCTGGAATTAGGCATTCGCTATGTGTGGGTATTCTGGATGCTGAGTGTAGCAGATGCAGCTTTCGGGAGTTCTGTAATCTAAGTGTAGAGAGATGCAGTTTCCAGTAGTTCTGTATGTTGCATGGAGAGAGAAGCTGTTTCCAAGAGTTCTGTAGTCTGAGAGCAGGCATACACTGTATATGGGATTCCTGTTGCCTGAGTGTAGCCGACGCAGCTTCTGGGAGATCTGTAACCTAGAATCAGAGAGAGACACTGTTTACCCAAGTTCTGTATCAGAGTGTAGGGAGAAGCTGTTTCCAAGCATTCTGTAACCTATGAGCAGGTATTCGCTATATGCGGGTTTTCTCTATGCTGCGTGTGGCAGACGCAGCTTATGCGAGTTCTGTATCTTGAATGTAGTGAGACACAGTTTACCAGAGTTCTGTATAGGGGCGTAGAGAGAAACTCTTTCCAAGAGTTCTGTAGCCTGGCATAGGCATATGCAGTAACTGGGATTTCTGTATCCTGAGTGTAGGAGATGCCGCTTATGGGAGCTCTGCTACCTGGATGTAGATAGAAGCAATTCACCGGAGTTCTCTATCCTTGGTGTAGAGAGCAGCTATTTACTGGAGTTCGGTAGCCTGGAATGAGGCATTCGCTCTATGCGGGTTTTCAGTAAGCTGCGTGTAAGAGATGCAGCTTACGGGAGTTCCATAACCTAAGTGCAGAGACATCCAGTATCCAGGAGTTCCGTATGTTGAATGTAGAGAGAAGCTGTTTCTAAGATTTCGGTAGCCTGGGCATAGGTATTCGGTATATGCGGGTTTTCTGTATGCTGAGTGCAGCAGGCACAGCTTCTGGGAGATCTGCAACCTAGAATTAGAGAGACACAGTTTACCCAAGTTGTGTATCAGGTTGTAGGGAGAAGCTGTTTCCAAGAGTTCTGGAGCCTGGCAATAGGCATAGGCAATGTATGGGATTTCTGTATCCTAAGTGTAGCAGATGCAGCTTACAGGAGCTCAGTAACCTGGCTGGAAAGAGAAGCAGTTTCCAAGAGTTCTCTATCCTTGGTGTAGAGAGAAGCTGTTTCCAAGAGTTCTGTAGCCTATGAGCAGGTATTCGCTATACGCGGGTTTTCTGTATGCTGAGTGTAGCACACGCAGCTTATGGGCGTTCTGTCTCGTGCATGTCGTGAGACACTGTTTACCAGAGTTCTGTATATGCGTGTAGAAAGAAACTGTTTCCAAGAGTTCTGGAGCCTAGCAAGAGGCATATGCAGGAATTGGGATTTCTGTATCCTGAGTGTAGGAGACGCCACTTATGGGAGCTCTGCTACCTGGATGTAGAGAGAAGCAGTTTACCGGAGTTCGCTATCCTTGGTGTAGAGAGGAGCTGTTTACAGGAGTTGCGTATCCTGGAATTAGGCATTCGCTATGTGTGGGTATTCTGGATGCTGAGTGTAGCAGATGCAGCTTTCGGGAGTTCTGTAATCTAAGTGTAGAGAGATGCAGTTTCCAGTAGTTCTGTATGTTGCATGGAGAGAGATGCTGTTTCCAAGAGTTCTGTAGTCTGAGAGCAGGCATACGCTGTATATGGGATTCCTGTTGCCTGAGTGTAGCCGACGCAGCTTCTGGGAGATTTGTAACCTAGAATTAGAGAGACACTGTTTACCCAAGTTCTGTATCAGAGTGTAGGGAGAAGCTGTTTCCAAGCATTCTGTAGCCTATGAGCAGGTATTCGCTATATGCGGGTTTTCTGTATGCTGCGTGTGGCAGACGCAGCTTATGCGAGTTCTGTATCTTGAATGTAGTGAGACACAGTTTACCAGAGTTCTGTATAGGGGCGTAGAGAGAAACTCTTTCCAAGAGTTCTGTAGCCTGGCATAGGCATATGCAGTAACTGGGATTTCTGTATCCTGAGTGTAGGAGATGCCGCTTATGGGAGCTCTGCTACCTGGATGTAGAGAGAAGCAGTTCACCGGAGTTCTCTATCCTTGGTGTAGAGAGCAGCTATTTACTGGAGTTCGGTAGCCTGGAATGAGGCATTCGCTCTATGCGGGTTTTCAGTAAGCTGCGTGTAAGAGATGCAGCTTACGGGAGTTCCATAACCTAAGTGCAGAGACATCCAGTATCCAGGAGTTCCGTATGTTGAATGTAGAGAGAAGCTGTTTCTAAGATTTCGGGTTTTCTGTATGCTGAGTGCAGCAGGCGCAGCTTCTGGGAGATCTGCAACCTAGAATTAGAGAGACACAGTTTACCCAGGTTTTGTATCAGGTTGTAGGGAGAAGCTGTTTCCAAGAGTTCTGGAGCCTGGCAATAGGCATAGGCAATGTATGGGGTTTCTGTATCTTAAGTGTAGCAGATGCAGCTTACAGGAGCTCAGTAACCTGGCTGGAAAGAGAAGCAGTTTCCAAGAGTTCTCTATCCTTGGTGTAGGGAGAAGCTGTTTCCAAGAGTTCTGTAGCCTATGAGCAGGTATTCGCTATACGCGGGTTTTCTGTATGCTGAGTGTAGCACACGCAGCTTATGGGCGTTCTGTCTCGTGCATGTCGTGAGACACTGTTTACCAGAGTTCTGTATATGCGTGTAGAGAGAAACTGTTTCCAAGAGTTCTGGAGCCTAGCAAGAGGCATATGCAGTAATTGGGATTTCTGTATCCTGAGTGTAGGAGACGCCACTTATGGGAGCTCTGCTACCTGGATGTAGAGAGAAGCAGTTTACCGGAGTTCGCTATCCTTGGTGTAGAGAGGAGCTGTTTACAGGAATTGCGTATCCTGGAATTAGGCATTCGCTATGTGTGGGTATTCTGGATGCTGAGTGTAGCAGATGCAGCTTTCGGGAGTTCTGTAATCTAAGTGTAGAGAGATGCAGTTTCCAGTAGTTCTCTATGTTGAATGTAGAGAGAAGCTGTTTCCAAGAGTTCTGTAGTCTGAGAGCAGGCATACGCTGTATATGGGATTCCTGTTGCCTGAGTGTAGCCGACGCAGCTTCTGGGAGATCTGTAACCTAGAATTAGAGAGACACAGTTTACCCAAGTTCTGTATCAGAGTGTAGGGAGAAGCTGTTTCCAAGCATTCTGTAGCCTATGAGCAGGTATTCGCTATATGCGGGTTTTCTGTATGCTGCGTGTGGCAGACGCAGCTTATGCGAGTTCTGTATCTTGAATGTAGTGAGACACAGTTTACCAGAGTTCTGTATAGGGGCGTAGAGAGAAACTCTTTCCAAGAGTTCTGTAGCCTGGCATAGGCATATGCAGTAACTGGGATTTCTGTATCCTGAGTGTAGGAGATGCCGCTTATGGGAGCTCTGCTACCTGGATGTAGAGAGAAGCAGTTCACCGGAGTTCTCTATCCTTGGTGTAGAGAGCAGCTATTTACTGGAGTTCGGTAGCCTGGAATGAGGCATTCGCTCTATGCGGGTTTTCAGTAAGCTGTGTGTAAGAGATGCAGCTTACGGGAGTTCCATAACCTAAGTGCAGAGACATCCAGTATCCAGGAGTTCCGTATGTTGAATGTAGAGAGAAGCTGTTTCTAAGATTTCGGTAGCCTGGGCATAGGTATTCGGTATATGCGGGTTTTCTGTATGCTGAGTGCAGCAGGCGCAGCTTCTGGGAGATCTGCAACCTAGAATTAGAGAGACACAGTTTACCCAAGTTGTGTATCAGGTTGTAGGGAGAAGCTGTTTCCAAGAGTTCTGGAGCCTGGAAATAGGCATAGGCAATGTATGGGATTTCTGTATCCTAAGTGTAGCAGATGCAGCTTACAGGAGCTCAGTAACCTGGCTGGAAAGAGAAGCAGTTTCCAAGAGTTCTCTATCCTTGGTGTAGGGAGAAGCTGTTTCCAAGAGTTCTGTAGCCTATGAGCAGGTATTCGCTATACGCGGGTTTTCTGTATGCTGAGTGTAGCACACGCAGCTTATGGGCGTTCTGTCTCGTGCATGTCGTGAGACACTGTTTACCAGAGTTCTGTATATGCGTGTAGAAAGAAACTGTTTCCAAGAGTTCTGGAGCCTAGCAAGAGGCATATGCCATAATTGGGATTTCTGTATCCTGAGTGTAGGAGACGCCACTTATGGGAGCTCTGGTACCTGGATGTAGAGAGAAGCAGTTTACCGGAGTTCGCTATCCTTGGTGTAGAGAGGAGCTGTTTACAGGAGTTGCGTATCCTGGAATTAGGCATTCGCTATGTGTGGGTATTCTGGATGCTGAGTGTAGCAGATGCAGCTTTCGGGAGTTCTGTAATCTAAGTGTAGAGAGATGCAGTTTCCAGTAGTTCTGTATGTTGCATGGAGAGAGAAGCTGTTTCCAAGAGTTCTGTAGTCTGAGAGCAGGCATACGCTGTATATGGGATTCCTGTTGCCTGAGTGTAGCCGACGCAGCTTCTGGGAGATCTGTAACCTAGAATTAGAGAGACACTGTTTACCCAAGTTCTGTATCAGAGTGTAGGGAGAAGCTGTTTCCAAGCATTCTGTAGCCTATGAGCAGGTATTCGCTATATGCGGGTTTTCTCTATGCTGCGTGTGGCAGACGCAGCTTATGCGAGTTCTGTATCTTGAATGTAGTGAGACACAGTTTACCAGAGTTCTGTATAGGGGCGTAGAGAGAAACTCTTTCCAAGAGTTCTGTAGCCTGGCATAGGCATATGCAGTAACTGGGATTTCTGTATCCTGAGTGTAGGAGATGCCGCTTATGGGAGCTCTGCTACCTGGATGTAGAGAGAAGCAGTTCACCGGAGTTCTCTATCCTTGGTGTAGAGAGCAGCTATTTACTGGAGTTCGGTAGCCTGGAATGAGGCATTCGCTCTATGCGGGTTTTCAGTAAGCTGCGTGTAAGAGATGCAGCTTACGGGAGTTCCATAACCTAAGTGCAGAGACATCCAGTATCCAGGAGTTCCGTATGTTGAATGTAGAGAGAAGCTGTTTCTAAGATTTCGGTAGCCTGGGCATAGGTATTCGGTATATGCGGGTTTTCTGTATGCTGAGTGCAGCAGGCGCAGCTTCTGGGAGATCTGCAACCTAGAATTAGAGAGACACAGTTTACCCAAGTTGTGTATCAGGTTGTAGGGAGAAGCTGTTTCCAAGAGTTCTGGAGCCTGGCAATAGGCATAGGCAATGTATGGGGTTTCTGTATCCTAAGTGTAGCAGATGCAGCTTACAGGAGCTCAGTAACCTGGCTGGAAAGAGAAGCAGTTTCCAAGAGTTCTCTATCCTTGGTGTAGAGAGAAGCTGTTTCCAAGAGTTCTGTAGCCTATGAGCAGGTATTCGCTATACGCGGGTTTTCTGTATGCTGAGTGTAGCACACGCAGCTTATGGGCGTTCTGTCCCGTGCATGTCGTGAGACACTGTTTACCAGAGTTCTGTATATGCGTGTAGAGAGAAACTGTTTCCAAGAGTTCTGGAGCCTAGCAAGAGGCATATGCAGGAATTGGGATTTCTGTATCCTGAGTGTAGGAGACGCCACTTATGGGAGCTCTGCTACCTGGATGTAGAGAGAAGCAGTTTACCGGAGTTCGCTATCCTTGGTGTAGAGAGGAGCTGTTTACAGGAGTTGCGTATCCTGGAATTAGGCATTCGCTTTGTGTGGGTATTCTGGATGCTGAGTGTAGCAGATGCAGCTTTCGGGAGTTCTGTAATCTAAGTGTAGAGAGATGCAGTTTCCAGTAGTTCTGTATGTTGCATGGAGAGAGAAGCTGTTTCCAAGAGTTCTGTAGTCTGAGAGCAGGCATACGCTGTATATGGGATTCCTGTTGCCTGAGTGTAGCCGACGCAGCTTCTGGGAGATCTGTAACCTAGAATTAGAGAGACACTGTTTACCCAAGTTCTGTATCAGAGTGTAGGGAGAAGCTGTTTCCAAGCATTCTGTAGCCTATGAGCAGGTATTCGCTATATGCGGGTTTTCTGTATGCTGCGTGTGGCAGACGCAGCTTATGCGAGTTCTGTATCTTGAATGTAGTGAGACACAGTTTACCAGAGTTCTGTATAGGGGCGTAGAGAGAAACTCTTTCCAAGAGTTCTGTAGCCTGGCATAGGCATATGCAGTAACTGGGATTTCTGTATCCTGAGTGTAGGAGATGCCGCTTATGGGAGCTCTGCTACCTGGATGTAGAGAGAAGCAGTTCACTGGAGTTCTCTATCCTTGGTGTAGAGAGCAGCTATTTACTGGAGTTCGGTAGCCTGGAATGAGGCATTCGCTCTATGCGGGTTTTCAGTAAGCTGCGTGTAAGAGATGCAGCTTACGGGAGTTCCATAACCTAAGTGCAGAGACATCCAGTATCCAGGAGTTCCGTATGTTGAATGTAGAGAGAAGCTGTTTCTAAGATTTCGGTAGCCTGGGCATAGGTATTCGGTATATGCGGGTTTTCTGTATGCTGAGTGCAGCAGGCGCAGCTTATGGGAGATCTGCAACCTAGAATTAGAGAGACACAGTTTACCCAAGTTGTGTATCAGGTTGTAGGGAGAAGCTGTTTCCAAGAGTTCTGGAGCCTGGCAATAGGCATAGGCAATGTATGGGATTTCTGTATCCTAAGTGTAGCAGATGCAGCTTACAGGAGCTCAGTAACCTGGCTGGAAAGAGAAGCAGTTTCCAAGAGTTCTCTATCCTTGGTGTAGAGAGAAGCTGTTTCCAAGAGTTCTGTAGCCTATGAGCAGGTATTCGCTATACGCGGGTTTTCTGTATGCTGAGTGTAGCACACGCAGCTTATGGGCGTTCTGTCTCGTGCATGTCGTGAGACACTGTTTACCAGAGTTCTGTATATGCGTGTAGAGAGAAACTGTTTCCAAGAGTTCTGGAGCCTAGCAAGAGGCATATGCAGGAATTGGGATTTCTGTATCCTGAGTGTAGGAGACGCCACTTATGGGAGCTCTGCTACCTGGATGTAGAGAGAAGTAGTTTACCGGAGTTCGCTATCCTTGGTGTAGAGAGGAGCTGTTTACAGGAATTGCGTATCCTGGAATTAGGCATTCGCTATGTGTGGGTATTCTGGATGCTGAGTGTAGCAGATGCAGCTTTCGGGAGTTCTGTAATCTAAGTGTAGAGAGATGCAGTTTCCAGTAGTTCTGTATGTTGAATGTAGAGAGAAGCTGTTTCCAAGAGTTCTGTAGTCTGAGACTGGCATACGCTGTATATGGGATTCCTGTTGCCTGAGTGTAGCCGACGCAGCTTCTGGGAGATTTGTAACCTAGAATTAGAGAGACACAGTTTACCCAAGTTCTGTATCAGAGTGTAGGGAGAAGCTGTTTCCAAGCATTCTGTAGCCTATGAGCAGGTATTCGCTATACGCGGGTTTTCTGTATGCTGCGTGTGGCAGACGCAGCTTATGCGAGTTCTGTATCTTGAATGTAGTGAGACACAGTTTACCAGAGTTCTGTATAGGGGCGTAGAGAGAAACTCTTTCCAAGAGTTCTGTAGCCTGGCATAGGCATATGCAGTAACTGGGATTTCTGTATCCTGAGTGTAGGAGATGCCGCTTATGGGAGCTCTGCTACCTGGATGTAGAGAGAAGCAGTTCACCGGAGTTCTCTATCCTTGGTGTAGAGAGCAGCTATTTACTGGAGTTCGGTAGCCTGGAATGAGGCATTCGCTCTATGCGGGTTTTCAGTAAGCTGCGTGTAAGAGATGCAGCTTACGGGAGTTCCATAACCTAAGTGCAGAGACATCCAGTATCCAGGAGTTCCGTATGTTGAATGTAGAGAGAAGCTGTTTCTAAGATTTCGGTAGCCTGGGCATAGGTATTCGGTATATGCGGGTTTTCTGTATGCTGAGTGCAGCAGGTGCAGCTTCTGGGAGATCTGCAACCTAGAATTAGAGAGACACAGTTTACCCAAGTTGTGTATCAGGTTGTAGGGAGAAGCTGTTTCCAAGAGTTCTGGAGCCTGGCAATAGGCATAGGCAATGTATGGGATTTCTGTATCCTAAGTGTAGCAGATGCAGCTTACAGGAGCTCAGTAACCTGGCTGGAAAGAGAAGCAGTTTCCAAGAGTTCTCTATCCTTGGTGTAGGGAGAAGCTGTTTCCAAGAGTTCTGTAGCCTATGAGCAGGTATTCGCTATACGCGGGTTTTCTGTATGCTGAGTGTAGCACACGCAGCTTATGGGCGTTCTGTCTCGTGCATGTCGTGAGACACTGTTTACCAGAGTTCTGTATATGCGTGTAGAAAGAAACTGTTTCCAAGAGTTCTGGAGCCTAGCAAGAGGCATATGCAGGAATTGGGATTTCTGTATCCTGAGTGTAGGAGACGCCACTTATGGGAGCTCTGCTACCTGGATGTAGAGAGAAGCAGTTTACCGGAGTTCGCTATCCTTGGTGTAGAGAGGAGCTGTTTACAGGAGTTGCGTATCCTGGAATTAGGCATTCGCTATGTGTGGGTATTCTGGATGCTGAGTGTAGCAGATGCAGCTTTCGGGAGTTCTGTAATCTAAGTGTAGAGAGATGCAGTTTCCAGTAGTTCTGTATGTTGCATGGAGAGAGAAGCTGTTTCCAAGAGTTCTGTAGTCTGAGAGCAGGCATACGCTGTATATGGGATTCCTGTTGCCTGAGTGTAGCCGACGCAGCTTCTGGGAGATCTGTAACCTAGAATTAGAGAGACACTGTTTACCCAAGTTCTGTATCAGAGTGTAGGGAGGAGCTGTTTCCAAGCATTCTGTAGCCTATGAGCAGGTATTCGCTATATGCGGGTTTTCTGTATGCTGCGTGTGGCAGACGCAGCTTATGCGAGTTCTGTATCTTGAATGTAGTGAGACACAGTTTACCAGAGTTCTGTATAGGGGCGTAGAGAGAAACTCTTTCCAAGAGTTCTGTAGCCTGGCATAGGCATATGCAGTAACTGGGATTTCTGTATCCTGAGTGTAGGAGATGCCGCTTATGGGAGCTCTGCTACCTGGATGTAGAGAGAAGCAGTTCACCGGAGTTCTCTATCCTTGGTGTAGAGAGCAGCTATTTACTGGAGTTCGGTAGCCTGGAATGAGGCATTCGCTCTATGCGGGTTTTCAGTAAGCTGCGTGTAAGAGATGCAGCTTACGGGAGTTCCATAACCTAAGTGCAGAGACATCCAGTATCCAGGAGTTCCGTATGTTGAATGTAGAGAGAAGCTGTTTCTAAGATTTCGGTAGCCTGGGCATAGGTATTCGGTATATGCGGGTTTTCTGTATGCTGAGTGCAGCAGGCGCAGCTTCTGGGAGATCTGCAACCTAGAATTAGAGAGACACAGTTTACCCAAGTTGTGTATCAGGTTGTAGGGAGAAGCTGTTTCCAAGAGTTCTGGAGCCTGGCAATAGGCATAGGCAATGTATGGGATTTCTGTATCCTAAGTGTAGCAGATGCAGCTTACAGGAGCTCAGTAACCTGGCTGGAAAGAGAAGCAGTTTCCAAGAGTTCTCTATCCTTGGTGTAGGGAGAAGCTGTTTCCAAGAGTTCTGTAGCCTATGAGCAGGTATTCGCTATACGCGGGTTTTCTGTATGCTGAGTGTAGCACACGCAGCTTATGGGCGTTCTGTCTCGTGCATGTCGTGAGACACTGTTTACCAGAGTTCTGTATATGCGTGTAGAGAGAAACTGTTTCCAAGAGTTCTGGAGCCTAGCAAGAGGCATATGCAGGAATTGGGATTTCTGTATCCTGAGTGTAGGAGACGCCACTTATGGGAGCTCTGCTACCTGGATGTAGAGAGAAGCAGTTTACCGGAGTTCGCTATCCTTGGTGTAGAGAGGAGCTGTTTACAGGAGTTGCGTATCCTGGAATTAGGCATTCGCTATGTGTGGGTATTCTGGATGCTGAGTGTAGCAGATGCAGCTTTCGGGAGTTCTGTAATCTAAGTGTAGAGAGATGCAGTTTCCAGTAGTTCTGTATGTTGAATGTAGAGAGAAGCTGTTTCCAAGAGTTCTGTAGTCTGAGAGCTGGCATACGCTGTATATGGGATTCCTGTTGCCTGAGTGTAGCCGACGCAGCTTCTGGGAGATTTGTAACCTAGAATTAGAGAGACACAGTTTACCCAAGTTCTGTATCAGAGTGTAGGGAGAAGCTGTTTCCAAGCATTCTGTAGCCTATGAGCAGGTATTCGCTATATGCGGGTTTTCTCTATGCTGCGTGTGGCAGACGCAGCTTATGCGAGTTCTGTATCTTGAATGTAGTGAGACACAGTTTACCAGAGTTCTGTATAGGGGCGTAGAGAGAAACTCTTTCCAAGAGTTCTGTAGCCTGGCATAGGCATATGCAGTAACTGGGATTTCTGTATCCTGAGTGTAGGAGATGCCGCTTATGGGAGCTCTGCTACCTGGATGTAGAGAGAAGCAGTTCACCGGAGTTCTCTATCCTTGGTGTAGAGAGCAGCTATTTACTGGAGTTTGGTAGCCTGGAATGAGGCATTCGCTCTATGCGGGTTTTCAGTAAGCTGCGTGTAAGAGATGCAGCTTACGGGAGTTCCATAACCTAAGTGCAGAGACATCCAGTATCCAGGAGTTCCGTATGTTGAATGTAGAGAGAAGCTGTTTCTAAGATTTCGGTAGCCTGGGCATAGGTATTCGGTATATGCGGGTTTTCTGTATGCTGAGTGCAGCAGGCGCAGCTTCTGGGAGATCTGCAACCTAGAATTAGAGAGACACAGTTTACCCAGGTTTTGTATAAGGTTGTAGGGAGAAGCTGTTTCCAAGAGTTCTGGAGCCTGGCAATAGGCATAGGCAATGTATGGGATTTCTGTATCCTAAGTGTAGCAGATGCAGCTTACAGGAGCTCAGTAACCTGGCTGGAAAGAGAAGCAGTTTCCAAGAGTTCTCTATCCTTGGTGTAGGGAGAAGCTGTTTCCAAGAGTTCTGTAGCCTATGAGCAGGTATTCGCTATACGCGGGTTTTCTGTATGCTGAGTGTAGCACACGCAGCTTATGGGCGTTCTGTCTCGTGCATGTCGTGAGACACTGATTACCAGAGTTCTGTATATGCGTGTAGAGAGAAACTGTTTCCAAGAGTTCTGGAGCCTAGGAAGAGGCATATGCCATAATTGGGATTTCTGTATCCTGAGTGTAGGAGACGCCACTTATGGGAGCTCTGCTACCTGGATGTAGAGAGAAGCAGTTTACCGGAGTTCGCTATCCTTGGTGTAGAGAGGAGCTGTTTACAGGAGTTGCGTATCCTGGAATTAGGCATTCGCTATGTGTGGGTATTCTGGATGCTGAGTGTAGCAGATGCAGCTTTCGGGAGTTCTGTAATCTAAGTGTAGAGAGATGCAGTTTCCAGTAGTTCTGTATGTTGCATGGAGAGAGAAGCTGTTTCCAAGAGTTCTGTAGTCTGAGAGCAGGCATACGCTGTATATGGGATTCCTGTTGCCTGAGTGTAGCCGACGCAGCTTCTGGGAGATCTGTAACCTAGAATTAGAGAGACACTGTTTACCCAAGTTCTGTATCAGAGTGTAGGGAGAAGCTGTTTCCAAGCATTCTGTAGCCTATGAGCAGGTATTCGCTATATGCGGGTTTTCTGTATGCTGCGTGTGGCAGACGCAGCTTATGCGAGTTCTGTATCTTGAATGTAGTGAGACACAGTTTACCAGAGTTCTGTATAGGGGCGTAGAGAGAAACTCTTTCCAAGAGTTCTGTAGCCTGGCATAGGCATATGCAGTAACTGGGATTTCTGTATCCTGAGTGTAGGAGATGCCGCTTATGGGAGCTCTGCTACCTGGATGTAGAGAGAAGCAATTCACCGGAGTTCTCTATCCTTGGTGTAGAGAGCAGCTATTTACTGGAGTTCGGTAGCCTGGAATGAGGCATTCGCTCTATGCGGGTTTTCAGTAAGCTGCGTGTAAGAGATGCAGCTTACGGGAGTTCCATAACCTAAGTGCAGAGACATCCAGTATCCAGGAGTTCCGTATGTTGAATGTAGAGAGAAGCTGTTTCTAAGATTTCGGTAGACTGGGCATAGGTATTCGGTATATGCGGGTTTTCTGTATGCTGAGTGCAGCAGGCGCAGCTTGTGGGAGATCTGCAACCTAGAATTAGAGAGACACAGTTTACCCAAGTTGTGTATCAGGTTGTAGGGAGAAGCTGTTTCCAAGAGTTCTGGAGCCTGGCAATAGGCATAGGCAATGTATGGGGTTTCTGTATCCTAAGTGTAGCAGATGCAGCTTACAGGAGCTCAGTAACCTGGCTGGAAAGAGAAGCAGTTTCCAAGAGTTCTCTATCCTTGGTGTAGAGAGAAGCTGTTTCCAAGAGTTCTGTAGCCTATGAGCAGGTATTCGCTATACGCGGGTTTTCTGTATGATGAGTGTAGCACACGCAGCTTATGGGCGTTCTGTCCCGTGCATGTCGTGAGACACTGTTTACCAGAGTTCTGTATATGCGTGTAGAGAGAAACTGTTTCCAAGAGTTCTGGAGCCTAGCAAGAGGCATATGCAGGAATTGGGATTTCTGTATCCTGAGTGTAGGAGACGCCACTTATGGGAGCTCTGCTACCTGGATGTAGAGAGAAGCAGTTTACCGGAGTTCGCTATCCTTGGTGTAGAGAGGAGCTGTTTACAGGAGTTGCGTATCCTGGAATTAGGCATTCGCTTTGTGTGGGTATTCTGGATGCTGAGTGTAGCAGATGCAGCTTTCGGGAGTTCTGTAATCTAAGTGTAGAGAGATGCAGTTTCCAGTAGTTCTGTATGTTGCATGGAGAGAGAAGCTGTTTCCAAGAGTTCTGTAGTCTGAGAGCAGGCATACGCTGTATATGGGATTCCTGTTGCCTGAGTGTAGCCGACGCAGCTTCTGGGAGATCTGTAACCTAGAATTAGAGAGACACTGTTTACCCAAGTTCTGTATCAGAGTGTAGGGAGAAGCTGTTTCCAAGCATTCTGTAGCCTATGAGCAGGTATTCGCTATATGCGGGTTTTCTCTATGCTGCGTGTGGCAGACGCAGCTTATGCGAGTTCTGTATCTTGAATGTAGTGAGACACAGTTTACCAGAGTTCTGTATAGGGGCGTAGAGAGAAACTCTTTCCAAGAGTTCTGTAGCCTGGCATAGGCATATGCAGTAACTGGGATTTCTGTATCCTGAGTGTAGGAGATGCCGCTTATGGGAGCTCTGCTACCTGGATGTAGAGAGAAGCAGTTCACTGGAGTTCTCTATCCTTGGTGTAGAGAGCAGCTATTTACTGGAGTTCGGTAGCCTGGAATGAGGCATTCGCTCTATGCGGGTTTTCAGTAAGCTGCGTGTAAGAGATGCAGCTTACGGGAGTTCCATAACCTAAGTGCAGAGACATCCAGTATCCAGGAGTTCCGTATGTTGAATGTAGAGAGAAGCTGTTTCTAAGATTTCGGTAGCCTGGGCATAGGTATTCGGTATATGCGGGTTTTCTGTATGCTGAGTGCAGCAGGCGCAGCTTATGGGAGATCTGCAACCTAGAATTAGAGAGACACAGTTTACCCAAGTTGTGTATCAGGTTGTAGGGAGAAGCTGTTTCCAAGAGTTCTGGAGCCTGGCAATAGGCATAGGCAATGTATGGGGTTTCTGTATCCTAAGTGTAGCAGATGCAGCTTACAGGAGCTCAGTAACCTGGCTGGAAAGAGAAGCAGTTTCCAAGAGTTCTCTATCCTTGGTGTAGGGAGAAGCTGTTTCCAAGAGTTCTGTAGCCTATGAGCAGGTATTCGCTATACGCGGGTTTTCTGTATGCTGAGTGTAGCACACGCAGCTTATGGGCGTTCTGTCTCGTGCATGTCGTGAGACACTGTTTACCAGAGTTCTGTATATGCGTGTAGAGAGAAACTGTTTCCAAGAGTTCTGGAGCCTAGCAAGAGGCATATGCAGGAATTGGGATTTCTGTATCCTGAGTGTAGGAGACGCCACTTATGGGAGCTCTGCTACCTGGATGTAGAGAGAAGCAGTTTACCGGAGTTCGCTATCCTTGGTGTAGAGAGGAGCTGTTTACAGGAGTTGCGTATCCTGGAATTAGGCATTCGCTATGTGTGGGTATTCTGGATGCTGAGTGTAGCAGATGCAGCTTTCGGGAGTTCTGTAATCTAAGTGTAGAGAGATGCAGTTTCCAGTAGTTCTCTATGTTGAATGTAGAGAGAAGCTGTTTCCAAGAGTTCTGTAGTCTGAGAGCAGGCATACGCTGTATATGGGATTCCTGTTGCCTGAGTGTAGCCGACGCAGCTTCTGGGAGATTTGTAACCTAGAATTAGAGAGACACAGTTTACCCAAGTTCTGTATCAGAGTGTAGGGAGAAGCTGTTTCCAAGCATTCTGTAGCCTATGAGCAGGTATTCACTATATGCGGGTTTTCTCTATGCTGCGTGTGGCAGACGCAGCTTATGCGAGTTCTGTATCTTGAATGTAGTGAGACACAGTTTACCAGAGTTCTGTATAGGGGCGTAGAGAGAAACTCTTTCCAAGAGTTCTGTAGCCTGGCATAGGCATATGCAGTAACTGGGATTTCTGTATCCTGAGTGTAGGAGATGCCGCTTATGGGAGCTCTGCTACCTGGATGTAGAGAGAAGCAGTTCACCGGAGTTCTCTATCCTTGGTGTAGAGAGCAGCTATTTACTGGAGTTCGGTAGCCTGGAATGAGGCATTCGCTCTATGCGGGTTTTCAGTAAGCTGCGTGTAAGAGATGCAGCTTACGGGAGTTCCATAACCTAAGTGCAGAGACATACAGTATCCAGGAGTTCCGTATGTTGAATGTAGAGAGAAGCTGTTTCTAAGATTTCGGTAGCCTGGGCATAGGTATTCGGTATATGCGGGTTTTCTGTATGCTGAGTGCAGCAGGTGCAGCTTATGGGAGATCTGCAACCTAGAATTAGAGAGACACAGTTTACCCAAGTTGTGTATCAGGTTGTAGGGAGAAGCTGTTTCCAAGAGTTCTGGAGCCTGGCAATAGGCATAGGCAATGTATGGGATTTCTGTATCCTAAGTGTAGCAGATGCAGCTTACAGGAGCTCAGTAACCTGGCTGGAAAGAGAAGCAGTTTCCAAGAGTTCTCTATCCTTGGTGTAGAGAGAAGCTGTTTCCAAGAGTTCTGTAGCCTATGAGCAGGTATTCGCTATACGCGGGTTTTCTGTATGCTGAGTGTAGCACACGTAGCTTATGGGCGTTCTGTCTCGTGCATGTCGTGAGACACTGTTTACCAGAGTTCTGTATATGCGTGTAGAGAGAAACTGTTTCCAAGAGTTCTGGAGCCTAGCAAGAGGCATATGCAGGAATTGGGATTTCTGTATCCTGAGTGTAGGAGACGCCACTTATGGGAGCTCTGCTACCTGGATGTAGAGAGAAGCAGTTTACCGGAGTTCGCTATCCTTGGTGTAGAGAGGAGCTGTTTACAGGAGTTGCGTATCCTGGAATTAGGCATTCGCTTTGTGTGGGTATTCTGGATGCTGAGTGTAGCAGATGCAGCTTTCGGGAGTTCTGTAATCTAAGTGTAGAGAGATGCAGTTTCCAGTAGTTCTGTATGTTGAATGTAGAGAGAAGCTGTTTCCAAGAGTTCTGTAGTCTGAGAGCAGGCATACGCTGTATATGGGATTCCTGTTGCCTGAGTGTAGCCGACGCAGCTTCTGGGAGATCTGTAACCTAGAATTAGAGAGACACAGTTTACCCAAGTTCTGTATCAGAGTGTAGGGAGAAGCTGTTTCCAAGCATTCTGTAGCCTATGAGCAGGTATTCGCTATATGCGGGTTTTCTGTATGCTGCGTGTGGCAGACGCAGCTTATGCGAGTTCTGTATCTTGAATGTAGTGAGACACAGTTTACCAGAGTTCTGTATAGGGGCGTAGAGAGAAACTCTTTCCAAGAGTTCTGTAGCCTGGCATAGGCATATGCAGTAACTGGGATTTCTGTATCCTGAGTGTAGGAGATGCCGCTTATGGGAGCTCTGCTACCTGGATGTAGAGAGAAGCAGTTCACCGGAGTTCTCTATCCTTGGTGTAGAGAGCAGCTATTTACTGGAGTTCGGTAGCCTGGAATGAGGCATTCGCTCTATGCGGGTTTTCAGTAAGCTGCGTGTAAGAGATGCAGCTTACGGGAGTTCCATAACCTAAGTGCAGAGACATCCAGTATCCAGGAGTTCCGTATGTTGAATGTAGAGAGAAGCTGTTTCTAAGATTTCGGTAGCCTGGGCATAGGTATTCGGTATATGCGGGTTTTCTGTATGCTGAGTGCAGCAGGCGCAGCTTCTGGGAGATCTGCAACCTAGAATTAGAGAGACACAGTTTACCCAAGTTGTGTATCAGGTTGTAGGGAGAAGCTGTTTCCAAGAGTTCTGGAGCCTGGCAATAGGCATAGGCAATGTATGGGATTTCTGTATCCTAAGTGTAGCAGATGCAGCTTACAGGAGCTCAGTAACCTGGCTGGAAAGAGAAGCAGTTTCCAAGAGTTCTCTATCCTTGGTGTAGGGAGAAGCTGTTTCCAAGAGTTCTGTAGCCTATGAGCAGGTATTCGCTACACGCGGGTTTTCTGTATGCTGAGTGTAGCACACGCAGCTTATGGGCGTTCTGTCTCGTGCATGTCGTGAGACACTGATTACCAGAGTTCTGTATATGCGTGTAGAGAGAAACTGTTTCCAAGAGTTCTGGAGCCTAGGAAGAGGCATATGCCATAATTGGGATTTCTGTATCCTGAGTGTAGGAGACGCCACTTATGGGAGCTCTGCTACCTGGATGTAGAGAGAAGCAGTTTACCGGAGTTCGCTATCCTTGGTGTAGAGAGGAGCTGTTTACAGGAGTTGCGTATCCTGGAATTAGGCATTCGCTATGTGTGGGTATTCTGGATGCTGAGTGTAGCAGATGCAGCTTTCGGGAGTTCTGTAATCTAAGTGTAGAGAGATGCAGTTTCCAGTAGTTCTGTATGTTGCATGGAGAGAGAAGCTGTTTCCAAGAGTTCTGTAGTCTGAGAGCAGGCATACGCTGTATATGGGATTCCTGTTGCCTGAGTGTAGCCGACGCAGCTTCTGGGAGATCTGTAACCTAGAATTAGAGAGACACAGTTTACCCAATTTCTGTATCAGAGTGTAGGTAGAAGCTGTTTCCAAGCATTCTGTAGCCTATGAGCAGGTATTCGCTATATGCGGGTTTTCTGTATGCTGCGTGTGGCAGACGCAGCTTATGCGAGTTCTGTATCTTGAATGTAGTGAGACACAGTTTACCAGAGTTCTGTATAGGGGCGTAGAGAGAAACTCTTTCCAAGAGTTCTGTAGCCTGGCATAGGCATATGCAGTAACTGGGATTTCTGTATCCTGAGTGTAGGAGATGCCGCTTATGGGAGCTCTGCTACCTGGATGTAGAGAGAAGCAATTCACCGGAGTTCTCTATCCTTGGTGTAGAGAGCAGCTATTTACTGGAGTTCGGTAGCCTGGAATGAGGCATTCGCTCTATGCGGGTTTTCAGTAAGCTGCGTGTAAGAGATGCAGCTTACGGGAGTTCCATAACCTAAGTGCAGAGACATCCAGTATCCAGGAGTTCCGTATGTTGAATGTAGAGAGAAGCTGTTTCTAAGATTTCGGTAGCCTGGGCATAGGTATTCGGTATATGCGGGTTTTCTGTATGCTGAGTGCAGCAGGTGCAGCTTATGGGAGATCTGCAACCTAGAATTAGAGAGACACAGTTTACCCAAGTTGTGTATCAGGTTGTAGGGAGAAGCTGTTTCCAAGAGTTCTGGAGCCTGGCAATAGGCATAGGCAATGTATGGGATTTCTGTATCCTAAGTGTAGCAGATGCAGCTTACAGGAGCTCAGTAACCTGGCTGGAAAGAGAAGCAGTTTCCAAGAGTTCTCTATCCTTGGTGTAGGGAGAAGCTGTTTCCAAGAGTTCTGTAGCCTATGAGCAGGTATTCGCTATACGCGGGTTTTCTGTATGCTGAGTGTAGCACACGCAGCTTATGGGCGTTCTGTCTCGTGCATGTCGTGAGACACTGATTACCAGAGTTCTGTATATGCGTGTAGAGAGTAACAGTTTCCAAGAGTTCTGGAGCCTAGGAAGAGGCATATGCCATAATTGGGATTTCTGTATCCTGAGTGTAGGAGACGCCACTTATGGGAGCTCTGCTACCTGGATGTAGAGAGAAGCAGTTTACCGGAGTTCGCTATCCTTGGTGTAGAGAGGAGCTGTTTACAGGAGTTGCGTATCCTGGAATTAGGCATTCGCTATGTGTGGGTATTCTGGATGCTGAGTGTAGCAGATGCAGCTTTCGGGAGTTCTGTAATCTAAGTGTAGAGAGATGCAGTTTCCAGTAGTTCTGTATGTTGCATGGAGAGAGAAGCTGTTTCCAAGAGTTCTGTAGTCTGAGAGCAGGCATACGCTGTATATGGGATTCCTGTTGCCTGAGTGTAGCCGACGCAGCTTCTGGGAGATCTGTAACCTAGAATTAGAGAGACACTGTTTACCCAAGTTCTGTATCAGAGTGTAGGGAGAAGCTGTTTCCAAGCATTCTGTAGCCTATGAGCAGGTATTCGCTATATGCGGGTTTTCTGTATGCTGTGTGTGGCAGACGCAGCTTATGCGAGTTCTGTATCTTGAATGTAGTGAGACACAGTTTACCAGAGTTCTGTATAGGGGCGTAGAGAGAAACTCTTTCCAAGAGTTCTGTAGCCTGGCATAGGCATATGCAGTAACTGGGATTTCTGTATCCTGAGTGTAGGAGATGCCGCTTATGGGAGCTCTGCTACCTGGATGTAGAGAGAAGCAGTTCACCGGAGTTCTCTATCCTTGGTGTAGAGAGCAGCTATTTACTGGAGTTCGGTAGCCTGGAATGAGGCATTCGCTCTATGCGGGTTTTCAGTAAGCTGCGTGTAAGAGATGCAGCTTACGGGAGTTCCATAACCTAAGTGCAGAGACATCCAGTATCCAGGAGTTCCGTATGTTGAATGTAGAGAGAAGCTGTTTCTAAGATTTCGGTAGCCTGGGCATAGGTATTCGGTATATGCGGGTTTTCTGTATGCTGAGTGCAGCAGGCGCAGCTTATGGGAGATCTGCAACCTAGAATTAGAGAGACACAGTTTACCCAAGTTGTGTATCAGGTTGTAGGGAGAAGCTGTTTCCAAGAGTTCTGGAGCCTGGCAATAGGCATAGGCAATGTATGGGATTTCTGTATCCTAAGTGTAGCAGATGCAGCTTACAGGAGCTCAGTAACCTGGCTGGAAAGAGAAGCAGTTTCCAAGAGTTCTCTATCCTTGGTGTAGAGAGAAGCTGTTTCCAAGAGTTCTGTAGCCTATGAGCAGGTATTCGCTATACGCGGGTTTTCTGTATGCTGAGTGTAGCACACGCAGCTTATGGGCGTTCTGTCTCGTGCATGTCGTGAGACACTGTTTACCAGAGTTCTGTATATGCGTGTAGAGAGAAACTGTTTCCAAGAGTTCTGGAGCCTAGGAAGAGGCATATGCCATAATTGGGATTTCTGTATCCTGAGTGTAGGAGACGCCACTTATGGGAGCTCTGCTACCTGGATGTAGAGAGAAGCAGTTTACCGGAGTTCGCTATCCTTGGTGTAGAGAGGAGCTGTTTACAGGAGTTGCGTATCCTGGAATTAGGCATTCGCTTTGTGTGGGTATTCTGGATGCTGAGTGTAGCAGATGCAGCTTTCGGGAGTTCTGTAATCTAAGTGTAGAGAGATGCAGTTTCCAGTAGTTCTGTATGTTGAATGTAGAGAGAAGCTGTTTCCAAGAGTTCTGTAGTCTGAGAGCAGGCATACGCTGTATATGGGATTCCTGTTGCCTGAGTGTAGCCGACGCAGCTTCTGGGAGATCTGTAACCTAGAATTAGAGAGACACAGTTTACCCAAGTTCTGTATCAGAGTGTAGGGAGAAGCTGTTTCCAAGCATTCCGTAGCCTATGAGCAGGTATTCGCTATATGCGGGTTTTCTGTATGCTGCGTGTGGCAGACGCAGCTTATGCGAGTTCTGTATCTTGAATGTAGTGAGACACAGTTTACCAGAGTTCTGTATAGGGGCATAGAGAGAAACTCTTTCCAAGAGTTCTGTAGCCTGGCATAGGCATATGCAGTAACTGGGATTTCTGTATCCTGAGTGTAGGAGATGCCGCTTATGGGAGCTCTGCTACCTGGATGTAGAGAGAAGCAGTTCACCGGAGTTCTCTATCCTTGGTGTAGAGAGCAGCTATTTACTGGAGTTCGGTAGCCTGGAATGAGGCATTCGCTCTATGCGGGTTTTCAGTAAGCTGCGTGTAAGAGATGCAGCTTACGGGAGTTCCATAACCTAAGTGCAGAGACATCCAGTATCCAGGAGTTCCGTATGTTGAATGTAGAGAGAAGCTGTTTCTAAGATTTCGGTAGCCTGGGCATAGGTATTCGGTATATGCGGGTTTTCTGTATGCTGAGTGCAGCAGGCGCAGCTTATGGGAGATCTGCAACCTAGAATTAGAGAGACACAGTTTACCCAAGTTGTGTATCAGGTTGTAGGGAGAAGCTGTTTCCAAGAGTTCTGGAGCCTGGCAATAGGCATAGGCAATGTATGGGATTTCTGTATCCTAAGTGTAGCAGATGCAGCTTACAGGAGCTCAGTAACCTGGCTGGAAAGAGAAGCAGTTTCCAAGAGTTCTCTATCCTTGGTGTAGAGAGAAGCTGTTTCCAAGAGTTCTGTAGCCTATGAGCAGGTATTCGCTATACGCGGGTTTTCTGTATGCTGAGTGTAGCACACGCAGCTTATGGGCGTTCTGTCTCGTGCATGTCGTGAGACACTGTTTACCAGAGTTCTGTATAGTGGTGTAGAGAGAAACTGTTTCCAAGAGTTCTGGAGCCTAGCAAGAGGCATATGCAGTAATTGGGATTTCTGTATCCTGAGTGTAGGAGACGCCACTTATGGGAGCTCTGCTACCTGGATGTAGAGAGAAGCAGTTTACCGGAGTTCGCTATCCTTGGTGTAGAGAGGAGCTGTTTACAGGAGTTGCGTATCCTGGAATTAGGCATTCGCTTTGTGTGGGTATTCTGGATGCTGAGTGTAGCAGATGCAGCTTTCGGGAGTTCTGTAATCTAAGTGTAGAGAGATGCAGTTTCCAGTAGTTCTGTATGTTGCATGGAGAGAGAAGCTGTTTCCAAGAGTTCTGTAGTCTGAGAGCAGGCATACGCTGTATATGGGATTCCTGTTGCCTGAGTGCAGCAGGCGCAGCTTCTGGGAGATCTGCAACCTAGAATTAGAGAGACACAGTTTACCCAAGTTGTGTATCAGGTTGTAGGGAGAAGCTGTTTCCAAGAGTTCTGGAGCCTGGCAATAGGCATAGGCAATGTATGTAGTGTAAGTGTAGCAGATGCAGCTTACAGGAGCTCAGTAACCTGGCTGGAAAGAGAAGCAGTTTCCAAGAGTTCTCTATCCTTGGTGTAGGGAGAAGCTGTTTCCAAGAGTTCTGTAGCCTATGAGCAGGTATTCGCTATACGCGGGTTTTCTGTATGCTGAGTGTAGCACACGCAGCTTATGGGCGTTCTGTCTCGTGCATGTCGTGAGACACTGTTTACCAGAGTTCTGTATATGCGTGTAGAGAGAAACTGTTTCCAAGAGTTCTGGAGCCTAGCAAGAGGCATATGCAGGAATTGGGATTTCTGTATCCTGAGTGTAGGAGACGCCACTTATGGGAGCTCTGCTACCTGGATGTAGAGAGAAGCAGTTTACCGGAGTTCGCTATCTTTGGTGTAGAGAGGAGCTGTTTACAGGAATTGCGTATCCTGGAATTAGGCATTCGCTATGTGTGGGTATTCTGGATGCTGAGTGTAGCAGATGCAGCTTTCGGGAGTTCTGTAATCTAAGTGTAGAGAGATGCAGTTTCCAGTAGTTCTGTATGTTGCATGGAGAGAGAAGCTGTTTCCAAGAGTTCTGTAGTCTGAGAGCAGGCATACGCTGTATATGGGATTCCTGTTGCCTGAGTGTAGCCGACGCAGCTTCTGGGAGATTTGTAACCTAGAATTAGAGAGACACAGTTTACCGAAGTTCTGTATCAGAGTGTAGGGAGAAGCTGTTTCCAAGCATTCTGTAGCCTATGAGCAGGTATTCGCTATATGCGGGTTTTCTGTATGCTGCGTGTGGCACATGCAGCTTATGCGAGTTCTGTCTCGTGCATGTAGTGAGACACAGTTTACCAGAGTTCTGTATAGGGGCGTAGAGAGAAACTCTTTCCAAGAGTTCTGTAGCCTGGCATAGGCATATGCAGTAACTGGGATTTCTGTATCCTGAGTGTAGGAGATGCCGCTTATGGGAGCTCTGCTACCTGGATGTAGAGAGAAGCAGTTCACCGGAGTTCTCTATCCTTGGTGTAGAGAGCAGCTATTTACTGGAGTTCGGTAGCCTGGAATGAGGCATTCGCTCTATGCGGGTTTTCAGTAAGCTGCGTGTAAGAGATGCAGCTTACGGGAGTTCCATAACCTAAGTGCAGAGACATCCAGTATCCAGGAGTTCCGTATGTTGAATGTAGAGAGAAGCTGTTTCTAAGATTTCGGTAGCCTGGGCATAGGTATTCGGTATATGCGGGTTTTCTGTATGCTGAGTGCAGCAGGCGCAGCTTCTGGGAGATCTGCAACCTAGAATTAGAGAGACACAGTTTACCCAAGTTGTGTATCAGGTTGTAGGGAGAAGCTGTTTCCAAGAGTTCTGGAGCCTGGCAATAGGCATAGGCAATGTATGGGATTTCTGTATCCTAAGCGTAGCAGATGCAGCTTACAGGAGCTCAGTAACCTGGCTGGAAAGAGAAGCAGTTTCCAAGAGTTCTCTATCCTTGGTGTAGGGAGAAGCTGTTTCCAAGAGTTCTGTAGCCTATGAGCAGGTATTCGCTATACGCGGGTTTTCTGTATGCTGAGTGTAGCACACGCAGCTTATGGGTGTTCTGTCTCGTGCATGTCGTGAGACACTGTTTACCAGAGTTCTGTATATGCGTGTAGAGAGAAACTATTTCCAAGAGTTCTGGAGCCTAGCAAGAGGCATATGCAGTAACTGGGATTTCTGTATCCTGAGTGTAGGAGATGCCGCTTATGGGAGCTCTGCTACCTGGATGTAGAGAGAAGCAGTTTACCGGAGTTCGCTATCCTTGGTGTAGAGAGGAGCTGTTTACAGGAGTTGCGTATCCTGGAATTAGGCATTTGCTTTGTGTGGGTATTCTGGATGCTGAGTGTAGCAGATGCAGCTTTCGGGAGTTCTGTAATCTAAGTGTAGAGAGATGCAGTTTCCAGTAGTTCTGTATGTTGAATGTAGAGAGAAGCTGTTTCCAAGAGTTCTGTAGTCTGAGAGCAGGCATACGCTGTATATGGGATTCCTGTTGCCTGAGTGTAGCCGACGCAGCTTCTGGGAGATCTGTAACCTAGAATTAGAGAGACACAGTTTACCGAAGTTCTGTATCAGAGTGTAGGGAGAAGCTGTTTCCAAGCATTCTGTAGCCTATGAGCAGGTATTCGCTATACGCGGGTTTTCTGTATGCTGCGTGTGGCAGACGCAGTTTATGCGAGTTCTGTCTCGTGCATGTAGTGAGACACAGTTTACCAGAGTTCTGTATAGGGACGTAGAGAGAAACTCTTTCCAAGAGTTCTGTAGCCTGGCATAGGCATATGCAGTAACTGGGATTTCTGTATCCTGAGTGTAGGAGATGCCGCTTATGGGAGCTCTGCTACCTGGATGTAGAGAGAAGTAGTTTACCGGAGTTCGCTATCCTTGGTGTAGAGAGGAGCTGTTTACAGGAGTTGCGTATCCTGGAATTAGGCATTCGCTATGTGTGGGTATTCTGGATGCTGAGTGTAGCAGATGCAGCTTTCGGGAGTTCTGTAATCTAAGTGTAGAGAGATGCAGTTTCCAGTAGTTCTGTATGTTGCATGGAGAGAGAAGCTGTTTCCAAGAGTTCTGTAGTCTGAGAGCAGGCATACGCTGTATATGGGATTCCTGTTGCCTGAGTGTAGCCGACGCAGCTTCTGGGAGATCTGTAACCTAGAATTAGATACACAGTTTACCGAAGTTCTGTATCAGAGTGTAGGGAGAAGCTGTTTCCAAGCATTCTGTAGCCTATGAGCAGGTATTCGCTATATGCGGGTTTTCTGTATGCTGCGTGTGGCAGACGCAGCTTATGCGAGTTCTGTATCTTGAATGTAGTGAGACACAGTTTACCAGAGTTCTGTATAGGGGCGTAGAGAGAAACTCTTTCCAAGAGTTCTGTAGCCTGGCATAGGCATATGCAGTAACTGGGATTTCTGTATCCTGAGTGTAGGAGATGTCGCTTATGGGAGCTCTGCTACCTGGATGTAGAGAGAAGCAGTTCACCGGAGTTCTCTATCCTTGCTGTAGAGAGCAGCTATTTACTGGAGTTCGGTAGCCTGGAATGAGGCATTCGCTCTATGCGGGTTTTCAGTAAGCTGCGTGTAAGAGATGCAGCTTACGGGAGTTCCATAACCTAAGTGCAGAGACATCCAGTATCCAGGAGTTCCGTATGTTGAATGTAGAGAGAAGCTGTTTCTAAGATTTCGGTAGCCTGGGCATAGGTATTCGGTATATGCGGGTTTTCTGTATGCTGAGTGCAGCAGGCGCAGCTTCTGGGAGATCTGCAACCTAGAATTAGAGAGACACAGTTTACCCAAGTTGTGTATCAGGTTGTAGGGAGAAGCTGTTTCCAAGTATTCTGTAGCCTATGAGCAGGTATTCGCTATATGCGGGTTTTCTGTATGCTGCGTGTGGCAGACGCAGCTTATGCGAGTTCTGTATCTTGAATGTGGTGAGACACAGTTTACCAGAGTTCTGTATAGTGGTGTAGAGAGAAACTCTTTCCAAGAGTGTTGTAGCCTAGCAAGAGGCATATGCTGTAATTGGGATTTCTGTATCCTGAGTGTAGGAGACGCCACTTATGGGAGCTCTGCTACCTGGATGTAGAGAGAAGCAGTTTACCGGAGTTCGCTATCCTTGGTGTAGAGAGGAGCTGTTTACAGGAGTTGCGTATCCTGGAATTAGGCATTCGCTATGTGTGGGTATTCTGGATGCTGAGTGTAGCAGATGCAGCTTTCGGGAGTTCTGTAATCTAAGTGTAGAGAGATGCAGTTTCCAGTAGTTCTGTATGTTGAATGTAGAGAGAAGCTGTTTCCAAGAGTTCTGTAGTCTGAGAGCAGGCATACGCTGTATATGGGATTCCTGTTGCCTGAGTGCAGCAGGCGCAGCTTCTGGGAGATCTGCAACCTAGAATTAGAGAGACACAGTTTACCCAAGTTGTGTATCAGGTTGTAGGGAGAAGCTGTTTCCAAGAGTTCTGGAGCCTGGCAATAGGCATAGGCAATGTATGTAGTGTAAGTGTAGCAGATGCAGCTTACAGGAGCTCAGTAACCTGGCTGGAAAGAGAAGCAGTTTCCAAGAGTTCTCTATCCTTGGTGTAGGGAGAAGCTGTTTCCAAGAGTTCTGTAGCCTATGAGCAGGTATTCGCTATACGCGGGTTTTCTGTATGCTGAGTGTAGCACACGCAGCTTATGGGTGTTCTGTCTCCTGCATGTCGTGAGACACTGTTTACCAGAGTTCTGTATATGCGTGTAGAGAGAAACTATTTCCAAGAGTTCTGGAGCCTAGCAAGAGGCATATGCAGTAACTGGGATTTCTGTATCCTGAGTGTAGGAGATGCCGCTTATGGGAGCTCTGCTACCTGGATGTAGAGAGAAGCAGTTTACCGGAGTTTGCTATCCTTGGTGTAGAGAGGAGCTGTTTACAGGAGTTGCGTATCCTGGAATTAGGCATTCGCTATGTGTGGGTATTCTGGATGCTGAGTGTAGCAGATGCAGCTTTCGGGAGTTCTGTAATCTAAGTGTAGAGAGATGCAGTTTCCAGTAGTTCTGTATGTTGAATGTAGAGAGAAGCTGTTTCCAAGAGTTCTGTAGTCTGAGAGCAGGCATACACTGTATATGGGATTCCTGTTGCCTGAGTGTAGCCGACGCAGCTTCTGGGAGATCTGTAACCTAGAATTAGAGAGACACAGTTTACCGAAGTTCTGTATCAGAGTGTAGGGAGAAGCTGTTTCCAAGCATTCTGTAGCCTATGAGCAGGTATTCGCTATATGCGGGTTTTCTGTATGCTGCGTGTGGCAGACGCAGCTTATGCGAGTTCTGTATCTTGAATGTAGTGAGACACAGTTTACCAGAGTTCTGTATAGGGGCGTAGAGAGAAACTCTTTCCAAGAGTTCTGTAGCCTGGCATAGGCATATGCAGTAACTGGGATTTCTGTATCCTGAGTGTAGGAGATGTCGCTTATGGGAGCTCTGCTACCTGGATGTAGAGAGAAGCAGTTCACCGGAGTTCTCTATCCTTGCTGTAGAGAGCAGCTATTTACTGGAGTTCGGTAGCCTGGAATGAGGCATTCGCTCTATGCGGGTTTTCAGTAAGCTGCGTGTAAGAGATGCAGCTTACGGGAGTTCCATAACCTAAGTGCAGAGACATCCAGTATCCAGGAGTTCCGTATGTTGAATGTAGAGAGAAGCTGTTTCTAAGATTTCGGTAGCCTGGGCATAGGTATTCGGTATATGCGGGTTTTCTGTATGCTGAGTGCAGCAGGCGCAGCTTCTGGGAGATCTGCAACCTAGAATTAGAGAGACACAGTTTACCCAAGTTGTGTATCAGGTTGTAGGGAGAAGCTGTTTCCAAGTATTCTGTAGCCTATGAGCAGGTATTCGCTATATGCGGGTTTTCTGTATGCTGCGTGTGGCAGACGCAGCTTATGCGAGTTCTGTATCTTGAATGTGGTGAGACACAGTTTACCAGAGTTCTGTATAGTGGTGTAGAGAGAAACTCTTTCCAAGAGTGTTGTAGCCTAGCAAGAGGCATATGCTGTAATTGGGATTTCTGTATCCTGAGTGTAGGAGACGCCACTTATGGGAGCTCTGCTACCTGGATGTAGAGAGAAGCAGTTTACCGGAGTTCGCTATCCTTGGTGTAGAGAGGAGCTGTTTACAGGAGTTGCGTATCCTGGAATTAGGCATTCGCTATGTGTGGGTATTCTGGATGCTGAGTGTAGCAGATGCAGCTTTCGGGAGTTCTGTAATCTAAGTGTAGAGAGATGCAGTTTCCAGTAGTTCTGTATGTTGAATGTAGAGAGAAGCTGTTTCCAAGAGTTCTGTAGTCTGAGAGCAGGCATACGCTGTATATGGGATTCCTGTTGCCTGAGTGCAGCAGGCGCAGCTTCTGGGAGATCTGCAACCTAGAATTAGAGAGACACAGTTTACCCAAGTTGTGTATCAGGTTGTAGGGAGAAGCTGTTTCCAAGAGTTCTGGAGCCTGGCAATAGGCATAGGCAATGTAGGTAGTGTAAGTGTAGCAGATGCAGCTTACAGGAGCTCAGTAACCTGGCTGGAAAGAGAAGCAGTTTCCAAGAGTTCTCTATCCTTGGTGTAGGGAGAAGCTGTTTCCAAGAGTTCTGTAGCCTATGAGCAGGTATTCGCTATACGCGGGTTTTCTGTATGCTGAGTGTAGCACACGCAGCTTATGGGTGTTCTGTCTCGTGCATGTCGTGAGACACTGTTTACCAGAGTTCTGTATATGCGTGTAGAGAGAAACTATTTCCAAGAGTTCTGGAGCCTAGCAAGAGGCATATGCAGTAACTGGGATTTCTGTATCCTGAGTGTAGGAGATGCCACTTATGGGAGCTCTGCTACCTGGATGTAGAGAGAAGCAGTTTACCGGAGTTTGCTATCCTTGGTGTAGAGAGGAGCTGTTTACAGGAGTTGCGTATCCTGGAATTAGGCATTCGCTATGTGTGGGTATTCTGGATGCTGAGTGTAGCAGATGCAGCTTTCGGGAGTTCTGTAATCTAAGTGTAGAAAGATGCAGTTTCCAGTAGTTCTGTATGTTGAATGTAGAGAGAAGCTGTTTCCAAGAGTTCTGTAGTCTGAGAGCAGGCATACACTGTATATGGGATTCCTGTTGCCTGAGTGTAGCCGACGCAGCTTCTGGGAGATCTGTAACCTAGAATTAGAGAGACACAGTTTACCGAAGTTCTGTATCAGAGTGTAGGGAGAAGCTGTTTCCAAGCATTCTGTAGCCTATGAGCAGGTATTCGCTATACGCGGGTTTTCTGTATGCTGCGTGTGGCAGACGCAGTTTATGCGAGTTCTGTCTCGTGCATGTAGTGAGACACAGTTTACCAGAGTTCTGTATAGGGGCGTAGAGAGAAACTCTTTCCAAGAGTTCTGTAGCCTGGCATAGGCATATGCAGTAACTGGGATTTCTGTATCCTGAGTGTAGGAGATGCCGCTTATGGGAGCTCTGCTACCTGGATGTAGAGAGAAGCAGTTCACCGGAGTTCTCTATCCTTGGTGTAGAGAGCAGCTATTTACTGGAGTTCGGTAGCCTGGAATGAGGCATTCGCTCTATGCGGGTTTTCAGTAAGCTGCGTGTAAGAGATGCAGCTTACGGGAGTTCCATAACCTAAGTGCAGAGACATCCAGTATCCAGGAGTTCCGTATGTTGAATGTAGAGAGAAGCTGTTTCTAAGATTTCGGTAGCCTGGGCATAGGTATTCGGTATATGCGGGTTTTCTGTATGCTGAGTGCAGCAGGCGCAGCTTCTGGGAGATCTGCAACCTAGAATTAGAGAGACACAGTTTACCCAAGTTGTGTATCAGGTTGTAGGGAGAAGCTGTTTCCAAGAGTTCTGGAGCCTGGCAATAGGCATAGGCAATGTATGGGATTTCTGTATCCTAGGCGTAGCAGATGCAGCTTACAGGAGCTCAGTAACCTGGCTGGAAAGAGAAGCAGTTTCCAAGAGTTCTCTATCCTTGGTGTAGGGAGAAGCTGTTTCCAAGAGTTCTGTAGCCTATGAGCAGGTATTCGCTATACGCGGGTTTTCTGTATGCTGAGTGTAGCACACGCAGCTTATGGGTGTTCTGTCTCGTGCATGTCGTGAGACACTGTTTACCAGAGTTCTGTATATGCGTGTAGAGAGAAACTATTTCCAAGAGTTCTGGAGCCTAGCAAGAGGCATATGCAGTAACTGGGATTTCTGTATCCTGAGTGTAGGAGATGCCGCTTATGGGAGCTCTGCTACCTGGATGTAGAGAGAAGCAGTTTACCGGAGTTCGCTATCCTTGGTGTAGAGAGGAGCTGTTTACAGGAGTTGCGTATCCTGGAATTAGGCATTTGCTTTGTGTGGGTATTCTGGATGCTGAGTGTAGCAGATGCAGCTTTCGGGAGTTCTGTAATCTAAGTGTAGAGAGATGCAGTTTCCAGTAGTTCTGTATGTTGAATGTAGAGAGAAGCTGTTTCCAAGAGTTCTGTAGTCTGAGAGCAGGCATACGCTGTATATGGGATTCCTGTTGCCTGAGTGTAGCCGACGCAGCTTCTGGGAGATCTGTAACCTAGAATTAGAGAGACACAGTTTACCGAAGTTCTGTATCAGAGTGTAGGGAGAAGCTGTTTCCAAGCATTCTGTAGCCTATGAGCAGGTATTCGCTATACGCGGGTTTTCTGTATGCTGCGTGTGGCAGACGCAGTTTATGCGAGTTCTGTCTCGTGCATGTAGTGAGACACAGTTTACCAGAGTTCTGTATAGGGACGTAGAGAGAAACTCTTTCCAAGAGTTCTGTAGCCTGGCATAGGCATATGCAGTAACTGGGATTTCTGTATCCTGAGTGTAGGAGATGCCGCTTATGGGAGCTCTGCTACCTGGATGTAGAGAGAAGTAGTTTACCGGAGTTCGCTATCCTTGGTGTAGAGAGGAGCTGTTTACAGGAGTTGCGTATCCTGGAATTAGGCATTCGCTATGTGTGGGTATTCTGGATGCTGAGTGTAGCAGATGCAGCTTTCGGGAGTTCTGTAATCTAAGTGTAGAGAGATGCAGTTTCCAGTAGTTCTGTATGTTGCATGGAGAGAGAAGCTGTTTCCAAGAGTTCTGTAGTCTGAGAGCAGGCATACGCTGTATATGGGATTCCTGTTGCCTGAGTGTAGCCGACGCAGCTTCTGGGAGATCTGTAACCTAGAATTAGATACACAGTTTACCGAAGTTCTGTATCAGAGTGTAGGGAGAAGCTGTTTCCAAGCATTCTGTAGCCTATGAGCAGGTATTCGCTATATGCGGGTTTTCTGTATGCTGCGTGTGGCAGACGCAGCTTATGCGAGTTCTGTATCTTGAATGTAGTGAGACACAGTTTACCAGAGTTCTGTATAGGGGCGTAGAGAGAAACTCTTTCCAAGAGTTCTGTAGCCTGGCATAGGCATATGCAGTAACTGGGATTTCTGTATCCTGAGTGTAGGAGATGTCGCTTATGGGAGCTCTGCTACCTGGATGTAGAGAGAAGCAGTTCACCGGAGTTCTCTATCCTTGCTGTAGAGAGCAGCTATTTACTGGAGTTCGGTAGCCTGGAATGAGGCATTCGCTCTATGCGGGTTTTCAGTAAGCTGCGTGTAAGAGATGCAGCTTACGGGAGTTCCATAACCTAAGTGCAGAGACATCCAGTATCCAGGAGTTCCGTATGTTGAATGTAGAGAGAAGCTGTTTCTAAGATTTCGGTAGCCTGGGCATAGGTATTCGGTATATGCGGGTTTTCTGTATGCTGAGTGCAGCAGGCGCAGCTTCTGGGAGATCTGCAACCTAGAATTAGAGAGACACAGTTTACCCAAGTTGTGTATCAGGTTGTAGGGAGAAGCTGTTTCCAAGTATTCTGTAGCCTATGAGCAGGTATTCGCTATATGCGGGTTTTCTGTATGCTGCGTGTGGCAGACGCAGCTTATGCGAGTTCTGTATCTTGAATGTGGTGAGACACAGTTTACCAGAGTTCTGTATAGTGGTGTAGAGAGAAACTCTTTCCAAGAGTGTTGTAGCCTAGCAAGAGGCATATGCTGTAATTGGGATTTCTGTATCCTGAGTGTAGGAGACGCCACTTATGGGAGCTCTGCTACCTGGATGTAGAGAGAAGCAGTTTACCGGAGTTCGCTATCCTTGGTGTAGAGAGGAGCTGTTTACAGGAGTTGCGTATCCTGGAATTAGGCATTCGCTATGTGTGGGTATTCTGGATGCTGAGTGTAGCAGATGCAGCTTTCGGGAGTTCTGTAATCTAAGTGTAGAGAGATGCAGTTTCCAGTAGTTCTGTATGTTGAATGTAGAGAGAAGCTGTTTCCAAGAGTTCTGTAGTCTGAGAGCAGGCATACGCTGTATATGGGATTCCTGTTGCCTGAGTGCAGCAGGCGCAGCTTCTGGGAGATCTGCAACCTAGAATTAGAGAGACACAGTTTACCCAAGTTGTGTATCAGGTTGTAGGGAGAAGCTGTTTCCAAGAGTTCTGGAGCCTGGCAATAGGCATAGGCAATGTATGTAGTGTAAGTGTAGCAGATGCAGCTTACAGGAGCTCAGTAACCTGGCTGGAAAGAGAAGCAGTTTCCAAGAGTTCTCTATCCTTGGTGTAGGGAGAAGCTGTTTCCAAGAGTTCTGTAGCCTATGAGCAGGTATTCGCTATACGCGGGTTTTCTGTATGCTGAGTGTAGCACACGCAGCTTATGGGTGTTCTGTCTCGTGCATGTCGTGAGACACTGTTTACCAGAGTTCTGTATATGCGTGTAGAGAGAAACTGTTTCCAAGAGTTCTGGAGCCTAGCAAGAGGCATATGCAGTAACTGGGATTTCTGTATCCTGAGTGTAGGAGATGCCGCTTATGGGAGCTCTGCTACCTGGATGTAGAGAGAAGCAGTTTACCGGAGTTTGCTATCCTTGGTGTAGAGAGGAGCTGTTTACAGGAGTTGCGTATCCTGGAATTAGGCATTCGCTATGTGTGGGTATTCTGGATGCTGAGTGTAGCAGATGCAGCTTTCGGGAGTTCTGTAATCTAAGTGTAGAGAGATGCAGTTTCCAGTAGTTCTGTATGTTGAATGTAGAGAGAAGCTGTTTCCAAGAGTTCTGTAGTCTGAGAGCAGGCATACACTGTATATGGGATTCCTGTTGCCTGAGTGTAGCCGACGCAGCTTCTGGGAGATCTGTAACCTAGAATTAGAGAGACACAGTTTACCGAAGTTCTGTATCAGAGTGTAGGGAGAAGCTGTTTCCAAGCATTCTGTAGCCTATGAGCAGGTATTCGCTATATGCGGGTTTTCTGTATGCTGCGTGTGGCAGACGCAGCTTATGCGAGTTCTGTATCTTGAATGTAGTGAGACACAGTTTACCAGAGTTCTGTATAGGGGCGTAGAGAGAAACTCTTTCCAAGAGTTCTGTAGCCTGGCATAGGCATATGCAGTAACTGGGATTTCTGTATCCTGAGTGTAGGAGATGTCGCTTATGGGAGCTCTGCTACCTGGATGTAGAGAGAAGCAGTTCACCGGAGTTCTCTATCCTTGCTGTAGAGAGCAGCTATTTACTGGAGTTCGGTAGCCTGGAATGAGGCATTCGCTCTATGCGGGTTTTCAGTAAGCTGCGTGTAAGAGATGCAGCTTACGGGAGTTCCATAACCTAAGTGCAGAGACATCCAGTATCCAGGAGTTCCGTATGTTGAATGTAGAGAGAAGCTGTTTCTAAGATTTCGGTAGCCTGGGCATAGGTATTCGGTATATGCGGGTTTTCTGTATGCTGAGTGCAGCAGGCGCAGCTTCTGGGAGATCTGCAACCTAGAATTAGAGAGACACAGTTTACCCAAGTTGTGTATCAGGTTGTAGGGAGAAGCTGTTTCCAAGTATTCTGTAGCCTATGAGCAGGTATTCGCTATATGCGGGTTTTCTGTATGCTGCGTGTGGCAGACGCAGCTTATGCGAGTTCTGTATCTTGAATGTGGTGAGACACAGTTTACCAGAGTTCTGTATAGTGGTGTAGAGAGAAACTCTTTCCAAGAGTGTTGTAGCCTAGCAAGAGGCATATGCTGTAATTGGGATTTCTGTATCCTGAGTGTAGGAGACGCCACTTATGGGAGCTCTGCTACCTGGATGTAGAGAGAAGCAGTTTACCGGAGTTCGCTATCCTTGGTGTAGAGAGGAGCTGTTTACAGGAGTTGCGTATCCTGGAATTAGGCATTCGCTATGTGTGGGTATTCTGGATGCTGAGTGTAGCAGATGCAGCTTTCGGGAGTTCTGTAATCTAAGTGTAGAGAGATGCAGTTTCCAGTAGTTCTGTATGTTGAATGTAGAGAGAAGCTGTTTCCAAGAGTTCTGTAGTCTGAGAGCAGGCATACGCTGTATATGGGATTCCTGTTGCCTGAGTGCAGCAGGCGCAGCTTCTGGGAGATCTGCAACCTAGAATTAGAGAGACACAGTTTACCCAAGTTGTGTATCAGGTTGTAGGGAGAAGCTGTTTCCAAGAGTTCTGGAGCCTGGCAATAGGCATAGGCAATGTAGGTAGTGTAAGTGTAGCAGATGCAGCTTACAGGAGCTCAGTAACCTGGCTGGAAAGAGAAGCAGTTTCCAAGAGTTCTCTATCCTTGGTGTAGGGAGAAGCTGTTTCCAAGAGTTCTGTAGCCTATGAGCAGGTATTCGCTATACGCGGGTTTTCTGTATGCTGAGTGTAGCACACGCAGCTTATGGGTGTTCTGTCTCGTGCATGTCGTGAGACACTGTTTACCAGAGTTCTGTATATGCGTGTAGAGAGAAACTATTTCCAAGAGTTCTGGAGCCTAGCAAGAGGCATATGCAGTAACTGGGATTTCTGTATCCTGAGTGTAGGAGATGCCGCTTATGGGAGCTCTGCTACCTGGATGTAGAGAGAAGCAGTTTACCGGAGTTTGCTATCCTTGGTGTAGAGAGGAGCTGTTTACAGGAGTTGCGTATCCTGGAATTAGGCATTCGCTATGTGTGGGTATTCTGGATGCTGAGTGTAGCAGATGCAGCTTTCGGGAGTTCTGTAATCTAAGTGTAGAGAGATGCAGTTTCCAGTAGTTCTGTATGTTGAATGTAGAGAGAAGCTGTTTCCAAGAGTTCTGTAGTCTGAGAGCAGGCATACACTGTATATGGGATTCCTGTTGCCTGAGTGTAGCCGACGCAGCTTCTGGGAGATCTGTAACCTAGAATTAGAGAGACACAGTTTACCGAAGTTCTGTATCAGAGTGTAGGGAGAAGCTGTTTCCAAGCATTCTGTAGCCTATGAGCAGGTATTCGCTATATGCGGGTTTTCTGTATGCTGCGTGTGGCAGACGCAGCTTATGCGAGTTCTGTATCTTGAATGTAGTGAGACACAGTTTACCAGAGTTCTGTATAGGGGCGTAGAGAGAAACTCTTTCCAAGAGTTCTGTAGCCTGGCATAGGCATATGCAGTAACTGGGATTTCTGTATCCTGAGTGTAGGAGATGTCGCTTATGGGAGCTCTGCTACCTGGATGTAGAGAGAAGCAGTTCACCGGAGTTCTCTATCCTTGCTGTAGAGAGCAGCTATTTACTGGAGTTCGGTAGCCTGGAATGAGGCATTCGCTCTATGCGGGTTTTCAGTAAGCTGCGTGTAAGAGATGCAGCTTACGGGAGTTCCATAACCTAAGTGCAGAGACATCCAGTATCCAGGAGTTCCGTATGTTGAATGTAGAGAGAAGCTGTTTCTAAGATTTCGGTAGCCTGGGCATAGGTATTCGGTATATGCGGGTTTTCTGTATGCTGAGTGCAGCAGGCGCAGCTTCTGGGAGATCTGCAACCTAGAATTAGAGAGACACAGTTTACCCAAGTTGTGTATCAGGTTGTAGGGAGAAGCTGTTTCCAAGTATTCTGTAGCCTATGAGCAGGTATTCGCTATATGCGGGTTTTCTGTATGCTGCGTGTGGCAGACGCAGCTTATGCGAGTTCTGTATCTTGAATGTGGTGAGACACAGTTTACCAGAGTTCTGTATAGTGGTGTAGAGAGAAACTCTTTCCAAGAGTGTTGTAGCCTAGCAAGAGGCATATGCTGTAATTGGGATTTCTGTATCCTGAGTGTAGGAGACGCCACTTATGGGAGCTCTGCTACCTGGATGTAGAGAGAAGCAGTTTACCGGAGTTCGCTATCCTTGGTGTAGAGAGGAGCTGTTTACAGGAGTTGCGTATCCTGGAATTAGGCATTCGCTATGTGTGGGTATTCTGGATGCTGAGTGTAGCAGATGCAGCTTTCGGGAGTTCTGTAATCTAAGTGTAGAGAGATGCAGTTTCCAGTAGTTCTGTATGTTGAATGTAGAGAGAAGCTGTTTCCAAGAGTTCTGTAGTCTGAGAGCAGGCATACGCTGTATATGGGATTCCTGTTGCCTGAGTGCAGCAGGCGCAGCTTCTGGGAGATCTGCAACCTAGAATTAGAGAGACACAGTTTACCCAAGTTGTGTATCAGGTTGTAGGGAGAAGCTGTTTCCAAGAGTTCTGGAGCCTGGCAATAGGCATAGGCAATGTAGGTAGTGTAAGTGTAGCAGATGCAGCTTACAGGAGCTCAGTAACCTGGCTGGAAAGAGAAGCAGTTTCCAAGAGTTCTCTATCCTTGGTGTAGGGAGAAGCTGTTTCCAAGAGTTCTGTAGCCTATGAGCAGGTATTCGCTATACGCGGGTTTTCTGTATGCTGAGTGTAGCACACGCAGCTTATGGGTGTTCTGTCTCGTGCATGTCGTGAGACACTGTTTACCAGAGTTCTGTATATGCGTGTAGAGAGAAACTATTTCCAAGAGTTCTGGAGCCTAGCAAGAGGCATATGCAGTAACTGGGATTTCTGTATCCTGAGTGTAGGAGATGCCGCTTATGGGAGCTCTGCTACCTGGATGTAGAGAGAAGCAGTTTACCGGAGTTTGCTATCCTTGGTGTAGAGAGGAGCTGTTTACAGGAGTTGCGTATCCTGGAATTAGGCATTCGCTATGTGTGGGTATTCTGGATGCTGAGTGTAGCAGATGCAGCTTTCGGGAGTTCTGTAATCTAAGTGTAGAAAGATGCAGTTTCCAGTAGTTCTGTATGTTGAATGTAGAGAGAAGCTGTTTCCAAGAGTTCTGTAGTCTGAGAGCAGGCATACACTGTATATGGGATTCCTGTTGCCTGAGTGTAGCCGACGCAGCTTCTGGGAGATCTGTAACCTAGAATTAGAGAGACACAGTTTACCCAAGTTCTGTATCAGAGTGTAGGGAGAAGCTGTTTCCAAGCATTCTGTAGCCTATGAGCAGGTATTCGCTATACGCGGGTTTTCTGTATGCTGCGTGTGGCAGACGCAGTTTATGCGAGTTCTGTCTCGTGCATGTAGTGAGACACAGTTTACCAGAGTTCTGTATAGGGGCGTAGAGAGAAACTCTTTCCAAGAGTTCTGTAGCCTGGCATAGGCATATGCAGTAACTGGGATTTCTGTATCCTGAGTGTAGGAGATGCCGCTTATGGGAGCTCTGCTACCTGGATGTAGAGAGAAGTAGTTTACCGGAGTTCGCTATCCTTGGTGTAGAGAGGAGCTGTTTACAGGAGTTGCGTATCCTGGAATTAGGCATTCGCTATGTGTGGGTATTCTGGATGCTGAGTGTAGCAGATGCAGCTTTCGGGAGTTCTGTAATCTAAGTGTAGAGAGATGCAGTTTCCAGTAGTTCTGTATGTTGCATGGAGAGAGAAGCTGTTTCCAAGAGTTCTGTAGTCTGAGAGCAGGCATACGCTGTATATGGGATTCCTGTTGCCTGAGTGTAGCCGACGCAGCTTCTGGGAGATTTGTAACCTAGAATTAGAGAGACACAGTTTACCGAAGTTCTGTATCAGAGTGTAGGGAGAAGCTGTTTCCAAGCATTCTGTAGCCTATGAGCAGGTATTCGCTATATGCGGGTTTTCTGTATGCTGCGTGTGGCAGATGCAGCTTATGCGAGTTCTGTCTCGTGCATGTAGTGAGACACAGTTTACCAGAGTTCTGTATAGGGGCGTAGAGAGAAACTCTTTCCAAGAGTTCTGTAGCCTGGCATAGGCATATGCAGTAACTGGGATTTCTGTATCCTGAGTGTAGGAGATGCTGCTTATGGGAGCTCTGCTACCTGGATGTAGAGAGAAGCAGTTCACCGGAGTTCTCTATCCTTGGTGTAGAGAGCAGCTATTTACTGGAGTTCGGTAGCCTGGAATGAGGCATTCGCTCTATGCGGGTTTTCAGTAAGCTGCGTGTAAGAGATGCAGCTTACGGGAGTTCCATAACCTAAGTGCAGAGACATCCAGTATCCAGGAGTTCCGTATGTTGAATGTAGAGAGAAGCTGTTTCTAAGATTTCGGTAGCCTGGGCATAGGTATTCGGTATATGCGGGTTTTCTGTATGCTGAGTGCAGCAGGCGCAGCTTCTGGGAGATCTGCAACCTAGAATTAGAGAGACACAGTTTACCCAAGTTGTGTATCAGGTTGTAGGGAGAAGCTGTTTCCAAGTATTCTGTAGCCTATGAGCAGGTATTCGCTATATGCGGGTTTTCTGTATGCTGCGTGTGGCAGACGCAGCTTATGCGAGTTCTGTATCTTGAATGTGGTGAGACACAGTTTACCAGAGTTCTGTATAGTGGTGTAGAGAGAAACTCTTTCCAAGAGTGTTGTAGCCTAGCAAGAGGCATATGCTGTAATTGGGATTTCTGTATCCTGAGTGTAGGAGACGCCACTTATGGGAGCTCTGCTACCTGGATGTAGAGAGAAGCAGTTTACCGGAGTTCGCTATCCTTGGTGTAGAGAGGAGCTGTTTACAGGAGTTGCGTATCCTGGAATTAGGCATTCGCTATGTGTGGGTATTCTGGATGCTGAGTGTAGCAGATGCAGCTTTCGGGAGTTCTGTAATCTAAGTGTAGAGAGATGCAGTTTCCAGTAGTTCTGTATGTTGTATGGAGAGAGAAGCTGTTTCCAAAGGTTCTGTAGTCTGAGAGCAGGCATACGCTGTATATGGGATTCCTGTTGCCTGAGTGTAGCCGACGCAGCTTCTGGGTGATATGTAACCTAGAATTAGTGAGACACAGTTTACCGAAGTTCTGTATCAGAGTGTAGGGAGAAGCTGTTTCCAAGCATTCTGTAGCCTATGAGCAGGTATTCGCTATATGCGGGTTTTCTGTATGCTGCGTGTGGCAGACGCAGCTTATGCGAGTTCTGTATCTTGAATGTAGTGAGACACAGTTTACCAGAGTTCTGTATAGGGGCGTAGAGAGAAACTCTTTCCAAGAGTTCTGTAGCCTGGCATAGGCATATGCAGTAACTGGGATTTCTGTATCCTGAGTGTAGGAGATGCCGCTTATGGGAGCTCTGCTACCTGGATGTAGAGAGAAGCAGTTCACTGGAGTTCTCTATCCTTGGTGTAGAGAGCAGCTATTTACTGGAGTTCGGTAGCCTGGAATGAGGCATTCGCTCTATGCGGGTTTTCAGTAAGCTGCGTGTAAGAGATGCAGCTTACGGGAGTTCCATAACCTAAGTGCAGAGACATCCAGTATCCAGGAGTTCCGTATGTTGAATGTAGAGAGAAGCTGTTTCTAAGATTTCGGTAGCCTGGGCATAGGTATTCGGTATATGCGGGTTTTCTGTATGCTGAGTGCAGCAGGCGCAGCTTATGGGAGATCTGCAACCTAGAATTAGAGAGACACAGTTTACCCAAGTTGTGTATCAGGTTGTAGGGAGAAGCTGTTTCCAAGAGTTCTGGAGCCTGGCAATAGGCATAGGCAATGTAGGGGATTTCTTTATCCTAAGTGTAGCAGATGCAGCTTACAGGAGCTCAGTAACCTGGCTGGAAAGAGAAGCAGTTTCCAAGAGTTCTCTATCCTTGGTGTAGGGAGAAGCTGTTTCCAAGAGTTCTGTAGCCTATGAGCAGGTATTCGCTATACGCGGGTTTTCTGTATGCTGAGTGTAGCACACGCAGCTTATCGGCGTTCTGTCTCGTGCATGTCGTGAGACACTGTTTACCAGAGTTCTGTATATGCGTGTAGCGAGAAACTGTTTCCAAGAGTTCTGGAGCCTAGCAAGAGGCATATGCAGGAATTGGGATTTCTGTATCCTGAGTGTAGGAGACGCCACTTATGGGAGCTCTGCTACCTGGATGTAGAGAGAAGCAGTTTACCGGAGTTCGCTATCCTTGGTGTAGAGAGGAGCTGTTTACAGGAGTTGCGTATCATGGAATTAGGCATTCGCTATGTGTGGGTATTCTGGATGCTGAGTGTAGCAGATGCAGCTTTCGGGAGTTCTGTAATCTAAGTGTAGAGAGATGCAGTTTCCAGTAGTTCTGTATGTTGCATGGAGAGAGAAGCTGTTTCCAAGAGTTCTGTAGTCTGAGAGCAGGCATACGCTGTATATGGGATTCCTGTTGCCTGAGTGTAGCCGACGCAGCTTCTGGGAGATTTGTAACCTAGAATTAGAGAGACACAGTTTACCCAAGTTCTGTATCAGAGTGTAGGGAGAAGCTGTTTCCAAGCATTCTGTAGCCTATGAGCAGGTATTCGCTATACGCGGGTTTTCTGTATGCTGCGTGTGGCAGACGCAGCTTATGCGAGTTCTGTATCTTGAATGTAGTGAAACACAGTTTACCAGAGTTCTCTATAGGGGCGTAGAGAGAAACTCTTTCCAAGAGTTCTGTAGCCTGGCATAGGCATATGCAGTAACTGGGATTTCTGTATCCTGAGTGTAGGAGATGCCGCTTATGGGAGCTCTGCTACCTGGATGTAGAGAGAAGCAGTTCACCGGAGTTCTCTATCCTTGGTGTAGAGAGCAGCTATTTACTGGAGTTCGGTAGCCTGGAATGAGGCATTCGCTCTATGCGGGTTTTCAGTAAGCTGCGTGTAAGAGATGCAGCTTACGGGAGTTCCATAACCTAAGTGCAGAGACATCCAGTATCCAGGAGTTCCGTATGTTGAATGTAGAGAGAAGCTGTTTCTAAGATTTCGGTAGCCTGGGCATAGGTATTCGGTATATGCGGGTTTTCTGTATGCTGAGTGCAGCAGGCGCAGCTTATGGGAGATCTGCAACCTAGAATTAGAGAGACACAGTTTACCCAAGTTGTGTATCAGGTTGTAGGGAGAAGCTGTTTCCAAGAGTTCTGGAGCCTGGCAATAGGCATAGGCAATGTATGGGATTTCTGTATCCTAAGTGTAGCAGATGCAGCGTACAGGAGCTCAGTAACCTGGCTGGAAAGAGAAGCAGTTTCCAAGAGTTCTCTATCCTTGGTGTAGGGAGAAGCTGTTTCCAAGAGTTCTGTAGCCTATGAGCAGGTATTCGCTATATGCGGGTTTTCTGTATGCTGAGTGTAGCACACGCAGCTTATGGGCGTTCTGTCTCGTGCATGTCGTGAGACACTGTTTACCAGAGTTCTGTATATGCGTGTAGAGAGAAACTGTTTCCAAGAGTTCTGGAGCCTAGCAAGAGGCATATGCAGGAATTGGGATTTCTGTATCCTGAGTGTAGGAGACGCCACTTATGGGAGCTCTGCTACCTGGATGTAGAGAGAAGCAGTTTACCGGAGTTCGCTATCCTTGGTGTAGAGAGGAGCTGTTTACAGGAATTGCGTATCCTGGAATTAGGCATTCGCTATGTGTGGGTATTCTGGATGCTGAGTGTAGCAGATGCAGCTTTCGGGAGTTCTGTAATCTAAGTGTAGAGAGATGCAGTTTCCAGTAGTTCTGTATGTTGAATGGAGAGAGAAGCTGTTTCCAAGAGTTCTGTAGTCTGAGAGCAGGCATACGCTGTATATGGGATTCCTGTTGCCTGAGTGTAGCCGACGCAGCTTCTGGGAGATTTGTAACCTAGAATTAGAGAGACACAGTTTACCCAAGTTCTGTATCAGAGTGTAGGGAGAAGCTGTTTCCAAGCATTCTGTAGCCTATGAGCAGGTATTCGCTATATGCGGGTTTTCTGTATGCTGCGTGTGGCAGACGCAGCTTATGCGAGTTCTGTATCTTGAATGTAGTGAGACACAGTTTACCAGAGTTCTGTATAGGGGCGTAGAGAGAAACTCTTTCCAAGAGTTCTGTAGCCTGGCATAGGCATATGCAGTAACTGGGATTTCTGTATCCTGAGTGTAGGAGATGCCGCTTATGGGAGCTCTGCTACCTGGATGTAGAGAGAAGCAGTTCACCGGAGTTCTCTATCCTTGGTGTAGAGAGCAGCTATTTACTGGAGTTCGGTAGCCTGGAATGAGGCATTCGCTCTATGCGGGTTTTCAGTAAGCTGCGTGTAAGAGATGCAGCTTACGGGAGTTCCATAACCTAAGTGCAGAGACATCCAGTATCCAGGAGTTCCGTATCTTGAATGTAGAGAGAAGCTGTTTCTAAGATTTCGGTAGCCTGGGCATAGGTATTCGGTATATGCGGGTTTTCTGTATGCTGAGTGCAGCAGGTGCAGCTTATGGGAGATCTGCAACCTAGAATTAGAGAGACACAGTTTACCCAAGTTGTGTATCAGGTTGTAGGGAGAAGCTGTTTCCAAGAGTTCTGGAGCCTGGCAATAGGCATAGGCAATGTATGGGATTTCTGTATCCTAAGTGTAGCAGATGCAGCTTACAGGAGCTCAGTAACCTGGCTGGAAAGAGAAGCAGTTTCCAAGAGTTCTCTATCCTTGGTGTAGGGAGAAGCTGTTTCCAAGAGTTCTGTAGCCTATGAGCAGGTATTCGCTATACGCGGGTTTTCTGTATGCTGAGTGTAGCACACGCAGCTTATGGGCGTTCTGTCTCGTGCATGTCGTGAGACACTGATTACCAGAGTTCTGTATATGCGTGTAGAGAGAAACTGTTTCCAAGAGTTCTGGAGCCTAGGAAGAGGCATATGCCATAATTGGGATTTCTGTATCCTGAGTGTAGGAGACGCCACTTATGGGAGCTCTGCTACCTGGATGTAGAGAGAAGCAGTTTACCGGAGTTCGCTATCCTTGGTGTAGAGAGGAGCTGTTTACAGGAGTTGCGTATCCTGGAATTAGGCATTCGTTATGTGTGGGTATTCTGGATGCTGAGTGTAGCAGATGCAGCTTTCGGGAGTTCTGTAATCTAAGTGTAGAGAGATGCAGTTTCCAGTAGTTCTGTATGTTGCATGGAGAGAGAAGCTGTTTCCAAGAGTTCTGTAGTCTGAGAGCAGGCATACGCTGTATATGGGATTCCTGTTGCCTGAGTGTAGCCGACGCAGCTTCTGGGAGATCTGTAACCTAGAATTAGAGAGACACAGTTTACCCAAGTTCTGTATCAGAGTGTAGGGAGAAGCTGTTTCCAAGCATTCTGTAGCCTATGAGCAGGTATTCGCTATATGCGGGTTTTCTGTATGCTGCGTGTGGCAGATGCAGCTTATGCGAGTTCTGTATCTTGAATGTAGTGAGACACAGTTTACCAGAGTTCTGTATAGGGGCGTAGAGAGAAACTCTTTCCAAGAGTTCTGTAGCCTGGCATAGGCATATGCAGTAACTGGGATTTCTGTATCCTGAGTGTAGGAGATGCCGCTTATGGGAGCTCTGCTACCTGGATGTAGAGAGAAGCAGTTCACCGGAGTTCTCTATCCTTGGTGTAGAGAGCAGCTATTTACTGGAGTTCGGTAGCCTGGAATGAGGCATTCGCTCTATGCGGGTTTTCAGTAAGCTGCGTGTAAGAGATGCAGCTTACGGGAGTTCCATAACCTAAGTGCAGAGACATCCAGTATCCAGGAGTTCCGTATGTTGAATGTAGAGAGAAGCTGTTTCTAAGATTTCGGTAGCCTGGGCATAGGTATTCGGTATATGCGGGTTTTCTGTATGCTGAGTGCAGCAGGCGCAGCTTCTGGGAGATCTGCAACCTAGAATTAGAGAGACACAGTTTACCCAAGTTGTGTATCAGGTTGTAGGGAGAAGCTGTTTCCAAGAGTTCTGGAGCCTGGCAATAGGCATAGGCAATGTATGGGATTTCTGTATCCTAAGTGTAGCAGATGCAGCTTACAGGAGCTCAGTAACCTGGCTGGAAAGAGAAGCAGTTTCCAAGAGTTCTCTATCCTTGGTGTAGGGAGAAGCTGTTTCCAAGAGTTCTGTAGCCTATGAGCAGGTATTCGCTATACGCGGGTTTTCTGTATGCTGAGTGTAGCACACGCAGCTTATGGGCGTTCTGTCTCGTGCATGTCGTGAGACACTGTTTACCAGAGTTCTGTATATGCGTGTAGAGAGAAACTGTTTCCAAGAGTTCTGGAGCCTAGCAAGAGGCATATGCAGGAATTGGGATTTCTGTATCCTGAGTGTAGGAGACGCCACTTATGGGAGCTCTGCTACCTGGATGTAGAGAGAAGCAGAGTACCGGAGTTCGCTATCCTTGGTGTAGAGAGGAGCTGTTTACAGGAGTTGCGTATCCTGGAATTAGGCATTCGCTATGTGTGGGTATTCTGGATGCTGAGTGTAGCAGATGCAGCTTTCGGGAGTTCTGTAATCTAAGTGTAGAGAGATGCAGTTTCCAGTAGTTCTGTATGTTGCATGGAGAGAGAAGCTGTTTCCAAGAGTTCTGTAGTCTGAGAGCAGGCAAACGCTGTATATGGGATTCCTGTTGCCTGAGTGTAGCCGACGCAGCTTCTGGGAGATTTGTAACCTAGAATTAGAGAGACACAGTTTACCCAAGTTCTGTATCAGAGTGTAGGGAGAAGCTGTTTCCAAGCATTCTGTAGCCTATGAGCAGGTATTCGCTATATGCGGGTTTTCTGTATGCTGCGTGTGGCAGACGCAGCTTATGCGAGTTCTGTATCTTGAATGTAGTGAGACACAGTTTACCAGAGTTCTGTATAGGGGCGTAGAGAGAAACTCTTTCCAAGAGTTCTGTAGCCTGGCATAGGCATATGCAGTAACTGGGATTTCTGTATCCTGAGTGTAGGAGATGCCGCTTATGGGAGCTCTGCTACCTGGATGTAGAGAGAAGCAGTTCACCGGAGTTCTCTATCCTTGGTGTAGAGAGCAGCTATTTACTGGAGTTCGGTAGCCTGGAATGAGGCATTCGCTCTATGCGGGTTTTCAGTAAGCTGCGTGTAAGAGATGCAGCTTACGGGAGTTCCATAACCTAAGTGCAGAGACATCCAGTATCCAGGAGTTCCGTATGTTGAATGTAGAGAGAAGCTGTTTCTAAGATTTCGGTAGCCTGGGCATAGGTATTCGGTATATGCGGGTTTTCTGTATGCTGAGTGCAGCAGGCGCAGCTTATGGGAGATCTGCAACCTAGAATTAGAGAGACACAGTTTACCCAAGTTGTGTATCAGGTTGTAGGGAGAAGCTGTTTCCAAGAGTTCTGGAGCCTGGCAATAGGCATAGGCAATGTATGGGATTTCTGTATCCTAAGTGTAGCAGATGCAGCTTACAGGAGCTCAGTAACCTGGCTGGAAAGAGAAGCAGTTTCCAAGAGTTCTCTATCCTTGGTGTAGAGAGAAGCTGTTTCCAAGAGTTCTGTAGCCTATGAGCAGGTATTCGCTATACGCGGGTTTTCTGTATGCTGAGTGTAGCACACGCAGCTTATGGGCGTTCTGTCTCGTGCATGTCGTGAGACACTGTTTACCAGAGTTCTGTATATGCGTGTAGAGAGAAACTGTTTAAAAGAGTTCTGGAGCCTAGCAAGAGGCATATGCAGGAATTGGGATTTCTGTATCCTGAGTTTAGGAGACGCCACTTATGGGAGCTCTGCTACCTGGATGTAGAGAGAAGCAGTTTACCGGAGTTCGCTATCCTTGGTGTAGAGAGGAGCTGTTTACAGGAGTTGCGTATCCTGGAATTAGGCATTCGCTTTGTGTGGGTATTCTGGATGCTGAGTGTAGCAGATGCAGCTTTCGGGAGTTCTGTAATCTAAGTGTAGAGAGATGCAGTTTCCAGTAGTTCTGTATGTTGCATGGAGAGAGAAGCTGTTTCCAAGAGTTCTGTAGTCTGAGAGCAGGCATACGCTGTATATGGGATTCCTGTTGCCTGAGTGTAGCCGACGCAGCTTCTGGGAGATCTGTAACCTAGAATTAGAGAGACACAGTTTACCCAAGTTCTGTATCAGAGTGTAGGGAGAAGCTGTTTCCAAGCATTCTGTAGCCTATGAGCAGGTATTCGCTATATGCGGGTTTTCTGTATGCTGCGTGTGGCAGACGCAGCTTATGCGAGTTCTGTATCTTGAATGTAGTGAGACACAGTTTACCAGAGTTCTGTATAGGGGCGTAGAGAGAAACTCTTTCCAAGAGTTCTGTAGCCTGGCATAGGCATATGCAGTAACTGGGATTTCTGTATCCTGAGTGTAGGAGATGCCGCTTATGGGAGCTCTGCTACCTGGATGTAGAGAGAAGCAGTTCACCAGAGTTCTCTATCCTTGGTGTAGAGAGCAGCTATTTACTGGAGTTCGGTAGCCTGGAATGAGGCATTCGCTCTATGCGGGTTTTCAGTAAGCTGCGTGTAAGAGATGCAGCTTACGGGAGTTCCATAACCTAAGTGCAGAGACATCCAGTATCCAGGAGTTCCGTATGTTGAATGTAGAGAGAAGCTGTTTCTAAGATTTCGGTAGCCTGGGCATAGGTATTCGGTATATGCGGGTTTTCTGTATGCTGAGTGCAGCAGGCGCAGCTTCTGGGAGATCTGCAACCTAGAATTAGAGAGACACAGTTTACCCAAGTTGTGTATCAGGTTGTAGGGAGAAGCTGTTTCCAAGTATTCTGTAGCCTATGAGCAGGTATTCGCTATATGCGGGTTTTCTGTATGCTGCGTGTGGCAGACGCAGCTTATGCGAGTTCTGTATCTTGAATGTGGTGAGACACAGTTTACCAGAGTTCTGTATAGTGGTGTAGAGAGAAACTTTCCAAGAGTGTTGTAGCCTAGCAAGAGGCATATGCTGTAATTGGGATTTCTGTATCCTGAGTGTAGGAGACGCCACTTATGGGAGCTCTGCTACCTGGATGTAGAGAGAAGCAGTTTACCGGAGTTCGCTATCTTTGGTGTAGAGAGGAGCTGTTTACAGGAGTTGCGTATCCTGGAATTAGGCATTCGCTATGTGTGGGTATTCTGGATGCTGAGTGTAGCAGATGCAGCTTTCGGGAGTTCTGTAATCTAAGTGTAGAGAGATGCAGTTTCCAGTAGTTCTGTATGTTGCATGGAGAGAGAAGCTGTTTCCAAGAATTCTGTAGTCTGAGAGCAGGCATACGCTGTATATGGGATTCCTGTTGCCTGAGTGTAGCCGACGCAGCTTCTGGGAGATCTGTAACCTAGAATTAGAGAGACACAGTTTACCGAAGTTCTGTATCAGAGTGTAGGGAGAAGCTGTTTCCAAGCATTCTGTAGCCTATGAGCAGGTATTCGCTATACGCGGGTTTTCTGTATGCTGCGTGTGGCAGACGCAGCTTATGCGAGTTCTGTCTCGTGCATGTAGTGAGACACAGTTTACCAGAGTTCTGTATAGGGGCGTAGAGAGAAACTCTTTCCAAGAGTTCTGTAGCCTGGCATAGGCATATGCAGTAACTGGGATTTCTGTATCCTGAGTGTAGGAGATGCCGCTTATGGGAGCTCTGCTACCTGGATGTAGAGAGAAGCAGTTCACCGGAGTTCTCTATCCTTGGTGTAGAGAGCAGCTATTTACTGGAGTTCGGTAGCCTGGAATGAGGCATTCGCTCTATGCGGGTTTTCAGTAAGCTGCGTGTAAGAGATGCAGCTTACGGGAGTTCCATAACCTAAGTGCAGAGACATCCAGTATCCAGGAGTTCCGTATGTTGAATGTAGAGAGAAGCTGTTTCTAAGATTTCGGTAGCCTGGGCATAGGTATTCGGTATATGCGGGTTTTCTGTATGCTGAGTGCAGCAGGCGCAGCTTCTGGGAGATCTGCAACCTAGAATTAGAGAGACACAGTTTACCCAAGTTGTGTATCAGGTTGTAGGGAGAAGCTGTTTCCAAGTATTCTGTAGCCTATGAGCAGGTATTCGCTATATGCGGGTTTTCTGTATGCTGCGTGTGGCAGACGCAGCTTATGCGAGTTCTGTATCTTGAATGTGGTGAGACACAGTTTACCAGAGTTCTGTATAGTGGTGTAGAGAGAAACTCTTTCCAAGAGTGTTGTAGCCTAGCAAGAGGCATATGCTGTAATTGGGATTTCTGTATCCTGAGTGTAGGAGACGCCACTTATGGGAGCTCTGCTACCTGGATGTAGAGAGAAGCAGTTTACCGGAGTTCGCTATCCTTGGTGTAGAGAGGAGCTGTTTACAGGAGTTGCGTATCCTGGAATTAGGCATTCGCTATGTGTGGGTATTCTGGATGCTGAGTGTAGCAGATGCAGCTTTCGGGAGTTCTGTAATCTAAGTGTAGAGAGATGCAGTTTCCAGTAGTTCTGTATGTTGAATGTAGAGAGAAGCTGTTTCCAAGAGTTCTGTAGTCTGAGAGCAGGCATACGCTGTATATGGGATTCCTGTTGCCTGAGTGCAGCAGGCGCAGCTTCTGGGAGATCTGCAACCTAGAATTAGAGAGACACAGTTTATCCAAGTTGTGTATCAGGTTGTAGGGAGAAGCTGTTTCCAAGAGTTCTGGAGCCTGGCAATAGGCATAGGCAATGTATGGGATTTCTGTATCCTAAGTGTAGCAGATGCAGCTTACAGGAGCTCAGTAACCTGGCTGGAAAGAGAAGCAGTTTCCAAGAGTTCTCTATCCTTGGTGTAGGGAGAAGCTGTTTCCAAGAGTTCTGTAGCCTATGAGCAGGTATTCGCTATACGCGGGTTTTCTGTATGCTGAGTGTAGCACACGCAGCTTATGGGCGTTCTGTCTCGTGCATGTCGTGAGACACTGTTTACCAGAGTTCTGTATATGCGTGTAGAGAGAAACTGTTTCCAAGAGTTCTGGAGCCTAGCAAGAGGCATATGCAGGAATTGGGATTTCTGTATCCTGAGTGTAGGAGACGCCACTTATGGGAGCTCTGCTACCTGGATGTAGAGAGAAGCAGTTTACCGGAGTTCGCTATCTTTGGTGTAGAGAGGAGCTGTTTACAGGAGTTGCGTATCCTGGAATTAGGCATTCGCTATGTGTGGGTATTCTGGATGCTGAGTGTAGCAGATGCAGCTTTCGGGAGTTCTGTAATCTAAGTGTAGAGAGATGCAGTTTCCAGTAGTTCTGTATGTTGCATGGAGAGAGAAGCTGTTTCCAAGAGTTCTGTAGTCTGAGAGCAGGCATACGCTGTATATGGGATTCCTGTTGCCTGAGTGTAGCCGACGCAGCTTCTGGGAGATCTGTAACCTAGAATTAGAGAGACACAGTTTACCGAAGTTCTGTATCAGAGTGTAGGGAGAAGCTGTTTCCAAGCATTCTGTAGCCTATGAGCAGGTATTCGCTATACGCGGGTTTTCTGTATGCTGCGTGTGGCAGACACAGCTTATGCGAGTTCTGTCTCGTGCATGTAGTGAGACACAGTTTACCAGAGTTCTGTATAGGGGCGTAGAGAGAAACTCTTTCCAAGAGTTCTGTAGCCTGGCATAGGCATATGCAGTAACTGGGATTTCTGTATCCTGAGTGTAGGAGATGCCGCTTATGGGAGCTCTGCTACCTGGATGTAGAGAGAAGCAGTTCACCGGAGTTCTCTATCCTTGGTGTAGAGAGCAGCTATTTACTGGAGTTCGGTAGCCTGGAATGAGGCATTCGCTCTATGCGGGTTTTCAGTAAGCTGCGTGTAAGAGATGCAGCTTACGGGAGTTCCATAACCTAAGTGCAGAGACATCCAGTATCCAGGAGTTCCGTATGTTGAATGTAGAGAGAAGCTGTTTCTAAGATTTCGGTAGCCTGGGCATAGGTATTCGGTATATGCGGGTTTTCTGTATGCTGAGTGCAGCAGGCGCAGCTTCTGGGAGATCTGCAACCTAGAATTAGAGAGACACAGTTTACCCAAGTTGTGTATCAGGTTGTAGGGAGAAGCTGTTTCCAAGTATTCTGTAGCCTATGAGCAGGTATTCGCTATATGCGGGTTTTCTGTATGCTGCGTGTGGCAGACGCAGCTTATGCGAGTTCTGTATCTTGAATGTGGTGAGACACAGTTTACCAGAGTTCTGTATAGTGGTGTAGAGAGAAACTCTTTCCAAGAGTGTTGTAGCCTAGCAAGAGGCATATGCTGTAATTGGGATTTCTGTATCCTGAGTGTAGGAGACGCCACTTATGGGAGCTCTGCTACCTGGATGTAGAGAGAAGCAGTTTACCGGAGTTCGCTATCCTTGGTGTAGAGAGGAGCTGTTTACAGGAGTTGCGTATCCTGGAATTAGGCATTCGTTATGTGTGGGTATTCTGGATGCTGAGTGTAGCAGATGCAGCTTTCGGGAGTTCTGTAATCTAAGTGTAGAGAGATGCAGTTTCCAGTAGTTCTGTATGTTGAATGTAGAGAGAAGCTGTTTCCAAGAGTTCTGTAGTCTGAGAGCAGGCATACGCTGTATATGGGATTCCTGTTGCCTGAGTGCAGCAGGCGCAGCTTCTGGGAGATCTGCAACCTAGAATTAGAGAGACACAGTTTACCCAAGTTGTGTATCAGGTTGTAGGGAGAAGCTGTTTCCAAGAGTTCTGGAGCCTGGCAATAGGCATAGGCAATGTATGGGATTTCTGTATCCTAAGTGTAGCAGATGCAGCTTACAGGAGCTCAGTAACCTGGCTGGAAAGAGAAGCAGTTTCCAAGAGTTCTCTATCCTTGGTGTAGGGAGAAGCTGTTTCCAAGAGTTCTGTAGCCTATGAGCAGGTATTCGCTATACGCGGGTTTTCTGTATGCTGAGTGTAGCACACGCAGCTTATGGGCGTTCTGTCTCGTGCATGTCGTGAGACACTGTTTACCAGAGTTCTGTATATGCGTGTAGAGAGAAACTGTTTCCAAGAGTTCTGGAGCCTAGCAAGAGGCATATGCAGGAATTGGGATTTCTGTATCCTGAGTGTAGGAGACGCCACTTATGGGAGCTCTGCTACCTGGATGTAGAGAGAAGCAGTTTACCGGAGTTCGCTATCTTTGGTGTAGAGAGGAGCTGTTTACAGGAGTTGCGTATCCTGGAATTAGGCATTCGCTATGTGTGGGTATTCTGGATGCTGAGTGTAGCAGATGCAGCTTTCGGGAGTTCTGTAATCTAAGTGTAGAGAGATGCAGTTTCCAGTAGTTCTGTATGTTGCATGGAGAGAGAAGCTGTTTCCAAGAGTTCTGTAGTCTGAGAGCAGGCATACGCTGTATATGGGATTCCTGTTGCCTGAGTGTAGCCGACGCAGCTTCTGGGAGATCTGTAACCTAGAATTAGAGAGACACAGTTTACCCAAGTTCTGTATCAGAGTGTAGGGAGAAGCTGTTTCCAAGCATTCTGTAGCCTATGAGCAGGTATTCGCTATACGCGGGTTTTCTGTATGCTGCGTGTGGCAGACACAGCTTATGCGAGTTCTGTCTCGTGCATGTAGTGAGACACAGTTTACCAGAGTTCTGTATAGGGGCGTAGAGAGAAACTCTTTCCAAGAGTTCTGTAGCCTGGCATAGGCATATGCAGTAACTGGGATTTCTGTATCCTGAGTGTAGGAGATGCCGCTTATGGGAGCTCTGCTACCTGGATGTAGAGAGAAGCAGTTCACCGGAGTTCTCTATCCTTGGTGTAGAGAGCAGCTATTTACTGGAGTTCGGTAGCCTGGAATGAGGCATTCGCTCTATGCGGGTTTTCAGTAAGCTGCGTGTAAGAGATGCAGCTTACGGGAGTTCCATAACCTAAGTGCAGAGACATCCAGTATCCAGGAGTTCCGTATGTTGAATGTAGAGAGAAGCTGTTTCTAAGATTTCGGTAGCCTGGGCATAGGTATTCGGTATATGCGGGTTTTCTGTATGCTGAGTGCAGCAGGCGCAGCTTCTGGGAGATCTGCAACCTAGAATTAGAGAGACACAGTTTACCCAAGTTGTGTATCAGGTTGTAGGGAGAAGCTGTTTCCAAGTATTCTGTAGCCTATGAGCAGGTATTCGCTATATGCGGGTTTTCTGTATGCTGCGTGTGGCAGACGCAGCTTATGCGAGTTCTGTATCTTGAATGTGGTGAGACACAGTTTACCAGAGTTCTGTATAGTGGTGTAGAGAGAAACTCTTTCCAAGAGTGTTGTAGCCTAGCAAGAGGCATATGCTGTAATTGGGATTTCTGTATCCTGAGTGTAGGAGACGCCACTTATGGGAGCTCTGCTACCTGGATGTAGAGAGAAGCAGTTTACCGGAGTTCGCTATCCTTGGTGTAGAGAGGAGCTGTTTACAGGAGTTGCGTATCCTGGAATTAGGCATTCGTTATGTGTGGGTATTCTGGATGCTGAGTGTAGCAGATGCAGCTTTCGGGAGTTCTGTAATCTAAGTGTAGAGAGATGCAGTTTCCAGTAGTTCTGTATGTTGAATGTAGAGAGAAGCTGTTTCCAAGAGTTCTGTAGTCTGAGAGCAGGCATACGCTGTATATGGGATTCCTGTTGCCTGAGTGCAGCAGGCGCAGCTTCTGGGAGATCTGCAACCTAGAATTAGAGAGACACAGTTTACCCAAGTTGTGTATCAGGTTGTAGGGAGAAGCTGTTTCCAAGAGTTCTGGAGCCTGGCAATAGGCATAGGCAATGTATGGGATTTCTGTATCCTAAGTGTAGCAGATGCAGCTTACAGGAGCTCAGTAACCTGGCTGGAAAGAGAAGCAGTTTCCAAGAGTTCTCTATCCTTGGTGTAGGGAGAAGCTGTTTCCAAGAGTTCTGTAGCCTATGAGCAGGTATTCGCTATACGCGGGTTTTCTGTATGCTGAGTGTAGCACACGCAGCTTATGGGCGTTCTGTCTCGTGCATGTCGTGAGACACTGTTTACCAGAGTTCTGTATATGCGTGTAGAGAGAAACTGTTTCCAAGAGTTCTGGAGCCTAGCAAGAGGCATATGCAGGAATTGGGATTTCTGTATCCTGAGTGTAGGAGACGCCACTTATGGGAGCTCTGCTACCTGGATGTAGAGAGAAGCAGTTTACCGGAGTTCGCTATCTTTGGTGTAGAGAGGAGCTGTTTACAGGAGTTGCGTATCCTGGAATTAGGCATTCGCTATGTGTGGGTATTCTGGATGCTGAGTGTAGCAGATGCAGCTTTCGGGAGTTCTGTAATCTAAGTGTAGAGAGATGCAGTTTCCAGTAGTTCTGTATGTTGCATGGAGAGAGAAGCTGTTTCCAAGAGTTCTGTAGTCTGAGAGCAGGCATACGCTGTATATGGGATTCCTGTTGCCTGAGTGTAGCCGACGCAGCTTCTGGGAGATCTGTAACCTAGAATTAGAGAGACACAGTTTACCGAAGTTCTGTATCAGAGTGTAGGGAGAAGCTGTTTCCAAGCATTCTGTAGCCTATGAGCAGGTATTCGCTATATGCGGGTTTTCTGTATGCTGCGTGTGGCAGACGCAGCTTATGCGAGTTCTGTCTCGTGCATGTAGTGAGAAACAGTTTACCAGAGTTCTGTATAGGGGCGTAGAGAGAAACTCTTTCCAAGAGTTCTGTAGCCTGGCATAGGCATATGCAGTAACTGGGATTTCTGTATCCTGAGTGTAGGAGATGCCGCTTATGGGAGCTCTGCTACCTGGATGTAGAGAGAAGCAGTTCACCGGAGTTCTCTATCCTTGGTGTAGAGAGCAGCTATTTACTGGAGTTCGGTAGCCTGGAATGAGGCATTCGCTCTATGCGGGTTTTCAGTAAGCTGCGTGTAAGAGATGCAGCTTACGGGAGTTCCATAACCTAAGTGCAGAGACATCCAGTATCCAGGAGTTCCGTATGTTGAATGTAGAGAGAAGCTGTTTCTAAGATTTCGGTAGCCTGGGCATAGGTATTCGGTATATGCGGGTTTTCTGTATGCTGAGTGCAGCAGGCACAGCTTCTGGGAGATCTGCAACCTAGAATTAGAGAGACACAGTTTACCCAAGTTGTGTATCAGGTTGTAGGGAGAAGCTGTTTCCAAGTATTCTGTAGCCTATGAGCAGGTATTCGCTATATGCGGGTTTTCTGTATGCTGCGTGTGGCAGACGCAGCTTATGCGAGTTCTGTATCTTGAATGTGGTGAGACACAGTTTACCAGAGTTCTGTATAGTGGTGTAGAGAGAAACTCTTTCCAAGAGTGTTGTAGCCTAGCAAGAGGCATATGCTGTAATTGGGATTTCTGTATCCTGAGTGTAGGAGACGCCACTTATGGGAGCTCTGCTACCTGGATGTAGAGAGAAGCAGTTTACCGGAGTTCGCTATCCTTGGTGTAGAGAGGAGCTGTTTACAGGAGTTGCGTATCCTGGAATTAGGCATTCGCTATGTGTGGGTATTCTGGATGCTAAGTGTAGCAGATGCAGCTTTCGGGAGTTCTGTAATCTAAGTGTAGAGAGATGCAGTTTCCAGTAGTTCTGTATGTTGAATGTAGAGAGAAGCTGTTTCCAAGAGTTCTGTAGTCTGAGAGCAGGCATACGCTGTATATGGGATTCCTGTTGCCTGAGTGCAGCAGGCGCAGCTTCTGGGAGATCTGCAACCTAGAATTAGAGAGACACAGTTTACCCAAGTTGTGTATCAGGTTGTAGGGAGAAGCTGTTTCCAAGAGTTCTGGAGCCTGGCAATAGGCATAGGCAATGTATGGGATTTCTGTATCCTAAGTGTAGCAGATGCAGCTTACAGGAGCTCAGTAACCTGGCTGGAAAGAGAAGCAGTTTCCAAGAGTTCTCTATCCTTGGTGTAGGGAGAAGCTGTTTCCAAGAGTTCTGTAGCCTATGAGCAGGTATTCGCTATACGCGGGTTTTCTGTATGCTGAGTGTAGCACACGCAGCTTATGGGCGTTCTGTCTCGTGCATGTCGTGAGACACTGTTTACCAGAGTTCTGTATATGCGTGTAGAGAGAAACTGTTTCCAAGAGTTCTGGAGCCTAGCAAGAGGCATATGCAGGAATTGGGATTTCTGTATCCTGAGTGTAGGAGACGCCACTTATGGGAGCTCTGCTACCTGGATGTAGAGAGAAGCAGTTTACCGGAGTTCGCTATCCTTGGTGTAGAGAGGAGCTGTTTACAGGAGTTGCGTATCCTGGAATTAGGCATTCGCTATGTGTGGGTATTCTGGATGCTGAGTGTAGCAGATGCAGCTTTCGGGAGTTCTGTAATCTAAGTGTAGAGAGATGCAGTTTCCAGTAGTTCTGTATGTTGCATGGAGAGAGAAGCTGTTTCCAAGAGTTCTGTAGTCTGAGAGCAGGCATACGCTGTATATGGGATTCCTGTTGCCTGAGTGTAGCCGACGCAGCTTCTGGGAGATCTGTAACCTAGAATTAGAGAGACACAGTTTACCGAAGTTCTGTATCAGAGTGTAGGGAGAAGCTGTTTCCAAGCATTCTGTAGCCTATGAGCAGGTATTCGCTATATGCGGGTTTTCTGTATGCTGCGTGTGGCAGATGCAGCTTATGCGAGTTCTGTCTCGTGCATGTAGTGAGACACAGTTTACCAGAGTTCTGTATAGGGGCGTAGAGAGAAACTCTTTCCAAGAGTTCTGTAGCCTGGCATAGGCATATGCAGTAACTGGGATTTCTGTATCCTGAGTGTAGGAGATGCCGCTTATGGGAGCTCTGCTACCTGGATGTAGAGAGAAGCAGTTCACCGGAGTTCTCTATCCTTGGTGTAGAGAGCAGCTATTTACTGGAGTTCGGTAGCCTGGAATGAGGCATTCGCTCTATGCGGGTTTTCAGTAAGCTGCGTGTAAGAGATGCAGCTTACGGGAGTTCCATAACCTAAGTGCAGAGACATCCAGTATCCAGGAGTTCCGTATGTTGAATGTAGAGAGAAGCTGTTTCTAAGATTTCGGTAGCCTGGGCATAGGTATTCGGTATATGCGGGTTTTCTGTATGCTGAGTGCAGCAGGCGCAGCTTCTGGGAGATCTGCAACCTAGAATTAGAGAGACACAGTTTACCCAAGTTGTGTATCAGGTTGTAGGGAGAAGCTGTTTCCAAGTATTCTGTAGCCTATGAGCAGGTATTCGCTATATGCGGGTTTTCTGTATGCTGCGTGTGGCAGACGCAGCTTATGCGAGTTCTGTATCTTGAATGTGGTGAGACACAGTTTACCAGAGTTCTGTATAGTGGTGTAGAGAGAAACTCTTTCCAAGAGTGTTGTAGCCTAGCAAGAGGCATATGCTGTAATTGGGATTTCTGTATCCTGAGTGTAGGAGACGCCACTTATGGGAGCTCTGCTACCTGGATGTAGAGAGAAGCAGTTTACCGGAGTTCGCTATCCTTGGTGTAGAGAGGAGCTGTTTACAGGAGTTGCGTATCCTGGAATTAGGCATTCGCTATGTGTGGGTATTCTGGATGCTGAGTGTAGCAGATGCAGCTTTCGGGAGTTCTGTAATCTAAGTGTAGAGAGATGCAGTTTCCAGTAGTTCTGTATGTTGAATGTAGAGAGAAGCTGTTTCCAAGAGTTCTGTAGTCTGAGAGCAGGCATACGCTGTATATGGGATTCCTGTTGCCTGAGTGCAGCAGGCGCAGCTTCTGGGAGATCTGCAACCTAGAATTAGAGAGACACAGTTTACCCAAGTTGTGTATCAGGTTGTAGGGAGAAGCTGTTTCCAAGAGTTCTGGAGCCTGGCAATAGGCATA